>NC_060279.1:61723692-62023692 GCF_021613505.1 Equus quagga
GAGGAAGATGGGCATGGATGTTAGCTCAGGGCCAGTCTTCCTCTACTTTATACGTGGGATGCCTGCCACAGCATGGCTTGATGAGCGGTGCCATATCCATACCCGGGATCCGAACCAGTGAACCCTGGGCTGCCAAAGTGGAACGTGTGCACTTAACTGCTGCACCACCAGGCTGGCCCCAAGATAGTGACTTTGAGTTGAGAGCTGAAGCATAGGTGGGGGTTAGCCAGGCAGAAGAGAATTGGGGATAAGAGATATTCGAGGCTCAGGGAGCAAATAGCATGTGCAAAGATCCTGTGGTAAGAAGGAGCATTACTTGCCTGAGGAAGCATAAGAAGGACAGTGAGGTTGAAATGCAGAGCATAGGAGGGAGGGAGAGTGGGGTGAGGTGAGGTAAAACAAGGGTGAAAAAGTGGTCAGTAGCCAGATTGCTGGGCCCTGTAGCAGTATAAAATTTAAGCAGGAAAGTCACATAATCAGATCAGTGTTCTAGGAAGATAACCCTAATGTGTGGGAAGACAGTGACTTGGAAGATGGATGTGGAGAGTCCATTGAAGGGGCAGTGGTAATGGTCTCGATGGGAATGATACTTGCTCTGACCAGGATGGTGGCAGAGGAGATGGAGTTGAGAAATTGATTTGATGGTGGATACATAAGAGAGGGGAGAAGAGAGAGAGGTTATAAGGATGAATGGGTGCTGTTCCCTGAGAGAGGGACCAGGAGACAAGGACTTTCTTGGGGAAGGGCTTTCATGTATCCAGTCTTTGTGCTTTGCAGATGACCGTGAGGAAATGAGAGAAAGACCCTTGGGGTTTGGGTCTGGAGCTCAGAGGGGAGATCTGGCTACAGAGGGTCACTTGGGAGATATAGGTGTGTGGGCAACGTTTGAAGTGTGGTGACACAAGATTGCCTGGGGAGAGAGAGTGGAGTGTCCTCAGGAGTCCCAGCATTTAACGGCCTAGGTGAGGGACAGGGAGCAAAAGGAGGAACCACCAGAGCAAGACCAGGAAAATCAGGAGAGTGGGGATGGGGCAGGGCAGCTGGCAGACGAACGGATGTTACTGAGCAGTAGTCAGAAGAGGCCTGAGAAGTGCAGGGGATGGGGGGCAGAAGTGGGGTTGGAGTGAGCTGATGAGGTGAAAAAGTGGCGATAGTGAGGACAGAGAGTTCCTCCAGGAAGTTTGGCTGTGGAGAGGGGCGCAGAGAGAGAAGGGAGTGAGTGGAAGGGAAGGTCTTTAATCATAGGAGACACTTGACGTGTAGATGTCCATGGAAAAGACCTGGGCTTGGGGGCTTGACCACCAGGCTTGGGGCCGGCTGAGCCTAGTCTCTGTCTCCAGGAGCAGGTCAGGCGAGGGGAGAAGTTTCTGCAGCCATTGGCTGGCTGGGAGGCAGCTGAACTGGGCCCCCCTGGAGCCCACTTTCTGGCCCTGCAAACCCAGCTGACTGAATTTTCTAGGGCTTTGGCCCAGCGGCGGCAGCAGCTGGCAGATGCCGAGAAGCTATTGCAGTTCTTCAAGCAGGTTGGTGAGGGGTCGCATCCCTGGCTCCAGGTGGTCAGTGGGGCCAGAGGATGGCTGCCCAGCTCCACCACAGCCTGAGCTCTTCCTGGATGTTCTGCTGCATCTCTCTCCTTGTCTTCAGTCTGACCCCCAAATCTAACCACTAGGGATGTGGCCTGGGGCCAACATCCTGTGGGGATGGAGAGTGGGCAGAGGAGAAGGCTTGGCGGTCTCGGTGGGATTCTCTTTCAGTGCCTGTGTGGCCTTGGTGTTGCAGGCCTCGACATGGGCTGAGGAGGGGCAGCGAGTGTTGGCAGAGCTGGAGCAGGAGCGCCCGGGAGTCGTGCTGGAACGGCTGCAGTTGCATTGGACCAAGCACCCTGACTTGCCTCCTGCCCACTTCCGAAAGATGTGGGCTCTGGCCACAGGGCTGGGGTCTGAAGGCATCCGCCAGGAATGCCGCTGGGCCTGGGCACGGTGCCAGGACACCTGGCTGGCCCTGGACCGGAAGCTAGAGGCTGCACTGAAGCCACCACCGACGGGCAGCACAGCTAGCCTGTCTGTCAGCCAGGTCCCTTCTGTACCTCCCCTGAGGAAGGCATACAGCCTTGATCGGAATCTGGGGCAGAGTCTCAGAGAGCCTGCCCACCACTGCCACCATGCGGCCATTGTGGCTGCCTGCCATGGACCAGAGGCTGGAGATGTTGCCCAGCCCCGGTCATCCCCCACTACCATGCCTCCACCAGGCAGCTCTGACCCCAGGAGCCCCAACAGGTGCAGGCAGTGGGCAGGGCAGGGAGGGCAGTGTCAGGGCAGAGCAGATGTCTTTGGTCCTGACTTCACTACCTGGTAGGCTCCAGCTGGTGCTGGCAGAGATGGTGGCGACAGAGCGGGAATATGTCCGTGCCCTTGACTACACCATAGAGAACTACTTCCCTGAGCTGGATCGCCCTGATGTGCCCCAGGGCCTCCGTGGCCAGCATGCCCACCTCTTTGGCAACCTGGAGAAGCTGCGGGACTTCCACTGCCACTTCTTCCTGCGTGAGCTGGAAGCCTGCACACGGCACCCACCCAGGGTGGCCTATGCCTTCCTGCGCCACGTAAGCCCCACAGGCCACATGGCCCCCAGCTGAACAAGTGTGAGTTTTGCCACACTCAACAAAGAACTATTTTGCACAGGCTTGGTGCCAGGCCCTGTGCTTGGTATAGCTGTAAGTGAGACCTACAAGGTCCCTGCCCCTCAGGGTGCTCCTAGTTTAGTAGAGGAGACATAAAAGTGAAAAAAGTAACTCCAGATTCTAGTTGGGGCTAGGAGAAACATAGTCGGGATGGACGGATGATTGTGAGTTAGCCACGGGGGTGGGGAGCAGGGGTACCCCCTTTAGCAAGAGCAGTTAGCAAGGCCTCTTTGAGGAGCTGACATTTGAGCTGAGGCCAGAGGGAGGGGCTAGAGTCTCAGAGCATTCCATCCAGATGCAGTGCAAAGCCCTGGGGCAGGAAAGAGGCCCAGTGGTCAAGGAAGAGTCAGGTCAATGTAGCTGAGTATGGTGAGCAAGAGAAGGAGCAGTTTGAGGTGAGGTGAGGTGAGACCAGAGGGATGCTCTCAGAGCTGTGGGAGGAGCAGAGCCAGATGCAGGACTTCATCCCCAGAGGGCCTGTGGGCAAGCCCCACTCTGCACAGTGCTGTTCTTGCCAGATCACCCCTCATTCAAAACAGGGTAAATTGGATCTGCAGGGGGAGGCCTCCCTAGGAACTGTCTGTTGACCTTTTGGTCTTCTCAAGCTGAGAGTGGTCTGGCCCTAGGAGGCAGGGGCAAACTTTGGGAGCTGGCCCTTTGGCACCCCAGCTGAGCCATGTGTCTTTGCAGAGGGTGCAGTTTGGGATGTATGCTCTCTACAGCAAGAATAAACCTCGCTCTGATGCCCTGATGACCAGCTATGGTCACACCTTCTTCAAGGTAGGTGAGCCTGAGTCTGTAAGGGGAGGTGGGGATGGAGGGAGTACCTTGAAGCCGCCTGATGGTCTCCCCACTACCTGGTAGGACAAGCAGCAAGCACTGGGGGACCAAATGGACTTGGCCTCCTACCTGCTGAAGCCCATCCAGCGCATGAGCAAGTATGCATTGCTGCTGCAGGAGCTGGTGCGGGCCTGTGGGGGGCCCACACAGGAGCTGAGTGCCCTGCGGGCTGCCCAGAGCCTCGTGCGCTTCCAGCTGCGACATGGCAATGACCTGCTAGCGATGGATGCCATCCAGGGCTGTGATGTAAGTCATCTCAGGCTATGGTGGGCTGTTGTAATGGGTGTGAAGGGAGGGGGCAGACGAGGCTGGGCACCCACCGGGCCCCAAATTGGCAGGTTAACCTCAAGGAACAGGGGCAACTGGTGCGACAGGATGAGTTCACAGTGCGTACTGGGCGCCACAAGTCCCTGCGCCGCGTTTTCCTCTTTGAAGAGCTGCTGCTCTTCAGCAAGCCTCGCCGAGGACCTACAGGCATTGACACGTTTGCCTACAAACGCTCCTTCAAGGTAGGCCCACCTGACCCTGCCCTGTGCATCCTGCTCCCCCAGTGCCTCACCAAGCCCTTCTCCCAACAACACAGATGGCAGACCTTGGCCTCACTGAATGCTGTGGGGATAGCAACCTGCGCTTTGAGATCTGGTTCCGCCGTCGCAAGGCCAGAGACACCTTTGTGCTGCAAGCTGCCAGCCTGGCCACCAAGCAGGCCTGGACAGCTGACATCTCTCGCCTGCTCTGGAGGCAGGCCGTCCACAACAAGGGTGGGTCCCTGCCCCCTACTTCAACCCACACTCTCCTCCCTGGAGAGCTTAGATTGTCCCAGAGGGGGCCTAGAGACCTGGAAATGCTTGGGAGCAGGGACAAGGATTGGCAGCAGCCAGTGAAGAGGAAAGAACTTCAAAGTCAGGCAGTCCTGCTGTCACTATATCTGACTGTGGACACAGTATTAACTTCTTTGACTATCAGAGGTCTCATCTTTAAAAGGGGAATTATGACACCTGCCCACGGGATTGTTGCAAAGAGAGAGCCTGGCACCACAAAGGCTCAGTGCGCAGGAGAGTTAATCTGCTGGGTGGTGGGTGTACAGGAGGGATAGATAGAGGCCCGAGGGTCAGGCTGATGTCCAGAGGGACCCCATCTATGCTCTCTCTCCACTCCAGAGGTACGCATGGCTGAGATGGTGTCCATGGGTGTGGGGAGCAAGGCCTTCCGAGACATCGCCCCCAGCAAGGAAGCTATCAGCGACCGCACCATCAACTACGTCCTGAAGTGCCGAGGTAGCAGGCAGGCTACAGGGGTCGGGGGTGAGGAGAGCTGCAGGAGGCAACATGGACCTCTGTCAGCTCTGGCCTGCACTCCCCTCAGGACATTGGCCCAGGTGGGCTCTGACCTGTCTCAACCTGACCCTCTCTCTTATGCAGTTCGCTCTCGGGCCTCCATTGCTGTGGCCCCGTTTGACTATGACAGCCCCTACCTGGGAGCCTCAAGCTCCCTTCCTGGAGACCCTGCCTCTTGCTCTGTACTGGGGTCCCTCAATCTGCACCTGTACAGAGACCCAGCTCTTCTGGGCCTCCGCTGGCCCCTGTATCCCACCAGCTTCCCAGAGGAAGCAGCGCTGGAGGCTGAAGCAGAACTGAGCAGCCAGCCATCTTTGAGTAGGTCTGGGCTTAGCCAGAGCTAGGAGGGCAGAGCTTGAGTTCTGGGCCTGCCCTGCTGACAGCTCACTCAGTCTCCCTCCCTAGCTCCTGAGGACTCAGAGGTCTCGTCCCAGTGCCCATCAGCCAGTGGCTCCAGTGGCTCTGACAGCAGCTGTGTGTCAGGGCAGGCCCTGGGCAGGGGCCTGGAAGACTTGTCTTATGTGAGTGCCATTTTGCCGTATACCTGCCAGCCCCTCCTCAGCCCAGCCTGGGCCTATGGCTGCCTTTCCTTTAGGTGGGGGCCTTGGGCCAGAGCCATTCCCCAGAGACCCCACCTGGACCCCAAGCTGGGGAAATAAACACTCATGCCCAACTTGGCACCATAGGTCTGAGCCCAGGCTTGAAGGTGGACAGTGGATCCAGCAGTCTCTAGATCCAAGGAACATCACTTCCTCTCAGGATCTGCTGTGACGAGGGCATGGCTGGTACTTGGGCCACCTCCAGCCCACATGCACAGCCCTATTGACTCCCCTTTCTGAGGTCTGTGCCCATTGGCAGACCAGGAGGGGCCTCTCCAGAGGCCCTGGCTGCAGAGCCTGAATGAGCACCCTGATCCTGGGCTCCTGGCCCTGTGTCCCCTTCTCCCGTCCCCCTCTCCAGCTCCTTACCCCAGTTTTGGGTTAGGATTAGGGTAAGCAGATGGTGTGTGTTTGTTTCCATGCTCTTGGCTGGTGGGGCACCAAGTGGCTCTGGCAGTGACTGGGCTGCCCCACCCCAGAGGAGAAACACAGGTGACTTCCCAGCAGCTGCTTCCTACCCCCAGGTTTCAAAGCCAAGTTCCCCAAACTTAGGGAGAGGCCCACCCTTATTGGACCCTTATTCTTGCCTGCTCTAGCTCCCCAGGCCCAGCCCCTTCTTTCCTGGGTCAGTTTGGTTATATTTACTCAATGCTTTTTGAATAGCTTTCAATTACAGTTGTTGTCTAAAATTATGTCAATGGTTGTTAGGTCTTTGGCATCTCAGAGAGGGAGTCCAGGCCCTTGGCTCGTGATTTACTCTTTATTTGTTTATAATAAAAAATAGACTGATATGCACCCTTGGATGGGCACATGTGTTCTGGGGACATCCCCAGTTAAAATGAACTTTGGCAGTTGAGGGTATGTGGGGGCAGCGTCGCTGGGCACCCTAGCCATCTTGTAAGTACTTTCCCAGGATAGAGTAAGAGACAGATCTAGACAGGCCCCTCTGGATGAGCAGGTCCACACAGCGACCATATTTCCTGGCAAAAGGCAGTGTGAGCTGGAAGGAAAGGCTGGTCTTATCTCTGACGTGCTGGCCAGTTGCCCACTCTGGCTGTGTGTGGGCGGGGTCCTCTCATCTGGGTGGGTGCAGGGGCAGGGCAAGGCCAGTTGTTGGGAACCTGATGCTCTTGGGCTCAGTTCTGCCCAAAGGCATCTCACAGGGCTGTGGCTAGGGGTGGCTACCAGGGAGCGAAGAGAATAACCAGAGGGTCAAAAATGTATGATTCCTGCCACTGGTCTTCCACCTTCTAGCCGCAGATGCTGACTTCACCTTTCCAATCAATATTAGGTCAGAGGCCTAATAGTAATTGGGTACTAGTGTGTTTATGGTAAAAGGTGTTGTAATAATGCCCTTGATTATAGAAATATCAGACTAATGGGAAATTAGATAAATCTTTTTTACCTACAATGTTAAAATAAAAACTTTGAGCCCTAAAATTATTTTAAGGAATCAAAAAACCTGGGTCATTCCTTTGCCCTTATAGGACATTTTCTTTTTCTTTGTAAAGAATGTTTTAAAGCAGCTTAAATATGAGGGGAATGTACAAAAGTGGTCACATCATGGCTAAGCAGGTGAAGTTGGTATCAGCCATTAAGAAGGTCTGACTGTCAATAGTTTCTCTGATTTCAGCACCCCAAAAGGTTGGGCTCATATTATAATGCTTCCCCGAGTGTGGCCAGGGTTGTCAGTGATGAAGGCAAAATTGGTATCATTGGAGGAAAATTACAAAAACCAGTCGCCTGAATGCTTTTTTGACCACTCTGGACTGGTTAATTTCAGCCATCGTTTCTCCCTCCCCAGGACCAGGGACCAGAGGTCTAGCTGGTTGCCTCGCCTTCTGGGCAGTACTGGCCTGGCCCTCATGCAGGTGCAGCAAGACAGTGTCCATCTGACACATCCACAGGGTCACCATTCCCAGTGGAGTGCAAGTGGCCCTCACCTCTACCCAGCTGTACAGGTGTTCCTGGGTGTGCCGGTCATCCTTGAAGCCGGTGACGGCCAGCAAATCCACCACAAACTGCTTGGGGCTGATTTGCAGGGTCTGCCAGAAGAGCTCACGGTCAGGCAGGTCTGGGGGCAGCTGGCTGACACACATTTGCTCTGAGCCCCTCAGAGTGGGATGCAAAGCAGGGGCTTCACTGGACCTGCAGGAGCCGCAGAGCTCGGGGGGCATTATCACTCCAAACTGCCCCTTGGCCAGGGGTTGGTCCAGATGCTGCTGCCTTGTCTTCCTGTCCCTGCCCTTCTTACCTGCCCTTTCTGCCCCTGACCTATTTCCCTCATCCCCCTTCTTAGCTTGGTTCCTCTTACCTTGCACCACTTATTGGGGTGGGGGGAGGGCAAGAGGACAGGTAGAGAAGGAACAAGGCCTTAGGCCTATCACATACCCACAGCCGGTTGGCCAGGGAGACCACCTTGGCTGTGATGGCTTTGGGGTCCTTTTGCCTGATGGAATCCAAGATGATGTCTGTCAGGAAGCGGTGACATTTCTGTGCATAAAACATCTCTTCCCAGGACAGAGGGAAACTCAAGAAAGTCATCCCTGTGAAGGAGAGAGTGAATGTGGCCACATCTGCCTGCAGCTAGGGCGTCAGAGTTACTCTGGAGTAAGGAGAGAGGTGTAGGGATCCCAAGGGAGACTGTCTCCCTCAAGTACCTTGGGTAGGGGCTCAGGCATCTTCACAAGGAAGTGCAGGCCAGGCATGGCTCCAGAGCCTTACCTTGGGGCTGGGGACTGGCTGTGGGTGGCGTGTGCCTGAGGTTGTCCATCTGTGTGGTGTAGATGATGCTGTCCTCAAAGAACATCCAGGAGCCATCGTTGCCCACCACAGGAGGGTGGGTCACTTTGAGGATAACCCCTGTGCTGTCCACCTCACTGGCCTCAGGCAGAGGCTGCTCAGGGGCAGGGCTTTCTGTGAAAATAATGTGGGGAGGGGGCTCTCCTTAAGCCACTTCAGAGACCAAGCAGGGAGGGGGACGTCTGGTGACAGACTACTGCAGTCAGTCATCCCAACCTTCCAGCAGCTGCTGCTTCCTGCTTCTCGGAAGTGGCACCCTGGGCTGGCAGGGCCTGTCCTGGCTCTCCTCTCTTCATTGCCCTGGAATCACTGCAAGCCAAATCCTAAATTTCAGAACTCCAAGGAACTTTCCAAATTCCAATGTTGAACCAAGAGTGGTTCAAATAGGGCTGATAATAACCCAGCTTGGGACTGGAAATCTTTGTAAAACTGTAAATTGAGAGAAGCTTTTTGGGCAAGCCTTTGATGCGTGTCCACTCTGAAGAGTATGCTTGACAGACCAACTTGGGGCTCACAGGCAGGACCCAAGAAGGCCCCTCCAAGCAAGGCCTGAGCCACTAAAAGGGAAGGCAGCAATACTGTAGGAAGGACTTTGAAGGAGCAGAGGAAACAGCCCGTCATGGCAGTTCTCAGCCCACTTCCCTGGGCCATCTCCACACCTCCCCACCATACACAACACACCTCTCTTCGGCCCAGTTCCCACAGACCTATCTCCTGGACTTCTCCACCTGGATGTCTCTCAGCACGTTACACATAACATGTCCTCTTCCCCAAGTCTACTCCCTCTCTTGTCCATCCCACCTTAGTAACCGTCCACCCCTCTTGCAGTCACCCAAGCCAGAAACTTGGCCCCTGCTTGGCCTGATCCTTCTCCCCTTCCTCCCACAACTGCCTAGCCTGTTTTACCTAGAATGACCTCACTACTTATAACACTTCCCCTCCTGCTGTTGCATTTCCTCTGCTCCTGGAGCAAGCTTTCTAAGTGCACACCTGACTGCTTGCTCCCTTGTTTAAAATGCCTCAGTGGCTGCCCACTTCCCTTAGGATCAGAACAAAGTGCCAGGTCCTGAACTTGGCTCAGAAGACCTGTCCTGATTACTTTGTCTTCAGCCTTATCTCCCATCATTTCTCCAGGGAAGCCTGGCTTCCAGCTAGACCAGTGATCTGTGTTTCCACAAGTAGCTGAGGCTTCTCCTTCCTTCCTCTGCTGACTCCCCAGCCCCTAGCCTCCTTTGTGCTGCTGTCACTTCACAGCCACCCCCTTCCCATAGCACTCATCATTTTGCCTCTTGTGGTCTCTTGGTCCCTCAAGCCATGCCAGTGTGTCAGTCATTCTTGTATCTGCTGCTTGGCACAGAGCTTGCATCTGTGCGTGCAGGGTTCTGGTCCCCCAGTGTCACTAACTCTATGGTCTTGGCCAAGGTTTGCCTTCTCTGTTCTAAATGAGACTTAGGTCACGGATGGGACAGGACTCACCTCTCTCCTTTGGCCTCTGCTTGCCCCAGTCCTTCAGGGTGACAGCTCTTTTCATGGAGAAGTATGGCTTAAAGCTTGGCTCTGGCCCCTTGTCTTTGGCTCCAGCCCCAGCCCCTGCCTGTGGACCTAGGTCCTTCTCTGAGGCTGTGGAATGGCCTTTCCAGGAAGCTGAGGTGCTAGGCTGGGAGGCAGCCTCACTTCTTGAGGGGAGCTGTAGGGCAGCTTCCTCCAAGGAGCTGCTCCGTGGAGCTGGCAGTGGCTGGAATTCCCACTGTTTGCAATTGACCATGTCCCATTCTCTCACCAGGGAGATGAGTTTTTGCATGGGGGTGACAGGAGGGTCTTTGATTTCAGATTTCTGTGTGAGGTTGACTGTGGTACACTTCTTCTTGGGAGGACTCTCAGGGTGAGCCCCCCAGTGTCTGGGGTTGGCACAGAGGCCAGGACAGTGTGAGTATGTGCTGGGATTGCCTGCCCTCTTGGCGCTTCGGCACAGGGACACCTGGATGGTCTGGGAGTACTGGTCAGCCTCCTCCATCTGGCTGGACCTGGCCAGGGTCCCCTTGGCCTTGTTCCATGGAGTCCTGTCATTGCAGTCTTGGAAGTCCACAGGCATGCAAGCTGTGGTCTGAGGAGGAAGGGCACAGTAGCTCTGGGCATTTTATGCTTCCACGTTGAAGCTTTCCCCCAAGATATAATAAGCTGGGCCTCCAAGACTTCAATTGGCTTACCCAGAACAATCCCATCCCCTACATGGGTCAGACTGAACTTGGCTCAGTCTGAGTAGGGGTGGTGCCAGCCCAGGGGCCTCTCACACTCCAAAGGGACATATTATCAGCATCCCAAGCCACAAGCAGCCAACAATTCCCTGTGTCTCCTTCGAGGTTCAGAAACGAGTTACTGTGCTAGGAACCCATGTAGGCCCTGCTCTTTCATTTTGCCATGTCCCTCAGTAGTGAGGTCTTCCCCCTGAGCCCCGTAGTGGTGCTCTTTGAGGACTACACCAAACCAAAGAAGGTTGGGACTTACTTCTTTGGTGTCTCTACTGAATTCCACCAGTGACCCTGGCCCTTCTGTCACCACATGCAGCCTCCTGATGGGAAAAGCTTCTTCATTTTCAGATTCTTTCTCCTGGGTCCATGACCTGCACATGCCAAGAGGGGTTGGTTAGTGAGCAGAAGCTTCCCCTAGCCCATCAACCATTGGTCAGGTCTGCCCTTTGGCTGGGAGTTAATTCTAGACAGTGGCGGAGAAGGGTTTTGCTTAAGTCATTGGCCAATCCTGGGCCTGCTCCACCCCATAACCCCAAGGAGAACAGGTTCTACTGGGAGACAGGACATAGGACAGGGCTCCCAAGAGGAATATAAAGGTCCATACTCCAGAACGTGATGTCCAAAGCAAAGTTTCCTTACTTGTATGCCTCACATTGGGCAAGGGCTTCTGAGAGGGATGGGATGTGGTATTCTTCTACCTCCTGGCAGAAGAGGGGCCATTCCCTGAAAACGACAGAGATGTTGGACTGAGCAGCTGGGGTGGGAGTGTGGGTGGGGGCATAAGCCTCCAGAGCTGCTGCTTTGAATAGCAGTTCAAAGGTTATGTTGGAAATAATACAACCTCCTCCCTGAAGGCTGCTAACTCAAGTTTCCTTTGTTGCAGAGGGATGGGATTTCATCATATGAATTCCTTCCTTCACTTACTTAAATTCAGATGGTAAAAACAGTTTTCCAAGTCTCAGGAAGTTGAGAATGTGTCGGAACATTTGGCCATCCCCATGGATCAGCAGGGTCTGTCCATATGTGATCCAGTATACTCTCTGAGGGTTGGACAGCAGTTCTGGATACTGCAAGGGGTTGGACACCAGGCTCTGTTAGTCTGTTAGTTAAAGGGCTAGGTCTTTAGTAAAGGCAGGTCAGTCTTCTCTCACTTCATTTTCCTGACCGTTCTAGAGCAGAGGCTTTAGGATCTCCATCTCCCTTTCTTGTCAACTACAGGGAGCCACAGTGGAGAGCAGAATCTCCAGAGAGAAGCACATCATCTCTGCTTCAAGTTTTGCTGGTCCGTAGACTACCCTCTCTAGTCATTTGGAACACCACCCTTATTCTTGCTTGATCCAGGCCCCTCAGACTGGCCTCTTCCCTACCCAAACTCCTGAGGGCCTTCCCAGCATGCTGCTCATATGATAAGAGCACTTTGGGCCATGGAGCAGAGGAAAGGTCCTTGTTCTAAGCAGGTGCTGGAGGCTGTCTGAGGGTCAGGGGACAGGTTCCAATGCAGCTCAGCCACAGAAGCCAAAGGGAGAGGAGGGCAGCCCGGGGCCAGCAGTACCTTCAGCAGGGTCTGTAGGGTGGTTGCATACCAGTGGCTTCCAACATAAACTTTGATGATCTGTTGAGGGGAATACACAGTGATTTCTGCTGTCCACTCCTCATCTAAGGAAACCAATGAAAAGGAACATATCACATGACCAGAAGGGAAATTAGGTAGGGCATTTTGGTCAATAATGTATTGCATGTTAAGACTCAATACATTCATCAGTCGTATTGTGTTGCCTCCTTTGAGAAGCAGCAGAAATCCCTGACACCAACCTTTTCTGTTACTCAGGCCTTCCCTGTGGCTTACCATACAGTTTCCTGGGTGGTGAGGTAGGTTTGGAATGGCAGCTTTGAAGGTCAGCTGGTAAGTGGGGGTGGGGAGGGTAAGCCCTCAGGAATCTCTACCCCAAGGGCACTGCTGCTCTTCCCTTGACCCACCTCTTTCAGGAAAGCTGGGCCGATGTTCCTGCCACCTCCATTACCAACTGCTTCTGGTTTCTGGCTGGGTGTGTAACTTTTCATGTGGCCACTCAGACTGGAGCTAGGAGTCCCTCTGTATGTTTGTGCTTATGGTTTGGCAAATGTCATAGAGCCAGCTCTCATCATTGTCACTTCTACAGAGACCAAGCCTCTAGGCATGTCTGGAGAGTGGGGCTTCATTCTGGGAAGATGAATCCATGACCCTTTTCTTGTGGGCGACTAGACTTAGGCTTTTTTCTGATGTTTGGGAACCAGTTTCTAATGAGCTTTGTAGTGAATCAAAGGTATATAAGTAGATTATATAACCAAGAGGTAAGAGGTGTATAATTAGATTGTGAACTCCATGAAGATAGGGACTGGGCTGTTTTGCTCTCTTCTATACCCCTAGTGTTTACTCCTGTGCTGGTATGTGGTAGGTGCTCAATAAATGTCAAATGTAGCTGAATGATAGTAATACACCTTAAACTTGACCTAAAACACTTTTTGTTAATGAGGTTATAGGCAGCTGATAAAAACAACACTGACTTTGGACTCAGATTCAAATGCCGGCGTGACCATGAGCTAACTGTAATTTGAGCAGGTTGCCTCCCTGAGCCTCTGCTTCATCTGTTAAATGGACCCAGGGACTGTTCCTCCCTAGATGGCTGAGAGGACCCAATGAGCACAGCATGTCAGCTCCCAGAGCCAGAGCAGGCATGCCCCTGGGGACCTGTGCAGTTCCACACTGGGTCAGTCTGAACTGCTCGAGGCTACTCATGGGCTGGGGTGAGGAAGGGGTGAAAGTTTCCCTTTAGGCAAAACCCACAAATCTTGGTCTGGCTTTCCTTTCCTCTTCCATCTACTGTTCCTGGCCCTGGCCAGCCTCATCTTTCCTCTCTGATCCCCAAACCATCCCCTGATGCTGAATTAAAACTCAGAAGCTTCCTGATTTACTGAGCACATCCATGGGTGCCAGAGTCTTCGGCTCCAGATGAGTCTTCAGAGCCACTTTCATTGGCTCATAGGTGATGTCCCTCTTGTCCAGGAAGGCACAGAGCTCGTACACCTCAGAAATTGTCTCAGTCAGGGGCAGCCGGCAAGTCCCCAGCCAATTCCTGCCCAGAAGAAAGGCCTGTCACAGAGAGCCTCAGCACTGCACCCCAAGGGAGTCCAGGCTGTCAACTTTCCATGTCTGGAATGTCTTGGCCCAACACTAGCTCAAACTTGTTGTCACCGATATAATTTCCTTGATTTAACTGGAAATCTGGTGGTATCTTGTAGGAGGATAAGCTCGGACACACAGGCTTATCCTTTTTGGAGCTGAACTTGACCTTTTTCAGGAAGGCCTTCTAAATTGACTAATCACAAGCCTCCAGGTCCTGTCTCAGGTTCTAGGCCAGGGCCCAGCCACACCCTTCCCACCCCCATAAGTATCTGCCCAAGACATCTCAGTCACTATGTGGCAGTGTGCCATGATCTTGGGAGATTACTGATACCCTGTGTACCCAGAAAAGAGGGTGGGGGTCTGAACATCAACCTCCTGCCTCCAAAGGCACTTGTCTTTGCCCTCTGTGACATTCTGGGTAGGGCATCTATCCAAAGTGTATTGGGGTAAGACAGCGTTTGGGGACAGCTGGCCCTCTCCCCAGGGGCTCAGGAAAATCCACTTCTACCTTTAGTTTTAGTACCAATTATTTTGTGACCCTAAGAAAGTTGCTCTACTCTGAACCTCAGTTTACCCTTCTATAAAACAGGATTGGAATTCCATGCCCCTGCACTAATGGGGACATTCTGAGCTTGTCCCTTAAGGCAAAAGCCAAGTATCACCTCCTCTGGGAAGCCTGCCTTGCCTTGCTTCTGAGGGGCACCCCTGGCTCTGGCCTCTCTGTGTGTCCACTGAGCCTCCCAAGGGTTGGGGGAGGACCTTTGTAGGAGGATCTGCATGGAGGGGGTAATACCCAGCATCCTAAGGGTTGTGACCCTGGCCTGGTCACTTAAGACCTAGCACAGGGCTAGAACCAGAGCAGTGGATTGCAGATAACAGAAATATGAAACAATCTGAAGGCTTTGAACCTTGGGAACCCTTGCACCTTGGCACCTGCCCTCTCTGAGGCACTAGCCTGGTGGTGGTGGGAGTGGCTAAAATGATGGGTTTGCCTCCAAGGACACTGTTTTCCTTTGGTTCGTGGGCAAGGCCCCAGGTTGGTTCCTACAGAAAGGCAAAGCCCAGCCTGAGTGGGACCATGTTCTTTGAGGAAGGCCTTACTTGACATGCTGGAAGAGGACCCCGTTCCCTGTGATGTACAGTCGGCTTCCATCCAGTGTGCTCTCAATGCGGAGCTGACCCAGTGCGGAGTCTGGGTACTTCACGAGCAGACCCAGGGCCATTATGTACAGTGGCTTCATGGACTCCAGGCCTGCAGCACGGCCCACCTTCCCAGGACTCGGGGGAGGACAGGAGGTCCGGGAACAGCCACCTGTGGCGGAGAGAAAGGGATGATTCCTAGACTCCTCATGGTCATAACTGTGTAACTTTGGGTCTTGCTTCCTACTGGTGCCTTAAGTTAGTAGTAAAGAGGCTCAGAAGGAGGTTATTTCCCTGCAGAGCCCAAATCTGGACCTTCTCAAAATCAGTATAACTTTTTGTATACTCAGTCAGGTTTAGAGGTCAACTATGTCTTGGGCGGTGGGGCAGAGGGGGCATTAATTCACTGTATCACTAACATTTGAATTTCGGAAATTTCAGTATAGTAGTCATCTGGGCCCAGCCTCCACAGGAATCTCCCTTAGTTCTAAGCTTTGCTTTCACTGTCCACAGGTAAAGATCAGCAACCACATCATACAACCCAATGTACATTACAGGCTTCCCAGATTCACAGCCCCTGGACAGAATTTTCCCCAGAGACACAATACGTGGTGTTACTTTCAGGTTGGATATATGGGTTGCTGGCTTGTGGGCAGGACTTTGTTCTCCTGTAGTGGGCACAATGCACAGCTGCTGGGTGATTTTCATGGATCATCTCCAATCTTCTGAGCAACCCTACAAGAGGGGTTGTGCTATCCTCGTACCACAGATGAGGAAACTGTGTCCTGAGAGGGTAAGTACCTTGCCCCAAACTGCAAAGCTAGGCAGAAGCAGAGGCAGAGCAGTGATTTGAGGGCAGCTCTGTCCATCTCTCAGGCTACCAGAGCTGTTTACTTCAGTTATGGTGCTTTATAGAAGGCAAAAACCACACTTTGTGTTTGGGGGTGGCTGCACGGCTTACAGGGCCCATCTCAAACATGCTTCCCTTCCATCTTCACATAGCTCTTGTGGAGCAGGCACCACTCTACCCCTCTTTCAGTGACCGATGTTCTCTGAGGAGCAGAAGCCCTTGCAGGAGTGATTTGAACTCACATCCCCTTAAGTGGATTGTAAGACCCTGAGACAGGCTCCTAAAATCTACTGCAGGATGCTACTACCCCCAAATAGGGTATTTGCTTGGGGAGGAGGCTGGGCCTAGAGATAGGGAAAGGCCTTATTCCCATGGCATGTCTAGTGATGCACAGGCCAAACTTCACATGTGCAAGGCAGTTCTAGACATTCTCAGAATGCCAGCTGAGGCCACAATGATGTAGCTAGCTCCTTGAAACATGCACAATAGTTTCCATAGATGTGCAGGATTTGGGAAATGGGATGATGAAAGGCAAATTTAAAAAATGAGTTGGGGCCGGCCCCGTGGCCAAGTAGTTAGGTTCACACACTCCGCTTCAGCGGTCCAGGGTTTTGCCAGTTCGAATCTTGGGCGTGGACATGGCACCACTCATCAAGCCATGCTGAGGTGGCATCCCACATGCCACAACTAGAAGGACCCACAACTAAAAATACTCAACTATGTACCGAGGGCCTTTGGAGAGAAAAAGGAAAAATAAAATCTTAAGAAAAAAAAGAGCAAACTAGAGTGAGGTACAGCTGGGAGCATGAAAGCCTGGACTGGACTGGGGTCAGGAAGTGTCAGGAGCAGGCAGAAATAGGCACGCAGCCAAGGGTTTCAAACTAGGGAAACAAGGAAATTGGGGAGTGGGTAAGATAACTGAATCACTCGTAGGGAATTTGCCTAAGAATTTCCCATGCCCTCCAGTTGTGCCAGGAGGAGGAAGGATGGGAGTGGGGAGTGGGTGCTGCAAGCTCCCAGTATTTCCAAAAGCAAGGCAGACCTCCCCTGCCCCAGGGAAAGCCTGCCCTGGGGCCCCACCTCCTTGCCCAGGATATTCTGGCTTGGTTCCCCCACCCAGTCTGGGCTGAGCTACCAACAGCTCAGTGAGGAGGCTGAGCTGAGCAGACAGGGCACACGGGCACACAGGGTTTCAGGCTCAAATTCCTCTTCTCAGATTCTAAGTCAGCCAAAACACTCACTTCTGTCACCACCACCCAAAACCCAAAGTGGGTCATGAAGGGGAGAGGTTTGTTCTTGGCTTTTCCAGCTAAAGCTGGGACTGCCCCAGAATGTCAAGGGGAGGTCAAGGTTCCCCTGGTGACATACCCATGTCCATCCGGTACAACCTTACAGCTTCAGTGAGCTCAGGGATTTCCAGAATTTCCACTTCTGCTTCTAACACATCTATGTTGGAGAAATTGTCTGGTAGTAAAATCTTCCGTAAGCGGAGAAAATTCACTTGAAAAGCAAAGGGAAACAAAATGAGTTAACAAGGTTATTTCTGATTTAACCGTAGGTCCAGGTTTTGGTGGTTTTTTTGGTGCTGCAAGTTGTCATAGGTTCTCCTTGTTCTGAAACAATTTCTAAACATACCTGGTTAGATTAGCTTTGAGACTGTGGTTTTCAAGGTGAAAGACCCCACATTACTTTGTTTTTCTGAGTCTGAGTCCATGGGTGTGGCCTCCCGGGGCCTAGCCTGGGGCTCCCAAGCCAGGCCCTCCTGGTGAGCAGACTGGCCTTGAGGCTTACCCTGTGGTCTTGACCCAAGAGCGGGTCATTCCAAAAGCGGAGTTGTCTTGCCGCTTAGAGAGGAAGGGCCCAGCTGAGCCTTGGCTGGCAGGTGGCACTTGAAGTTTGTCCCTGCCTGGATTGCAGTGTGGGAGACAGAGATGAGCCAACGCTAATTTCCTGTGTGAATCAACTGGGAGATTCAGAAGCATATCACAGACAACTTTCCAGGTGACTATGAATATGAATGGCTGGGGTTCCAGGCATTTGGGCCCCTACTACAACTTAGGTGTTTCCTGCTGTATTCATTTAGGTGGCAGCAGCATCTTGAAATCAAAGAGGTCATTCAGTTTATACCCCACCAGAGCTCCTCCTGGGGCACTGCGGGGAGGGAGGCTCTCTTCTGTCCAGGGGTGAAGATCTCATTCCTCCTTAGGCCACTAGCTCAAGCGGATGATTCTACAATGATCCTGAGGAACCTTTCACCACCCACCCTCCTTCCCTTTTATTCTGAGTTTAGTGGAAGTGAGAGCAGGTAGGTAGGGACCATCCATTGAAACAACCCTATTTCTTCATTTTATGATGAGAGGAACTGAGACCTGGAGACCAGTTGGATACATAAGGGCAGAGCAAGAAGAGTAGCTGACTTTGGAGCCGAGCTCAGGGCCTTGCCCTTCACACCAACTCTTGTGGCCCCTGACACCACCGCAAATAGTTTGCAGTGCCCATGTACACCCAGGCCATCTGCAAATAAACAGAGAATAAAATAGCCCTGAGGCTGTTGGGAATCTAATGCTGGGAATCTGCTTGTCTCCAGGAAGGCTCTGTCATGCCTCTGCCACCTCTGCCCTTGAAAGCTCCTCAGGCCCCAAGCACCAAGCTGGGCCTCCATGGGATGTGGGTTGGGGAGGGGTGGATGGGCCCCATCAGCCCGCTCCCAACACCTACATCCCCCACCCCTGTCACCCCAGGATAGAACAATCACCAATGAAGCGGAACTCGCTGCACTCGCACTCAATCAGGGCCACAGTTTCAGCCAGCCACAGCAGGTTGTCTTCAGTCACCAGGTTTGGATACTTGGCCACTAGGTCTAAGGGCAGGAAGCAGTAGTGCACTTCCTCTTCTGTGTCTAATAGTGGTGTGTCCATGAGCCCCAGAGGCGCCTTATCGTGTAGGCCTGGAGGAGAAAGAGCAGAGGGGTGTCACCACTTCCCAGAGGCCAGGACTCTCAGAGGCTGGCAGGGCTCTCACAGACCCAGGGGCCCCAGAGGATGCTGAAGAGATCACCCTGGAGATGGTCCCCACAGGTGCCTCCTTCTTCTCTCTCTCTCCTTTTTCAGCTGTAACCCTAAGGTTTGGCAGGAGTGTGGTGGGGAGCAGGGCATGTAAATCTATCTTTTTCTACAGTGAAGGGCAATGGGACATGTGAAATTTTGGCTTATGCACCCAAAGTCATTAAATTCATATTGGTTACCTATTTGGCTCTTTCTAATTGATCAAAACAACCATTGTGACCTACAGATAAAATAGATCCTTTTTACTCTCCCAGAAGCTCAAAACTCATCTGTAATCATGAAGGGCTCTTCTGGTGTTCCAGATAGACCAATCTATGCTGCAAGGAATCCATCAGGCAGTGATCATTTGGGGACATTCCTTTTGTCTTTGTTAGAGGTGACTTGAAAGGATGGTAGAGTTCCCTGACTACTAGGATCGGGTGGAATACAGCCCAGCCTTGCGCAAGTGAACCAGTATGCAGAGGAATGAACGTGGAGGAGCATGTTTAGTTCCAGTGGGTGAGTGGCCATGGAGAGAGCATGTGGCAGAGTACAAGATCAAAGGAGATGACAGAGAGGTAGAGAAATCATCCAGAACTGGTTCAGAAATCAGGGTACTCTCTGGATTGAAGCCACTTCTGTTTGGGTGAGGAGAAGGGAAGCTGGTGTGAACTTCAGGAAGGGTCAGCCTGTGATTATACCTGTGAAGGCTGGGCTTTTTATAGGAAATTCTGAGGGTTTGCTGATACATTTCCACGTTCGCCAGTAGTTCAAAGATGCTCTCTCGGCCACAGGTATGTCTGCAGGCCGCACACGTAGATGGTGTTTTCCTTCCTTCAGATTATCTAGAGTCTGTCAGATAAAGAAGATTACTGCCTTGAAAATTCTAAACCAAGTAACTATCTACCAATTCTAGGATAAAATAGTATGTGACTTTCTTTGGTAAAGTGTTTTGAAATAAATAAGTGATTTTGTTTAGCACGATAGCACAAAAATGTAAAAATTTAGGTCTATAAGATGACATGCTGATATTCAAAATCTCAGTGACTATTTCTCTTCTTTGTGTGTGTGTGAGAGAGAGAGAGAGGAAGATTGGCCCTGAGCTAACATCTGTTGCCAACTTCCTGTTTTTTTTTTTCTCCTCAAAGCCCCAGTGCATAGTTGTATATCCTAATTATAGGTCATTCTAGCTCTTCTATGTGGGATGCCACCACAGCATGGCTTGATAAGTGGTGCATAGGTCCGTACCCAGGAACTGAACTGGCAAACTCCAGGCCACCGAAGCAGAGCATGTGAACTTAACCACTACACCACCAGGCCGGCCTCAACTATTTCTCTTCTGATTTTTGAAACAAATTCTTTGGATTATA
Organism: Equus quagga; assembly: GCF_021613505.1. Taxonomy (NCBI): domain Eukaryota; kingdom Metazoa; phylum Chordata; class Mammalia; order Perissodactyla; family Equidae; genus Equus; species Equus quagga. The sequence continues at coordinate 61,743,767 of NC_060279.1, forward strand.
ATTTTGTGTTGATGATTATAAATCTATCTTACACAATCTTAATTTATATTTAGTCATTAAAAACTTGAGATTTTCTATCATTTTCCCCTCAAGAGTTCAAAAACCCTTTTAGACCTGTTATAGTTATTGTGATCTGCCTATTGTTTGTGCTCATCCTAATCCTGGAATGTGGTCTAAGTAGGGAAATGGAGGTGGCACAGGGGACCACACTTTCCAAAGCATTTTCACATACATTCACTCAGTTACCCTGATGCAGCTCTGTGAGATAGATGTGGTGATTGTCTGCATTCCCATTTTGCTGATGAGGCAGTTGCCATCAAAGGATTAGTGACTTCCCCAAGCAGTCTTCCAAGTCTAGAGTTTCTCTGCTTGAAGGAGCAAGTGACTGGGGGTGGGCTGAGGCTGGAATGGAGCACTCCAGCTAGGCAGGGCTGAAGCCCAGGGCAGGGGATGGGCTGGGTGTCTTCATGCTGTCTGCTCAGGGAGTCATTCTCTCTCAAAAGTCCTGCACAGCAGGCAGACTATCATAACATCAAGCCCATTTTTTTCTGTCCCTACCTTAGAAGAGTATTTTCCCAAGACATTTTTGGAGCTAGCTGGAAAAGTAGTCCTGTAAAGGGACCATATGACCTACTTTTTTCTCTAAGAGCCTCATAATGAACAGAGCACCTCAGATTCAGTATGGAACTAATAAAAGAACCTGCTTCTAATTCTCAGCAACACTGGTGAAGTTCTTGTGAAGCTGCTCAAGGGAATCCCAAGCAAGGGAAGAGCCCTCTGGTGATCACGGCTATAAACTGCACCCAAATAACTGCTTCCAGTCTGCAAAAGGAGGGACCCTAGCGGAAGAAACTTCCCCCACTTTGGGCAGTTGGTGGACTTTGGGGAAGGAGTGGACAATGGTGGGTTGTGGGGAGTGCTTTCCTGGGGCACTGAACAATGGGGGAGAACAGTGCATGTGTGAAACACTGGAAGAGAGTCTCATTCATTCATTTGAGAAATACTTGCGTATCACCAGGGCCACAGTCAGATACCATGCCTGGACTCAAGGAGCTCTCAGCTTGGGGAAAAGCTGAGAAAAGACATGAAAGCCAACAATTTACATATACTGAGATAAGAGCCAGCATCAGTTATGAAGTTTCAGGATCTCCAGGAACCCTGGGATTTCTTTCCACAGTATTAGAAGAAGATCCAAGCTTTCTTGTCCTGCTCGGGATTGCACACAACTTTAGCTTTTATGTCAAGCTGTCAGCTGTCTAGAGGAGGGAAATCAGTGAGAAATAGGTTTCTGTATGAGGGAGTGGTTGGCCTCAAGCAAAGAGGAATAAAAATGAGGTGCCAGGAAGGTGACTGAGAGGCTGGAGCAGATTCTGCATCAGTGGGTGGGCAGGATTATAGAGTTAAGATGAGGGATAGTAACCTGGCAGTATTTGTGCCAAGAAGTGGGGCAAAAAAAGGAAAATGGTGACTGTGTACAAGAGGGACAAGACAGGTAGGTAAAGATGTATACTGAGTCACCTGCCTCCATGACTTGAATGTGGCCTTGTTTAAGGCGTACGAAGGCTGAGCAAGTGAGGGAGATGAACCTAGAGCAATAAACAAGAGCCAGAGAGAGAAGAGCTCTATAAGCTGGGCTGAGGAGTTTGATTTATCCCCTAGTTAAGAGAAGCTGTGGAAAGATTTAAAGCAGGGACTGTGTTTTGACTGATACTCACACCGTCTCCAGTCAGCCAGCAAGTCCTATGACTCCATCTCCTACTCTCTGCTCCACCCTTTCTCTCCTTTCCCTTCCCCTAGTCCTGGTCCCTTCATCCCCAGGCACTTTCCACACAGTGATCTTTCAAATAAACAAATGAGTCTAATCACTCCCCATTACCTACTGGATCAAGTCCAAATTCTCCTTAGCGTTGCACATAAGATCCTTCACAATCAATGGAGGCAGCAGGGTAAACACAAACCACAGGGCCTTGAATTCAGACAGACTGGGGTTTGAATCTTGACTGTCATTTAAGAGCTAACATTTGTTGCCTAGGCACGTTTAACTGAATCCTGCTAATGTCCCCTCACCCACAAAGTAGGCTCTGATATTATCACTCCCTTTTATTTTTATTTTTTTAATTAATTTATTTTTTGCAGGGGGAGATTTGCCCTAAGCTAATATCTGTTGCCAATCATCCTCCTTTTTTCTTCTTCCTCCCCTCCCCCCAAAGCCCCAGTACATAGTTATGTATACTTATAAGTTCTTCTGGTTCTTCTATGTGAGCTGCTGCCACAGCATGGCTACTGACAGATGAGTGGTGTGGTTCTACACCCTGGAACCAAACCTGGGCTGCTGAAGTGGAGCATGCTGAACTTTAACTGCTAGGCCATCAGGGCTGGCTCTACCACTCCCTTTTTAGCAAATGGGGAACAAGACCCAGGAAGAGAAAGAGCACTCAGTGCCCCAGCTAAGTGGAGATGCTGGGAATGGAACCCAGGACTCTAGAGCCTGTGCTCCTTTTTTTTTTTTTTTTTTTTTTTGAGGAAGATTAGCCCTGAGCTAACTACTGCCAGTCCTCCTCTTTTTGCTGAGGAAGACTGGCCCCGAGCTAACATCCGTGCCCATCTTCCTCTACTTTATATATGGGATGCCTACCACAGCATGGCTTGCCAAGCAGTGCCATGTCTGCACCCGGGATCCGAACTGGAGAACCCCCGGCCACCGAAGCGGAAGGTGCAAACTTAACCACTGCACCACCGGGCTGGCCTCTAGAGCCCGTGCTTTTAACAACTGCTCTTAACCAGCTACCTCCCACTTGTCACCTAACCTCTCCAAGCCTCAGGTTCCTCACATGCAAAGTGGAGATAGTAAAATCTGGAAAGTGTTGTAAGGATTAAAGAAATAATATAAACGTTAAATTTCCTTCCTCTTAGTGGTCAGATCCCAAACCACCTTTCAAGCTTCATCTCCCACTATTCTTTCTGCACCTACTTCATCAGTGACATCACTTCATCAGTAAACTCCACAAAGCTCCAAAGACACACCAAAGACACGCCTCCTCAACTTTATGTATACTGTTCCTTCTGCCCAGAATACTTCCCTCCTCCTTTCTCTGCCTAGACACCTAGAGCTTCCCCCAGCCAGAGTGGGTCATCCTCCTCCTTTGTCCCCACAGATGCCTGAAAACTTCTCTGTCTAGGCCTCTGGCTTAGTTTCAGCCTGTCCTCCCCCGTCTACCAAGGATCCTGGAGGAAGGACTGGGTTGGTGCATCCTTAGCTTCTAGTCTAGAACCTAGTGTGTATTAAGTTCTCAGAACTGCTGTATTAAATGAAAGAATGCACAAAAATAGAGGACTGAACAGTTGAGTCTCCTGGAAATAAAAGCAAAATGAGACATGGGGGAACCCAAAAGGAGCTGGCAGAGAAGCAGACTGCACTCATAAAAACTAAGAAAGATGGGGCTGGCCCCGTGGCAGAGTGGTTAAATTTGCATGCTCCGCTGCAGGCAGCCCAGTGTTTCGTCGGTTCGAATCCTGGGCGAAGACATGGCACCGCTCATCAGGCCATGCCGAGGTGGCATCCCACATGCCACAACTAGAAGGACCCACAACTAAGAATATACAACTATGTACCGGGGGCTTTGGGGAGAAAAAGGAAAAATTAAAAATCTTAAAAAAAAGAAAAAAAAAAACACTAAGAAAGATGCTGAGTATCCAAAACCATAGGAAAAGCCAGCACAGGATTACAATGAGCAGAGCCCAGAGAGTTCAGAGGGCAATGAAGACAGCAATTCCAACCTGGGACCTGGAGTTGGGAGGGAAGATCTAAATGGGAGAGGGACGGGGACAAAGGAGGAGAAGGAGACAGGATGACAGGAAGAAAGGGCCAGCTTGGGTCTGATTGATGACAAATCAAAAGACGTTGGGTAAAGTAGCAAGAAAAGAGAGTGAAACTGGGGAGATTCTGCAAGAGATGTCATACAATTCCAAGGCCATGCTAAGCTGACTGCGTCACAGGAAGTTGAACCTGCCATTTACTTCACCTGCAGATTCAAATCCCCAGATTCTATCTCAGTGGAGGAAACAATGGTGTCCTTGAACAATTCTAAATTGGCCACTGTGGAAGGGGTATATTGGGGGAGGAAAATCCCTGCTTGGGAGAACAATCCGTTTGAGGATGGGCCTGGATGCCCTATTTGGAGGTACTGCTTGATACCCAGGTGTGTCCTTTAAGGCAAGTCAGTAATGACAGTCCAACCAGCTTGAGAGATGGATGTGCTAGTTGAGGAGAGAACAATCTATTTCGCAGAAATGAAATCTCCATGTTGTGCTACTTCCACTAATGTTAAGTGTGAACAGTACCCTTTTCCCCAAGAAAGGTGTGTTTGACAAATCTTTAAAAAGAAAAAGAAAACAAATAAATAAACCCCCAAAGATTGCAATTCCTGCCAGTCAAGTCATGCTGCATGCACTAGGCCCAGGAGCCTCAACTAGGTTTTTTTCTAACTCTAGGTTTTCTAAACTCTCTCAGTCAATCCTTGCTCTGACTTCTAGAAATACAAAGCCTTCTACACATAGGAAGCCATTTGGGTACTGTAAGAATTCACAGAAAGCATTCCCTAATCTCCTCACTCTACTGTTTTGTTCTCAATAACACCTACTTATTTACTGTCTGCCAGTCTCCCCTAATAGATATAACCTCTAGACCACAAGGACCCTGACTATTTTGTTCTCTGCTGTACTTCCAGCACCCACAACAGCCCCTGTGGGGTCACAATACGATTTTGTGGAATGAACAAATGAATGAGTGAAGAGCACTTCGACAGCCTAGGCATCCAGCCGTCCTTTGGCTGCGCGGACTGAAATTGCCACAGAGTGTGGGGCTGCTCTTCTATGGACTTCGATTCCACTTCTATCTGCCTAAATATTACTTCTAGAACTTTTACTCTTCATATGCTATGACCCAGAAAGTTATTAGAGGAAGGATTTCTTTAGGGAAATACAGAACTGAATTCAGATGGCTAATTGCTAACACAAGGATAATTAATGTTGTTTTTGGCCTAGATAGTAGTGAAAAAAATACATCACAAGCAAAATAAGACTGATGGCGCGGGGGCGAGTGTGTATGTGTATGTGTATCGTTGCCAAAAGATGGCTGACAAATGCACTACTGGCAGAGCTTTGGGACTTAACGGAGGTTTTCCTAAGCAGCAGCAGTAGTGCTCAGAGATGCCCCATGTTCTGATGTGGGCTATTGAAAGGCATATGATGGTAAAGGAGCTTAGGGGAGCTTCCAAATCTCCAACTGCCTTGTAAAGACAAGGGAGCCAGCACCACACTGAAGCTGGAGGGAAGAAGGCTGATAGAACAAAAGGATGTACAGAACAGCAGTCAGCAAAAGAAGCCAAATAAGACACAGCTATCAGCATCTCGAACCTGCCCCTCCACTGCCAGCTCCAGTCCCCCCACCCTGCAGAAGTAGATTCAGTCTTCACAGGTCATCTTGGGTACATCATTCAATGTCCTCTCAGCAGGTGTTTATTAAACTTGTTACAGGCTAGGTACTGTGAGAGATGCTAGGAATGCAAACATGAAGAGAAAATAGGCTAACGAGGGAGAAAGACATATGAATACATCATCCCAAAAGAATTAGCACTGATATAGGAGAAGAATTATCTGTGTTATGAGAGCAAAGAGATAAAAACTAGCCTGGAAATGTCAGGCTAGGCTTTCCATGGGCCACATTTAGGCTAAATGTTAAAGGGCAAGCATTCTAGGAAGAGGGAAGAGCAAGTAAAAAGGTATGGAGAGAAGGCATATGGGGTGCTTAGGGACATAGCTGAACTTCAAAGTGGGTATGCATGGGTGTGCCCAGGCATGTATGTAGGTGTGTGTATGTGTCAGGATATTAGCCAGGACAAGCAGATGGCCATCCTGTGAGGAGCCCTGATGCCATCCATGTCCAGGTGTTTACACTTGAGTTGTCCACTTACCCATATCCACAGACAAGCTATACTGTTGGGATGAATGTCTGTTGTTTGTGTAATCTTCCTTTCCAAGATCACAGTGGTAATCTCTCTTCACATTGTGAGTAATAGGAAATGTGAGATTGTCGCTGGTCTATTTTCATAAAAGCATCATTTGTGTGATCAACATAAAAACTCCCTGGCTCCCTTAAGCACATGGAGCGCAGGTGTTATTTGGGCTGCTTGCTGGTAGCAGAATGCTCACAGCTGGAACAATTTAAGTTTCCAAACTTAGAAGTTCTCAGAAGGCAGTGAAAAAGGAAACATAAGTAGTATGTACTGACAACATACTAACTCCTCAGTGGACTTTGTCTGCCCTGAACCTTGAACCCTTGTGAATGACCCTGAAGGGAAATTTCATACTCTGCAGTAGCAGTTATGACTCCCAACTAGGCTGATAGCATGTGAGAGGCTGGGAGCAGTTTATGTTAAATATAGGCAAAGGAGACTTCCCAAAGTACACAGAAAGTTCTAGGAAGCATTGTGATGTTAAGGTACAGACCTGTCATGACTACTTTGTATTTCCCCTGTGAACAAGATATGACATTCCTATGCATCCAGGCTCATGGATTTACATCAGCTTTGATGACTCTCAAATTTGTATCTCTAGACTCGACGGCTCCCATAAATTCCAGACCTAGACATCTAGCTGCCTCCTCACCATCACCACTGGATGTTTAGTAAGCACCCTTTTCTTGCCTCTCAAACTTAACACAATTCAAATCGTAACTCCTGATTTTTCCTCCTAAACGTGCACGTCCCTCAGGAGCCACCATTAGCTGATTGCTCAGGATACAAACAAAGGAGTTATCCATTCTCTCTCACCCTAGCTCCGATTCATCAGCAAACCCTGTCAGTTCTATTACCAAGACGTATCCAGAATTTGAACACTTCTAACTCCACTATTACCACCTTAGACCAAACCACCAGTATCTTTCATCTGGATGCTGCAGGAGCCTCCAAACTGGTCTTCCTGCTTCCTCCCTTGCTCCTCTAGAGTCTAGGCCAACAGTCAGCCAATTTTTTCTGTAAAAAGCCAGATAGTAAATTGTTTAGGTTTTGAGAATATGATCCCTGTTGCAACTATTCAACTCTGTATTGTAGCTCAAGAGCAGCCATAGACAATATATAAACAAATGAGCATGGCTGTGTTCCAATAAAACTTTGTTAATGGACACTGAAATTTGAATTTCATATAATTCTTATATGCCACAAAATATTTTTCTTTTGACTTTTTTTCAACCAATTAAAAATATAAAAACCATTCTTAGGTTCATAGGCCATACAAAAAGGGTAGTGGGCTGGATTTGATCCCTGGGCTGTGGTTTGCTGACTCCTGGTCTAAAGTCAAGCCAGAAGTAAATGATTTTTTTATAGCTTTATTGAAATATATTTCATATTAAATAAAATGTAAATAAACTTCACATATATAACATAAATGATAAAATTTACCCATTTAAATTGTACAGTTCAATGGTTTTTACTATGTTCACAGAGTTGTACAACCATCACCACAATCTATTTCAACACCCTAAAAAGAAACCCTGCACCCATTAACAGTCACTGCCCATTCCTGCTCACCCTACTCTTCCCACACTGTACCTCAGCCCTAGGCAACCACTAATTTTTCTGTCCCTATAACTTGCCTATCCTGAACATTTTATATAAATGGAATCATACAATATATGGTCCTTTGTGTCTGGCTTCTTCCACTTAGCATGTTTCAAAGTTCATCCTTGTTGTTACTGATATATGTATCAGTACTTCATTCCTTTTTATTGACAAATAATATTCCCTTATATGAATATATATTTTGTTTGTCTATTCATCAGCCAATGAACATATGGGTTGTTTCCACTTATTGGCTATTATGAATAACACTGCTATGAACATTTGTCTACAAGTTTTTGTGTGGACATAGGTTTTAATTTCTCTTGGGGATATACGTAGGAGTGGAACTGTTGGGTCATATGGTAATTTTATGTTTAACTTTTTGAGGAGCCGCCAGACTGTTTTCCAAAGAGGCTGTACAAATTTACATTCCCATCAGCAGTGTATGAGGGTTCCAACTTTTCCACATCCTTGCCAACACCTGTTATTGTCTTTTTGATGACAGGCATCTTAGTGGGTGTGAAGTAGTATCTCATTGTGGTTTTTTAATTTTTTTTTTTTGAGGAAGATCAGCCCTGAGCTAACGTCTGCTGCCAATCATCCTCTTTTTACTGAGGAAGACTGGCCCTGAGCTAACATCCGTGCCCATCTTCCTCTATTTTTTATGTGGGATGCCTGCCACAGCATGGCTTGCCAAGCGGTGCCACGTCTGCACCTGGTAACCAAACTGGTGAACCCCGGGCCACCGAAGCGGAACGTGTGAACCTAACCGCTGTGCCACCAGGCTGGCCCTCATTGTGGTTTTGATTTGCATTTCCCTGATGGGTAATGATGTTGAGCACCTTTCATGTGCTTATTGCCCATTTGTATATCTTCTTTGGGGAAACGTCTATTCAAAGCTTTTGCTCATTTTTAAATTTGATTGTCTTTTTGTTGTTTAGTTATAAGAGTTCTTTATATATTCTGGATACAGATCCCTTATCAGATATGTGATTTGCAAATATTTTGTTCCATTCTGTGGGTTGTCTTTTCACTTTTTTTTTTTGGTATTATACACTGTATTTTTTTACTGAGTTAACATTGATTTATGACATTATATAGATTTCAGATATACATCATTATAATTCAACTTCTGTAGGCACCATATCATGTTCACCACCAAAAATCTAGTTTCCATCTGTCGCTGTACAAGTGACCCCCTTTACCTATTTTGCCGTAATCCCTACCTATCTGGAAACCACCAAATGGTTTTCTGTATCTATATGTTGTTGTTTTTTGTTCTTTTTAAAGATTGGCACCTGAGCTAATAACTGTTGCCAATCTTTTTTTTTTTTTTTCTGTTTTTTATCCCCAAATCCCCCTAGTACATAGTTGTATATTTTAGTTGTGGGTCCTTCTAGTTGTGGCATGTGGGACGCTGCCTCAGTGTGGCCTGACGAGCAGTGCCATGTCCATGCCCAGGATCCGAACCAGCAAAACCCCAGGCCGCCAAAGTGGAGCCTGCAAACTTAACCACTCGGCTACGGGGCCGGCCCCTGTTGTTGTTTTTTTAATCTTCCAAATATGACTGAACTCATACAGTATCTTTCTCCACCTGTCTCAAATGGCAAGATTTCATCTTTTTCTATGGCTGAGTAGTAGTCCATTATGTACATATACCACATCTTCTTTATCCATTCATCTGTCCATAGGCACTTAGATTGTGTCTTTTCACTTTCTTGATGGTGTCCTTTGAAGCACGAAAGTTTTTAATTTTCATGAAGTCTAAATTATCTATTTTTTTCTTCGGTTGCTTGTGCTTTTGATGTTGTATCTGAAAAACCACTGCTTAACCCAAGGTCCAATGATCTTTTTAAAACTTTTTTGTCAGTTTACTTCTTTCTTTAAACATCTCCAAAAGCTAACCATAACATTTAGAATAGATCCTGTGTCTTCAACGTGGCCTGTAAGACTCTGTAAGATCTCAACCCTGGCTTCCTCTGACCTTGTTGTCTACCTTTGGCATCTCCTTACCTTTTATTACACCTGATGATGGCCTCTGAATATTCCTCTCCCAAGCCACTCTAACCTCAGGGCATTTGTGTTTGCTGTTCCTGACCACTTTTTCTAAAGGAGAAGTTTCCTTGGCCTCAGTCACTCCCTATCTCCTTACCACATACTACACATCTATCTGTACATTAAAAAACAAGCAGATTAGGTATAAATATTTTATTCTTTCATAAATTCCAGTACCATAAGGGCAGTGACTGATACACAATATATAATAAATGTTAGAATCAAGATAATAATAGGTATCAAGTGTGCCCTTTGTAGGCCAAAGCTACAGGCTGGGGGAAGGTAGCGTGGGCAGGTGAAGTGGGGGGTGGGAGAGATAAGTGGTGAGGATAGGGGGATGAGGAGGGGTAGAGAACAGAGCAGCAGTGTGAGCCCAGCTGCCTGTCCTCCAGAGACTTCCCATCTCATACTGCTTGTTGGTTCCTTCTACATGGCTTTCCAACAAAGCATACTATATTACAGATAATCCTGAGTAGGATATGCCACTTGTTGAGTACAGGGGAACTTCAGTTAGCGGGACACAAAGTCCCACTTTTATTGTTAGGGGCTAAATCTGAAAGACTCTATAGTGAGGAGCACTAACAGTTTAGAACAGTTTAGATATATGCTGTCCAATATGATAGCTACTAGTCACATATGGCTATTGAGTACTTGAAATGTGATAGTCTGAATTTGAGATGTGCTAGAAGTGTAAAACACACATCAGATTTTGAAGACAGTACAAAAAAAGAATGTAAAATCTATCAATTTAAAAATATTGACTACATGTTGAAATGATAGTATTTTAAGTAGATTGGGTTAAATAAAATATATTATTAAAATTAATGTCACCTTTTATTTTTTAAAATGTGGCTACTAGAAAACTTGAACTTATACATGTGATTCACATTATATTTTTATTGGATCATCCCATGTGTGCCTTAAAACCCATAGGAATAATGCCTGGTATCCAGAATACTTTCAGTAAATACTGGTTGAATGCATTAAGTTAGGATGCCCAAGAAGAGTCTTTAGACTAACCATTGGCAAACTCTATTTTCTTCAAGCAAACTGTTTGTGCATTTAGGCAAGAACCTGAGTATCTGGACAGGCCTTAGAAGTGGGGAAAGTGATGGAAATGTGTGAGGCTGATGATTTGCTTGAGACAGCTGTTGATTCTCCAGCTGTATTTACACCCTGTTTCAATGAATAAACACCACTTCAGTTGCGCCAGCCTAAATGTTTATTTCTTTGAAAACACCATTTCCAAAGCATAAGCACTTGTTTTACAGTCTGTTTCAGGGAGGCAGATCCACATGATTCTTCAAATACTTCTACTGTTCACACAACTTGGAACTTTGGAATTGGATCAACTCATTGGCCTCTGAGTTCTTACCTCCCATTTAGAAGTTGCTTCCCAGATATATTTTGTTTCAATTTGGGAAGTGAGGACAGCAAAGGAGTTGAAGGACTTGAAAAACTCTATAATAGGTTCATGTTCTTTAAAATAGTTCTTCAAAAAGTTGCCTTGATCTCTTTGATTTTCTGCAATGAACAAGTGACTCCCACCTTTTCCCCATAAAATGGTGCCTTGGTATAGAGTCATCAGCAATCCTGCCATGCCAGGCCATTTAAGTAATTTTGAAGCCATTTGTAAGCAATTCTAGTACATTCCTGGGGTAGTTGAAAAAATTTTTATTTCATATAAGTAGCTTTAAAAAAAAAAATAAAAGGGGGCCGGCCCCGTGGCCGAGTGGTTAAGTTCGAGCGCTCCGCTGCAGGCCGCCAGGGTTTCGCTGGTTCGGATCCTGGGCGCGGACCTGGCACCGCTCGTCAGGCCACGTTGAGGCGGCGTCCCATATGCCACAACTGGAAGGACCTGCAACTAAGATATACAACTATGTACCGGGGGGATTTGGGGAGATAAAGCAGAAAAACAATAAATAAATAAAAAAGAAAAAGAAAAGAATACTACAACAATGTGCACTGGATTATGTCAAGGGTTTTGATCTCCAAATATATAACTTTTTTTTTTAAGATTTTTATTTTTCCTTTTTCTCCCCAAAGCCCCCCGGTACATAGTTGTGTATTTTAGTTGTGAGTCCTTCTAGTTGTGCTATGTGTGACGCCACCTCAGTGTGGCCTGATGAGAGGTGCCATGTCCGCGCCCAGAATCCAAACCAGTGAAACCCAGGGCTGCGGAAGTGGAGTGTGCCAACTTAATCACTTGGCCACGGGGCCGGCCCCCAAATATATAATTTTTAAAACATTGAATTATTTAGTAAGGAGTGTCTATAAAAACATGCATTATGAAATGTTCTCATTCCTATAAGACCCAGATATGTACAGTCTACCTCAATTTTCTTCTAAGAGGTGTTGGGAGGCACAGTTGGTAGTGCACTGAGCTGCACTGTAGATTGTTGGTCAGTGCTTTCTGAGATGGAATAAAAAACACCTTGTCCAGTGGGATTAATATGGAGCGTGGCCAATGGTCCTTCCCAGTTATAATATTTAGTTTTTCCAGGTTAAAAAAAAATCATTGTTCAAAAACTAAGAATAAACTACTTAATTGGGGCCAGCCCCGTGGCTGAGTGGTTAAGTTCATGCACTCCGCTTCGGAGGCCCAGGGTTTCGCCAGTTCGGATCCTGGGCCTGGACATGGCACCGCTCGTCAAGCCATGCTGAGGCGGTGTCCCACATACCACAACTAGAAGGACCCACAACTAAAAATAAATAAATAAATAAATAAAATTTTAAAAAAGAAAAAAAAAGAATAAACTACTTAAGATAAGCCACAGAAATGACTTCTGTAGTTTGGAGAAAAATTAGGAAAGAAGGTAACATTCTTTGGTGATGCTTTAATGTTTTATAAGTAAAGGTATTTAAAGCTCTTACAATGAAAAAATAAGAAGTCTGGGAGAACAGAGATGTGAAGACAAAGGAAAGATTCTGCAGTTTGGAGGACATTTTGGTTTTGCTGCAAGTGAACCTTATGTACCAACAGGCAGAGTGACAAGTAACTTTTTTTTTTTTTTTGGTGAGGGAGATTGGCCCTGAGCTAACATCTGTTGCCAATCTTCTTCTTTTTGCTTGAGGAAGACTCCCTGAGCTAACAACTGTGCCAATCTTCCCCTATTTTGTATGTGGGATGCTACCACAGCATGGCTTGATGAGCAGTGTGTAGGTCCGTGGCCAGGATCTGAATCCATGAACCCCAAGGCCACCAAAGCAAGAGTATGTGAACCTAACCACTACACCACCAGGCTGGCTCTGATAAGTAACATTCTTGATGAATCTTTTAGATTTTAAATCTCAGATACAGTGTATATAGAAAACCCTATAATTTCTAAAGTTTTCACTTTTTAAAATTCAACATGGGGCCGGCCCTGTGGTCAAGTGGTTAAGTTTGCGTGCTCCACTTTGGTGGCCCAGGGTTTCTCTGGTTCGGATCCTGGGCGCAGACATGGCGATGCTGGTCGGGCCATGCTGGAGCAGCATCCCACATGCCACAAGTAGGAGGACCCACAGCTAAAAATACAGAACTATGTACCGGGGGGCTTTGGGGAGAAAAAGGAAAAATAAAATCTTTAAAAAAAAATTCAACAAAAAACAAGGAGCTTAAAATAGGATTTCTAAGAGTTAAGAGCACCCTCTCAGTGGGTGGTAAGTCCCATCGTGAATCCCTGGTGGCTGCTGGTATAGATAAGGCAGAATCAGGATGAAATCCTTTATTCAGAACATGCATTTCCAGTGTACTATTACTTTAACTCACTCATCACACTTTCCCATTAAGAGGGTCACCTCAGCAACCAATATATAAAAGGATACAACATTTAATGATGTAAGGTCTATGTTACTGATCACCACTCCTGGAAGACAAGAGTATCTTACCTGCAGCAAAGGCATCAGCTGCAAACCCAGTGCTTGCTCATAGAGCAAGTTCAGTTCTGCACAACTGGAGAAGGAGAGTTTGGAGGTGTAGAGGTAATAGTGGACGTGCCTAAATGTGGAGCCATCTCTGTCGATGAATAGCCTCTGGCTTTCTGAAGAGGTCAAGGCTGAAGCCTCTTTCCACAGCAGGGAGTCCGGGAACTGAGCCAGTTTGCTTCTGGGAACTGAGAAATGCCAGCCCCCAACGTTAAAATGAAACAAATCCTCTGCTGATTCATGAGACATGCCAGGGTCCTCCTAAAAGGAGAGTGAAAAGAGAGCTATGCAAGAAAAAGAAATAAAAAGCATCCATACTGGAAAGGAAGAAGTAAACCTATCTTTATTTACAGATGACATGATCTTGCATATAGAAAATCCTAAGGAATTTACTAAGAAATTATTAGACATGAGTTCAACCAGGTAGAATGGTACAGATCAATATAAAAAAATCAATTTTATTTTATTTTTTAAATTTTTATTGAGGTAACATTGGTTTATAACATTATATAAATTTCAGATGTACATCATTATATTTCAGTTTCTATGTAGACTACATCGTGTTCACCACCCAAAGACTAATTACCATCCATCACCACATACATGTGCCCTATCACCTGTTCCACCCTCCCCCCTCTGCCCTCCCCCTCTGGTGACCACCAATCGAATCTCTGTATCTATGTGTTTGTTTGTCGTTGCTTTTATCTTCCATTTATGAGTGAAATCATATGGTATTTGACTTCTCTGTCTGACTTATTTTGCTTTTGGCATAATACCCTCAAAGTCCATCTACATTGTTGCAAATGGCAAGATTTCCTCTTTTTTGTGGCCGAGTAGTATTCCATTGTGTATATACACCATACCTTCTTTATCCATTCATCCATTAATGGGTGCTTAGCTTGTTTCCACATCTTGGCTATTGTGAATAATGCTGCAATGAACATAGGGATGCATGTATCTTGATGCATTCATGTTTTCACATTCTTTGGATAAATACCCAGCAGTGGAATACCTGAATCATATGGTAGTTCTATTTTTAATTTTTTTGAAGAATCTCCATACTGTTTTCCATAGTGGCTGTACTAGTTTGCACTCTCACCAGCAGTGTATGAGGGTTCCCTTCTCTCCACATCCTCTCCAACACTTGGTATTTCCTGTCTTGTTCATTATAGCCATTCTGACAGGTTTAAGGTGATATCTCATTGTAGTTTTGATTTGCATTTCCCTAATAATTAGTGATGTTGAACATCTTTTCATGTGCCTGTTGGCCATCTGTAAATCTTCTTTGGAGAGATGTCTGTTCAGATCTTTTGCCCATTTTTTAATTAGCTTGTTTGTTTAAAAAAATCAATTTTATTTTTATACACTAGCAATGAACAATCCAAAAATGAAATTAAGAAAACAATTCCCCTCACAATAGTATCAAAAAGAACAAAATATTCAGGGATAACTTTAAGAAAAGAAGTGTAATACTTGTACTCTGAAAACTTCAAAACATTGTTGAAGGAAATTTTAAAAGACCTAAATAAATGGAAAAACACTCCACGTTCATGGATCAGAAGACTTAATATTGTTAAGATAGCAATACTCCCCAAACTGATCTACAGATTGAACATAATCTCTATGAAAATTCCAGCTGCTTTTTCTTTTTTAAAAAATTGACAAGCTGATGTTAAAATCCATATGGACCCAGAATAGTCAAAACAATCTTGAAAAAGGAGAATAAAATTTGAGGATTCACACTTCTCACTTTCAAAACTTAGTACAAAGCTACAGTAATCAAGATGGTGTGCTACTGGCATAAGGATAGACATATAGATAAGTGGAAAGAATTGTGAGTCCAGAAATAAACTCTTACATGTATGGTTAATTGAATTTTGACACAAGAACCATGACAGTTCAATGGGTAAAGAATAGCCTTTTCAAAAATTGGTGCTGGGAAACTGGACATCCACATGCTAAAAAAACATGAAGTTGGACCCCTACCTCACACCATACATAAAAATTAACACCAAATGGATCATAGACCTAAAAATAAGAATTAAAAATATAAAACCCTTAGAAAAAAACTGAAAATCTTCATGACCTTAGATTAGGCAATGCCTTCTTAGATAAGATACACAAAGTACAAATGAAATAAACAAATAAAACTTTATCAAAATTAAAAACTTTCGTGCTTCAACGGACACCATCAAGAAAGTAAAAAGACACCTCATATAATGGAACAAAATATTTGCAAATCATATATCTGATAAAGAACTCATGTTTAGATTACATAAAGAACTCTTACAACTCAATAATAAAAAGACAAACAACCAAATTTAAAAGTGAGTAAAGAATCTAAATAGACATTTTTCCAAAGAAGATACACAAATGGCCAATAGCACATGAAAAGATACTTAACATCATGAGCCATCAGGAAAATGCATATCAAAACTCACAATGAGATACGATTTCACATTCATTAGGATGGCCTGAATCAAATAGAAGATGATAACAAATGTTGACAAGGATTGGAGAACTTGGAACTCTCATACACTGCTGGTGGGAGTGTAAAATGGTGCAGCTGCTCCAGGAAACAGTTCAGTGGTTCCTCAAAATGTTAAACACAAAGTTACTACTATATGGCCCAGCAATTCTACTTCTAGGTATAAACTCAAGAGAAATGAGGGGCTGGCCCCGTGGCCGAGTGCTTATTTTCTTGTGCTCTGCTTCCGGGTTTCATCTGTTTGGATCCTGGGCGTGGACATGGCACTCCTCGTCAGGCCATGTTGAGGCAGCGTTCCACATGCCACAACTAGAAGAACCCACAACTAAAAATACACAACTATGTACTAGGAGGCTTTGAGGAGAAAAAGGAAAAATGAAATCTTAAACAAAAAAAAAAAAAAAAGAGAAATGAGGAGCTGGCCCCATGGACGAGTGGTTAAGTTTGCACACTCAGCTTTGGTGGCCTGGGGTTCACCGGTTTGGATCCTGGGTGCAGACCTATGCACCTATGATCAAGCCATGCTGTGGCGACACCCCACACAGAAAAACTAGAATGACTTATGACTAGGTACTGGGGCTTTGGGGAGGCCAAAAAAAAAGAAAGAAAAAAAAAGGAAGATTGGCAACAGATGTTAGCTCAGGGCCAATCTTCCTCACCAAAAAAAGCATACCAAAAAAAGAGAGAAATGAAACCTATGTCCACACAAAAACTTGCAGACAAATGTTCACAGAAGCATTATTCATGATAGCCAAACAGTAGAAACAACCAAAATGTCCATCAACTGATGAATGAATAAACTAAATGTAGCATATTGTATATTCATACAATGGAATATTATTTGTCAATAAAAAGGAAAGAAGTACTGATGCATGCTACAACATAGATGAAACCTTGAAACATTATGCTAAGTGAAAGAAGCCAGACACAAAAGACCACATATTAAATGATTCCATCTATATGTAATGTGCAGAATAGGCAAATTTATAGAGATAGAGAGTATATTAGTGGTTGCCTAGGACTTAGAAAGTTGTAGGGGCAATGAGGAGTGACTAATAATAGGTATGGAATTTCTTTTTGGGATTGTGAAAATGTCCCAAAATTGATTGTGGTGATGGTTCCACAACTCTGTGAACATACGAAAAACTGTTGTATTGTACACTTTAAAATGGTAAATTGTATGGTATGTGAATGACATCTTAAAGCTGTTTAAAAAAGAGTTATGATGAGGTGGCCCCACTCCATTGAGCACATGCAGGGCTCTCTTGGGATCATAGCTGCAGGGACGTTACACTATCGAGGCCATGGCAGGACAGCTGAATGTTGTGGGTTCCTTTTTATATGCATGTAGTCATGCGCCACATAAGGACGTTTCAGTCAACAATGGACCACATATATGACAGTGGTCCCATAAGATTTGTACCATATA
This sequence comes from Equus quagga, assembly GCF_021613505.1. Classification (NCBI taxonomy): domain Eukaryota; kingdom Metazoa; phylum Chordata; class Mammalia; order Perissodactyla; family Equidae; genus Equus; species Equus quagga. The sequence goes on from NC_060279.1 coordinate 61,761,261, forward strand.
GCCTAGGTGAGTTGTAGGCTATACCATCTAGGTTTGTGTAAGTATACCCTACAATGTTCGCACAATGATGAAATATCCTAACAAGGCATTTCTCAGAATGTATCCCCATCGTTAAGCAGCACATGACTATACAAAGACAGCAACGATCATTAACCTTCCTCAGCCCGTTGTTAAAAGTTCAAGGTTATCTATTCATAACTGAATTGTCAATTTTCCTTCAACATGACCTAGCTTTTCAACACTATAGAAAGGTAGAAAGCCATCAAACGTACAAACCAACTGTATCAGATTTTAAAATAAACACTCAAGGAGCACTACTCTTGTAAAATTTAGAGAGTGGTAAACAGTATACAATTTTACCTAAAGAAGAACCATAAAATAATATTGAATTCTAGGCAAAAATTATGCATGCTGAAGTGATTGGGGTGCAATGTACCAATACTTGTAACTTATTTTGAAATGCATCAAAAAACAAGATGGATTAAAAGAATGATGGATAGATGGACATGTTATGAAACAAATACAGCAAAATGTTCATTGTAGAATCTAGGTAGTAGGTACATAGCGCTCACTGTACAATTCTTTCAATCTTTCTGAATGTCTCAAAATTTGCATTAAAACGTTGGTGGAGGGAAAGAGTGTTAAAGTAAGAGGTGATTGCTCAAGAGAGGAAAAGCCCACTTCAACAAAAACCTGCAACTTCTATTTTGACAGCTGAGGAAGGAAAATAAATGCAGACAACAAAGAAGGGAGTGGGGTTCTTTTCTCTTATAATAAGCCTGCTCTAAATATTCAGATATAAGGAAGAGCAATCATATATGCCATGCTTGAGGCTAGAAGAAAGGGGACATGAAGAGAAAGATTACAAATTGTAAAATGGTGTCACGACTCACAGAGGCAGAGTTGGAAAAGCCAATCTAATGAGCTCCTCTAGGCTTTTGAGTCCTGGCCCTTCACGTGGCTAAGGCTGAACATGACGAGCTGAGAGTAACTAAGGGCCCAACCTAGACCAGAAAGCATAAGTGTGCAAGGACTCTTGATTTTGCTTTCTGTTCTCCTTACAGGTGACTCGCTAGTTGAGAGCTCAGTGAAAGTACTCCAAGTGTGCAGATTTTGGATGCCAAAGAAAACCTGCTCCTTAAAGGTGAGCCACTCTCCTGGTCTTGGTTCTTCTTTTCTTATTAAGGGGAGGGTATGACAAGAGGGTCTTGGCTCAAAGGTTTGTCTCTCTCCTACACGTACATGTCCCACCCATAGGTGGGCTCTCAAGACGTGCCTGCTGGAGGGAGGGTAGGGGTTAAGGATGTGGTTGTTCTTTCCAGAGTTTTCTTCCCAAAGCCTGCTCAGGAGCTAGTTGGCGTAGAACCATCCCAGCCTGAGGAGAGCCCTCAGTCACAGGCAAGCTTGGGGGCCTGTAGTGCTTGAAGGACAAAACGCGTGCCAGGCTGACTGCAGGAAATGGGCTAACCCTAGTACAGTCATCCCCACTCCATCCCAAAGAGCATCTTTTCCACACTGATTCCTCTTCCCCGAAAGGAGCTCCGTCCAAACCAATTTCTACAGCTAGAACCACCTCATGCGCTAAAGACAGGACCTCAATGCCTCAGAGCCAAGTTCCCAACGTTTCAGATCTGGGGCTCCCCCTCCCGCCTCAGAGAGCGGCCCCCACCCCAATCCTTCAGATCCGGATCGCCGCCCCGTTCACCCGGGGCCCACCACCTTGCCTCACAGTCCACGTTCCCAAGCGCTGACCTATGAAGACTTACCCCCGTCAAAAGACAGACCCCCACCCCTCAGACCTGGAGTCCCTCAAAGCCTCAGAGCGGGAACACTTCATCCCTCAAAACATCCCTCAACGGCGCATTCTCCCAACTCCTCAGAGCTAGCAAGCCCCCAAACCCCCCAAAGCTGGGGCCATATTCCCCCCTCCCCCCCATGTCCCAGAGCCAAGTCCCTAACCCTATAGCCCTAATCCTCGGCCGCACCGCTCCCTCATTCGCCACTTCAGTGCTTTTGGCGCCCCGTCGAAGCGGGCTCCGTACCATGGTCGGGACTCCTGCGGCGGGCAGGCAGGCGCGTGCCCGCGGCAATAACGGCTGCCGGGAGCGCGGGGGCGCGCGGGGCGGGCCGGGGCGGGGCCGGGGGCGGGGCTGGCGCGCGCCGGGCGGTCTCGCGGGCTGCGACAGGTGAGCGGCGCCGCGCGGCGGGCGGGGATGGCGGAGCAGTGGGATCTGGACGAGGAGGGCGTCCGCCGCCTGGGGGCGCTGACCTTGGAGCAGCCCGGTAGGGCCAGACCGGGAGTGCCTGGGCGGAGAGCCGGGGTGCTGAGGTCGAAGGGAGAAAACTGAGGTGGAGGCAGGGAAACCTGAGGGTAGACACGGGGAAACGGCGCCTAGGGAGCGGTCCCTGAGGACGAGGAGGAGGAGTAATTTGAGAGGCTGAGGGGTAATTGAGGCAGATGGGTTACACTGAGGTAAAGGTGAAGGAACCAAAGGAGGCGGGGAGTTTCGGGCGGAGGGCGAGGAATCGAGGGAGAGGAGAGGGGTCAGAAGAGGAGGAGAAACAAGATTAATGGGACACTGCGGCCGGGAGCACAGAACTGGATAGTGTGAACTCGTGGAGGGGAACTGAGCCCCAAAACGGGCATGGGTGCGAGAAAGGAAGCGCTGAGAAGGGCATTTGAGGTCGGGGTGCTATTGAGGAGGCACAAAGGGCATTAATTTTTGGCAGTCTCTGAAACTTCCGACCCAGGAGGGCTTTTCGTGGTTGGGATATAATGGAAAAGGATGTTCCAGTTCCAGTCTCTCCCTCAAGAACTTGGCCATTTCTTTGATCCATCTGGATGCGTAGCTTGCTTTTAAGAGAGACTCAGAAAAGGATCTGATGTTAAAGGAATAGCAGCTGAGATCTCAAGGCACTTAGGTCAGTGCCTCAGCCCTGACTTGGTCCCAGAGGTGAAACTGGCTGAGTGACTTTGCCCTGCCTTTGACCTGGGGTCTGACTCATACAGCTTGCTTTCTGAGTTTCTAAGGAGTAGAAATGTTAGAAAAGTTATTAGCATTCCCAATTCAACTTTTATCCTCCCTAAAGTCACTATATCATTAATGCCAGGCCCCCTGTTAAATGCTTTCCCTGCATTATTTAATCCCCATAACAAGCCTATGAGGCAGATGCTGTTATTGTTGCCATTTTACAGATAAGTAAAATTAGATGTAGACTTCTGCACAGCCCTAAAGCTCACAGCCCAAAATGATGCATCCAGGGTCTATTAACCGACGACTCTGATTCCAGAGCCTGTGATCTAACCATAACATACAGTTGCCTTTCTTGCTTCCTCTAGTACTTTTTGTTTGTTGGATGTGAAATAACTTGGTATTATTTAAGAATTATTTATTTATCAAAATTAGTGCATGCTAGTCACAAACATTACATAAGTGAATAAAGAGGATGCTAATCTTTCCTTCCTCTCAAAATCCCCCCGTCCCCAAGGTAACCAAAGATAATGGTTTGGTGTGTGTATGAATAGATTGATGTAGATATTTCAGGTTTTGGTTTTTTATCCAAACTACTTCAAACTCTGTAAGTTAGTGTAGGGGAGGAAGACATTTCCTCCACCCACTCTAGGCCCTTCTGGCTGGACTATGAAATAAATTCAGGAGAAAATTAAACAAAGCTTTATAACATCCATATGTGGGGGAAACTTAGGCAAACTGAGCAACTTGCCGAAATGGCAGAGGCTACCATCTGAAATACCCTCCTCAGCTAAAGGCAGAAGAGGATGTTGGGGGTGGGGGAGTCAGTTATGGGAGATGACCAGAAGAGGACAGTAAACAAGAGTAATGTTATCATGCAGATTTAAGTCCTTGCCCTCCACATTGATAACAGTTTTTAGAGATAAGGTCATCCACCCTTCTTCCTGGTACAGAGAGGGAGACACCTTTACAGATGGAGATTTCCTTTACAAATGTAAATTTCTCTTTACAAAGCGTAACTTCTACTTTTCAGAGTTTCTCTCATGCCTGCAGTTTTTAAAAGTAACCAGCCCAAAATAATCCTCATGCCAAAGAGGCATATCTTGGGGTGGCCAATTCCAATCCCCCACAGTCCCACCTTTGAAACTTTTAAGTTTCACAGTCCTTTGAAACTTTGAGAAGTTTTATAGTCCAGAAGCTGAGTGGTAGATTGTTTCATCTCACTGAACACGTTTCTTAGTCCTGATAATACATCAGTCCAGTTAAATTCATTTTAGAATGTGGTGATGCAGGTAGGCTCCCAAAGTTAGGCCTATATTGTATAAGCAAGCAATCAGGTACTTAATAAGTATTTCTATGGAAATAAAAAGAAAAAACAAGGTTAATGGTTGGAGCAAATTATAAATCAGTTCTTGAGCCCAGGGAGCAGCAAGTCAAGATCTCTAGATGTCAGAGTTGAAGCATCTTTTGCAGTTTGAAATGTCTCTGATGATATCATCAGACATTCAAGTATCTTTGAGTGGCTTACAGTTTACACAGCAACAGACATTAATCTCTCTTAAGTTTATATCAAGTTGTTCAGCTTCAGTATGCAAGGCTTCAGGAAAAAGGTCAGGTTAAGTTCTCAATGGTTCCGAATGAAAATGATGGAGAAAACTGAAGACATTAGGGGCCACCCTGGTGGCTCAGTGGTTAAGTTCGCATGTTCTGCTTTGGCAGCCTGGGGTTCATCGGTTCAGATCCCGAGTGTGGACATGGCATGACTTGGCAAGCCATGCTGTGGCAGGCATCCCACCTATAAAGTAGAAGAAGATGGGCATGGATGTTAGCTCAGGGCCAGTCTTCCTTAGCAAAAAGAGGAGGATTGGTGGCAGATGTTAGCTCAGGGCTAACCTTCCTCAAAAAAACCCCAGAAAAACTGAAAACATTAGTTTGGAGATTTGTAGCCAGATACTTCAGGAGACTAGAAGAATTCAGGATCCAGTCCAATTCACAGGTAGAAAACAAAAACCTCAAAGACAATTAACAGAACAGGGTCTAATATCCACAAATGTGTATTATAGTTTTTTGCTGAAACATAATTTTTCTCTCTAAAATCACCCTCATTTTTACCAAAGATAGCCAAATTGAGACTAATTGATTTGCAAAATAAGTTTAGTTTCAATAAACTTGGCCCAATTATTTACATAAGTACAGCAAGAATAGCCATTGATCATATAGGCTCTTTTTTTTTTTAAAGATTTTATTTTTTTCCTTTTTCTCCCAAAGCTCCCCAGTACATAGTTGTGTATTTTTTTAGTTGTGGGTCCTTCTAGTTATGGCATGTGGGATGCCACCTCAGCATGGCTTGTTGAGTGGTGTCATGTCTGTGCCCAGGATTCAAACTGGCAAAACCCTGTGCCACCGAAGCAAAGTGCACGAATTAACCACTCAGCCATGGGGCCGGCCCACATATAGGCTCTTTTAAATCTGCTTTGCTGGAACTTTCTTTTTTTTTTTTTCTGAGGAAGACTGGCCCTGAGCTAACATCCTTGCCCATCTTCCTCTACTTTATATGTGGTACACCTATCACAGCATGGCCTGCCAAGTGGTGCCATGTCTGCACCCAGGATCCGAACTGGCGAACCCCAGGCCGCCGAAGCAGAATGTGCACACTTTAACTGCTGCACCACCAGGCTGGCCCCGGGAACTTTCATAACGAATCTCAGATTGAACTTTAAAGTCCTCTCGAGGCCAGGAAGTCCAAGCCAAGGATTTGCCAACAGGCTTCACCTGCAATACCTTAGATCTGGGTGAATTCCTCTCTTCTTTTGAGTTTCCCCAAGATATTGAGGTTCCTCACACCTGCCAGATAAGTGACCTTCCTTACTTATCCATAAGGTTGCTAGGAAACAAGGTACCAGGCCAATGTTTCCAAGTGGTTTTATTCTATAAAGTCCAATGCTTGTTTCTCAAAAGCTGTCTGGTCATATCTGAGTCTGTGCCTGTTTCTTTCAAATATGACAGTCCAGCCAAAGCTTGGTAAGATAACCAATGTTTCCAATTATATCCTGTTGTAAGGAGAGCAGATTCTTATTGAACTTATGAAAATAACTATATTGCCATGAAAATAACAATACTTACTAAGAGTTTCCAAAGTTTGGAGGGATAAGGTAGGGAGAAAAAGATAAATGTTGCAATTTTGTTTACAAAAATATAATTTACCAAATTGCTATAAGTCATAGTTAGATTGAGAAAAAGTCTGAAAAAAAAACCAAAATGTTTTTTTAAATCAGCAATATTTTAAACCAAAAATCAAAATTATAACCATCCTCATCTGTTTGTTCAGTCCTGTGTAATCGATTTTTTTATTAATTTTCTGTTAGCAGTTTTATAGGGTCATCAGTTTCTCTGTTAGAATTCTGTAATTTTTTAACCAGTTCAGTTTTATGATCTGAAAGTTTATCAGAAACCTGTATTCTAGAGTGTCAGAGTCCTTTCCATGAATTTCTCTGAAGACAAAACATATTTTCCAAAGCAAAAAGCATCAGAGTAAAACACCAACTATCCACAAGTGACAAAAGACTCAAAAGGGCAATTGACAAAGAAACTTGGCTACTTTTGTGACATCAAGATAATAACTAGAATTATGGCTGACAACCAGGACAGATCAGAATTTTAGGAATGTCATATAATTTTAAAACATTTATATCAATAGCATTCACATTCACGCGCATAATACCACTTAAGAAAGTTTATCATCACTTATTTGACAATGCTTCCTATGTAATTTAATAGACCAAATAATAATTAGTTTAGTATTTTCCTCCTTATAGGAAGAGAGAACAAATTGCCTTGAGAAGTCTCAAGGGCCCCTGAAAATCCTCAGAGAAATTTTCTTCCTTCTACCAGGTCAAAAGAAAGTCTTCATTAAGGATTTGAATATTCTTTTGAGGGAAAAGCTTGTCAAAAATATCAAAAGGTTTTAAAACACTTGTTCAAATAGGAAACAATGCTCACTGTGAAACAATACTCAGTTATATATTCAAAATGACAACAGAAACAGTCCAAAAACCTTAACATAGAAACATCAGTCCTTCTGAACAAGGGGAATTATTTTAACAAAACAGATTTTCTGTCTTTTAGGTAGACCTACTCAAAGAAACACCTTTTATAACCTCTTTATCAAGAGCAGACCAAAAGGTTAAGAAAATTATCCTTTTCAGAGAGAAAACAAAATTTAAATTTTTGTGCCAGCTCATTTTTTTTTTTACATTAAAACTCATTTACTTAATTGAATTTACTTTAATCTTAGCCAACGTGACCAGGCAGAATTTCTCCTTCACAACCTTCTACAATTTTCTTTTTACATTCAGAATTTGTCCCATTCCCTTCTAATTTAGCACAAATTTATCTTTTTTTGAGGAAGACCAGCCCTGAGCTAACATCTGTGCCCATCTTCCTCCACATTATATGTGGGATTCCTTCCACAGCTTGGCTCGACAAGCAATGCATAGGTCCAAAGCCAGGATCTGAACCAGCGAACCCCAGGCCACTGAAGCAGAATGTGTGAACTTAGCTGCTGTGCCACCAGTCCAGCCCCTAACTTTCTTAACCTAACAAATAAAAATACTTCCATTTTTTATACCTTCTTTACCGAACACATACATTTTACTTTCCTTGAATACAAAAATGTTTGCCTCATTAATTTCCAGTAGCTTTAGTTACATGTATTAGAATTTTTAACCCTTACAGACCCTAGTGAAAGCTAAAAAGTTAAGCAATTACAAGCCATCTTTTATATTAGCATTCTGAGCACTTTTCATAATTTCTAGAAACACACCACTTCACAGTAATAAAACACAAGGCATGTTTGCTAATAGACCCAAACACTTTTAGCCTCCCTGCAATAAGAAGCCAAAAGTAGATAAACTTAGATATGTTCTTCAATAATGTTTCAGTGTTTCATCCTATCTAAAAATGACCCAGATACTCAACAGATTTTTATCATTTGGCTTAATTTAGCAAAACTAAAGTTTTAGGTTATCAAAAAGAATTTGGAAGCTGGTTCCCACCCCCCGCCAAGGATACAGACCATAAAACATAATTATTGTACCCACAAACTCTTACCCATTTTCATTTTCTAAATCATTTGTTTCCAACAATTATGTTCAGATTACCCAGGAAAACTTTAAGATACATTAGACAAAATTAGCTATCATTTAAAGCTATTATTTTGCTGATGAATTTCTAACAGAAAACATGAGCTTATTGGACTAGTAAACCCAGGCTGCCTATCTGTATCATATTCAAATACTGACAACTCTCAAGACATTTCTATTTTCAATCAAACCAACAATCTTAAACTTTTATTTACCAAAGATTAATCCATATCATGTTAATTTGAAAGACATTGAGTTAATTTCTATTACAATTAGAATTTATTTAAGTGCTTACTTTAAGCCAATTAAACAGAGCTCTTAATTTTGGCCATACTATCTAGAGGTAAAATATCACATATATATAACATACATATAGACACACATAAACACACAGGTGGACACAGAGACATTAAATTTTTGTTATGAATCAGGTGCAATACAAAACTCACTAGCTTCTGAGAAACAATTGCATTTCAAGAATGGCTCTCAGGTCCTAGAGAAGATGGGAGCAGAAAATTTACATCATAAAGACAGAGAAACAAGCTAAGTTTTCTTTAAGATGAAGTTTCTGGGGCATACTTGCCCTATCAGTTTCTAATGTCTCAATCTTTTGTCTCAATATCTAGAAGCATTTTGGGAGGGACAGGGGAGACTTTGAGATTGGCAAAAGGCAGTTGAACTTTGAGCTGCCTTCTAGAGCCATGCCTCCAGCCTTGCAGAGATTTGAAAGACAAAGACAGAGGCTTCCAGTTCCCCAAAGAACTGGATTAGAGCCTGAATGACAAAAAAAGAGGCTGCCTCACCCCTCCAGCTACTCCCTTCCAATTGCTTCTTTATATTAGGGAAATTTTTAACTTAAGAGGTGATTCAAAGATCTGTACATTCTAAAACTTGCAGGACAATGTATAACACCTTTAAAAGTCTTACAACCAGGCAGGGGAAACACTCCCCAGTGAGATAATGTCTATCCGCACAATACAATCTATAATACAATCAAGCAAAAAGAGATACAATCACTTTACATAAAGCCCCTAAATATATCAATTTTCTGCAAACTTCATCTGAATTCCATCAGCTCTTATACCTCTAATCATAGCTTTCATTAGGACTTTATCAATAGATCTTGGTCTTATAATATTGGATAGGGGAAGTATTCCCAGTGAGACATTTTAAAACATACTCAGGCAAAGTTGATATCTGCTCTAACATTCCAACCTTTATAATCTTATCAAGACTTACACTTTTATTTTTTGTCAATTCAATTGTAGCCTGAGTTAGAGTCTTGAGGCTTGTCATTATTTTTTTGTGTTTCCTTTTTAATTTGGCCTTTTCATGGGTACCAATAACAATTATGATGAGAGCTCTCACAAACTTTTTCCCCCAATTTAGAAGTTTTCCTAACTTAAATGATCCATTGTCTGGCCACATTGATGAGTAGGATCTTAACAGCAACTCATACCAGTAAGCTTAACCATGGATGGAAGAGGTGTTCCCAAAAGAGATCCATAAAGTTCACTCTCAAAAATAGTCTAAGAAAGCAGAGGACTTCATTGTACAGCAAGCAATGAAGGTTGAGAAAACAAAGGCCCCTTATGAAAGCAAAAGCACTTGGGACCCCTTATGGTAAACTCCCCTGAGAGATGACACAGCTGGACAAAGAGAATGTGTCCCAGAACCCCAGTCTACCTGAGTGGCCACCAAGATGCATGCCAGTACATGCATCCTCTGGATGGTGGAGACCAGAATGGTCACAAAGCCAAGCTCTCAAGACATAGAACGAGACAAAAGGCCCAGACAACAGGCTTATAGAGATGCCTGTGTCTTCTAAAAGGAGACAGAGACAAGGAAAAGTACTATCTCTGGGAGGAAAAGAATCTACAACCAATAAGTACTCAACCAAATCCTAGACTTGCTGAATCCAAGAAGCTAGCCTCACCCAAATTTTCTCTTGCTAATCTAAATTTAGAAAAGCAAAAAAACTCACCACTCTCGCTTCCATTGGACCCTGCTGGCAGAGATCTAGAAGACTAATGTGGTAAGAACCCGTACCTCCTGCTGGCTCTTCTCAGGGATCCAGGATCTCTCAGCTGCAGTAGTCCAGGAGCAAGAAGTGTCCAGCCAGTGAAATTTTATCCCATCCTAGTCGCCAAACTGCGGGGGAGGAAGACATTTCCTCCATCCACTCTAGGTCCTTCTGGCTGGACTATAAATTAAATTCATGAGAGAGAATAACAGGAGAAAATTAAACAAAGCTTTATAACATGTGTACATGGGAGAGACTCAGGCAAACTGAGCAACTCTCCAAAATGGCAGAGGCTGTCATCTTAAATACCCTCCTCAGCTAAAGGCAAGGGAGGATGTTGGGGGTGGGGGCGTCAGTTATGGGACATGACCAGAAAAGCACAGCAAACAAGAGTAAGGTTATTATGCAGATTTAAGTCCTTGCCTTCTGCATTGATAAGAGTTTTTAGAGATAAGATCATCACCACTTCTTCCTAGTACAGAGAAGGAGATGCACCTTTTCAGATGGAGATTTCCTTTACAAATGTAAATGTCTCTTAACAAAGGGTAACTTCTACTTTTCAGAGTTTCTCTCATGTCTACAGTTTTTAAAAGTAACCAGCCCAAAATAATCCTCATGCCAAAGAGACATATCTTGGGGTGGCTAATTCCAATGCTCCACATTAACATTAAAGAAAAGCTTTATTGGCTTACACAGTTTGTACCTTTCTTGCCTTTTTAAAAAAGATATTGATTCAATTTTATTTTTAGGGGCACATACCCCCTCCATTCTCCAGCTAGAACAATATATGGCAGATTTTTTTTTGCTTGTTTTTGTTTATTTGCTTGTTTTTATTACAGGCATTTGAATAACAAAATTAAGTGGGCTCATTCTGACAACTCAAGCAATACAAAATGTCTAAAGTAAAAAAATATTCTTCCCTCTCCCTCCTTCCATACCTCTTCCATTGCTTATACAAACACATACACGTAGGTATCTTTAAAAAACAGAAAGGGCCAGCCAGTGGCACAGTGGTTAAGTGTGCACGTTCTGCTTTGGTGGCTTGGGGTTTGCCAGTTTGGATCCTGGTTGCAGACATGGCACTGCTTGGCAAAAGCCATGCTGGGGTAGGCATCCCACCTATAAAGTAGAGGAAGATGGGCATGAATGTTAGCTCAAGGCCAGCCTTCCTCAGCAAAAAGAGGAGGATTGGCAGCAGTTAGCTCAGGGCTAATCTTCCTCAAAAAAAGAAAAAAAAAAAAGCATCTATATTATTCAGCAATTTGCTTTTACTGCTTACCGATAAAATACGGATATTTTTCAGTTAAATGAATGTGCTAGTATATGCATTATAAAATTTTTCTGTTAAAAATCACAGTGGTCATCTTTGGCGAGAGAAGATTTTACTTTTATTCTGTACTTTTCTGTACTGTTAGGATTTTCTGGCTATTGTATTAAGTGTTACTTTCTTTTTTTTTTTTTTAAAAGATTTTATTTCTTCCTTTTTCTCCCCAAAGCCCCCCGGTACATAGTTGTGTATTCTTCGTTGTGGGTTCTTCTAGTTGTGGCATGTGGGACGCTGCCTCAGCGTGGTCTGATGAGCAGTGCCATGTCCGCGCCCAGGATTCGAACCAACGAAACACTGGGCCGCCTGCAGCGGAGCGCGCGAACTTAACCACTCGGCCACGGGGCCAGCCCCAGTGTTACTTTCTTTTTAATGTCCAAAAAGATAATCTTGGTGGTGCAGTTATAGACCTTTTTTGTTTGTTTTCTTTGTTATATTTCTCTGTACTAAAAAAATTCCAATAAATGTTTATATTATCCTTTGTCATACAGAAAATTTTCACCTTAAGGTAGTCAAGTTTATTTTTCCTTGTGATTTGTGCTTTTTGTGTCTTATTTATGAAGTTTTTCTCTACCACTGATATAATAGGCTCCTGTATTTTTTTCTGAAAATTCTGCAGCTTTGCATTTCACATTGTCTATTTTTTATATATGATGTGTGATATGGTATAACTGTATTTTTTTGATACTAATAGCCAGTTTTTTTGGAACCTATTTCTAGTAGGATCTGTGCTGTGTACCAAGTTCCTTTATAAACGTGGGGCTGTTTCTAAACTCTCTGTTCCATTGTCTGTCTATTCCTGCACCAGTATCACACTTTTGTAATTACCATGGCTTAACAGTAAGTCTGATAACTGATAAAGTCAGTATCCTTTCTCCCTTTACCTCATCTTCTTCCTTCAAAATGGTCTGGGCTATTCTTGGCCCTTATTCTCTCCTAAGAATTTTAGATTCAGCTTGTCAATTTCCATGAAAGCATTTTAAGCAGGGATGTGACCTAATCAAATACTCATTTTTAAAATATGACTCTTACCCATTAGAAGTCTGTTACCGTAGTCCAGGTAAGAGATAATGAATGGCTTGTACAAGGAGGATGACAGTGGAGATAAAAAGAAGTGGATGGAATCAAGAGGTATTTTGTGGGCGGGTAGGACGGGACTTACAACAGAGTCTTAAGCCTTCTGTTCTCCATCCACATTCTCTAGTTATGTGAGTTCATCCAGTCCCATGGCTTTAAATAGCACCTATATGCTAGTGTCTCCACAATTTACATCTCTAACTCTGACCTGGCCTTGGGGTTTTTCAATGTTTAGAGATTGAATAAAGGAGGAGGAATGTGGTGTCAAGAATTTAAGAAAGGATAGTGTATCGAGGCAGTAATGGTCAGCTGTGCCCAATGGTATTGATAGGCTGATCAAATTAAATGCAAAGCAGTGTCTGTTGGATTTGGCAACATGGAACTCATTGGTAACTTTGACTAGGGGAGTTTGGGGAGAGTGGGGAGGGAAGAAGCCATATTGGAGTAGGATGAAAAGAGAATGATAAGTGAGGGAGGAGAGATAGTGAAAGTAAGAAATTTGCTGAGAAATTTGGCTATAAAGGAGAATACAGAAGTGGAATGTTAGTTGAAAGATAGGATGTAAAATCAAGAACAAGTTTCTTTAAAGACATGATATAATAGAACATATATGTAGGCTGATAATAATTATTTGGTAGAGAGGGAAAATATGTAACTGTATACTTTTTTTTGGCTTTTAAAAATAATTCAGGGGCTGGCCCAGTGGCACAGCAGTTAAGTGCACATGTTCTGCTTATCGGCGGCCCAGGGTTCGCCGGTTCGGATTCCGGGTCCGGACATGGCACTGCTTGGCAAAAGCCATGCTGTGGTAGGCGTCCCACTTATAAAGTAGAGGAAGATGGGCACGGATGTTAGCTCAGGGACAGTCTTCGTCAGCAAAAAGAGGGGCATTGGCAGTAGTTAGCTCAGGGCTAATCGTCCTCAAAAAAAAAAATCATAATTCAATGAATTTACTTATTGTATGGGTAATATAATAATTGTACAGTGAGAAGTCTTGACCTCCCCTCCCTGGCCCAGTTATCCTCCTAAAGGCAATCATTATTACCAATATCTTGGATAACTTTCCAGAAATAGTCTCTGCATATATAAACATATATTACTTATTTTATAATTTTTTATTATGGTAATTCATAAATAAGTAAAAGAGTAGATTGTACTACCCAATCCCCTGCATTCTTTATTTTGAAGCAAACCCCAGGTATATGGTTTAACCTATAAATGTTTTAGTGTGATTCTTCAAAAGATAAGAACTCTTTAAAAAAATTATATATAAACTCTAAAAATATTTGACGGTAATTTCTATGATCATCAGATATCCAACCAGTTTTCTCATTTTCCCAACTGTCTTATAAAACTTTTCTTTTTTCTTTTTGGAATCAAAATGTTGTCCCTTGATGCCAGGGTGGTTCCTTCCTGTCCTGGGTCCATCATGTCCTTTGGAACTGGGCTTTATTTTAATTTGCAAAGTAATCCACGTTGGGGGAATATAACCAAATACCACTGACAATCATAGAGGTGCACACTGACAGGGGGAGGTTTTTTTTTTTTTAAGGAAGATCAGCCCTGAGCTAATATCTGCCAATCCTCCTCTTTTTGCTGAGGAAGACTAGCCCTGAGCTAACATCCATGCCCATCTTCCTCTACCTTATACGTGGTATGCCTACCCCAGCATGGCTTTTTGCCAAGCAGTGCCATGTCCGCACTAGGGATCTGAACGGTAAACCCCGGGCCCCTGAGAAGCAGAACGTGCGAACTTAATTGCTGCGCCACCAGGCGGCCCAGGGGAAATATTTTTATAAGGTTATATATATTTGCTATTAAGTCAAATTGTTGTACACACATTGTACATGTGCTTTTGTGTGACCTTTTGTGATCACATTGTTTATAACACTTATAGAACAGATATTGTAACGATAATAAGAAACCAATCAATAATATTTGAAGTGGCCATATCTGAACAATAAGGAGGTGGTCAGGAAATGAGTCTTAGGCATAGTCCTGGTCTGGAAAAAGATTTTGTTTGGAGTTGTAAGATCAATCAATCATCTCAAGTCATTGAGCAATCATATCTCTAGCCTGAATGCTGATTTTACAACACTGAGTAAAGAAAACAGTGATGAGTTTAAATATTATGATCAATACAAGGATTCCAAGGAGTAACAGATTTAGAAACTGTAATCTGAACTGCAGAAATGTGTCAATACCCATAAGAAGCCAACTAAATAAATCATTCAAACTAGGTGTAGGATTGCTAGTGAAGTTTACTTGCTTTTTCATGTGACTTAGCAAAGATGACATGCTGGAAGATTCAAGGTGGATAAAAACACAACATTTAGGAGCTAGCCTGGTGGCGTACTGGTTAATTTCGTGTGCTTCACTTCAGTGGCCAGGGTTTGCAGGTTTGGATCCCAGTCACGGACCTATGCACCGCTCATCAAGCCATGCTGTGGGGGCATCCCATATACAAAATAAAGGAAGATGGGTGCAGATATTAGCTCAGGGCTAATCTTCCTCAGCAAAAAGAGGAAGGCTGGCAACAGATGTTAGCTCAGGGTCAGTCTTCCTCAAACACACACAAAAAAATCAGAAAGTTTTTTTTTAAAAGCAGATTTTTAAAGTAATTTTAGGTTTACAGAAAAATTGAGGGGCCAGCTTGGTGGTGCAGTGGTTAAGTTTGCATGTTCTGCTTCGGCGGCCTGGGGTTTGCCAGTTTGGATCCCGGGTGTGGACCTATGCACTGGTTGTCAAGCCATGCTGTGGTAGGCATCTCACAAATAAAGTAGAGGAAGATGGGCATGGATGTTAGCTCAGGGCCAGTCTTCCTCAGCAAAAAGAGGAACATTGGCAGCAGATGTTAGCTCAGGGATAATCTTCCTCAAAAAAAAAAAAAAGAAAAACTGAGCAGAAAGTACCGAGAGTTCCCATAATACTCTTCCCCCCTCAAACCTCCCTAGTTTCCCCTATTATTAATATCTTGCATTAGTGTGGTGTATTTGTTATGATTGATGAACCAATATTAATATATTATTATTAACTAAAGTCTATAGTTTACATGAGTTCACTCTTTGTATTGTACAGTTCTGCATGTTTTGACAAATATATAGTGTCATGTGTCCACCATTATAGTATCAAGCGGAATAGTTTCACTGCCCTAAAAATCCCCTGTGCGCAACCTGTTCATCCCTCCCTCCCCACTGAACCTCTGGTCTTTTTACTGTTGCCTTTTTCAGAATGTCATATAGTTGGAGTCATACAGTGTGTTACCTTTTCAGACTGGCTTCTTTCACTTAGCAACATGAATTTAAGGTTCCTCCATGTCTTTCCAAGGCTTGATCAATAGCTCTTTTTGTTTTGTTTTGTTTTGAGGAAGATTAGCCCTGAGCTAACTGGCTGCCAATCCTACTACCACTGGGCTGGCCCCACCTCATTTCTTTCTTTCTTTTTTCTTTTTTGAGAAAGATTAGCCCTGAGCTAACTGCTGCCAATCCTCCTCTTTTTGCTGAGGAAGACTGGCCTTGAGCTGACATCCGTGCCCATCTTCCTCTGCTTTATATGTGGGACCCCTACCACAGCATGGCGTTCCAAGTCTGCACCTGGGATCCAAACTGGCAAACCCCGGGCCACCGAAGCAGAACATGCAAACTTAACCACTGCACCAGTGGGCCGGCCCCTCATTTCTTTTTATTGTTGAATAATATTCCACTGTGTGGATATACCATAGTTTATCAATTTACCTTTTTTTTTTTTTTTGAGGAAGATTAGCCCTGAGCTAACATCTGCCACCAATCCTCCACTTTTTGCTGAGGAAGACTGGCCCTGAGCTAACATCCATGCCCATCTTCCTCTAGTTTATATGTGGGACACCTGCCACAGCATGGCTCAACAAGCGGTACATAGGTCCACATCCAGGATCCAAACAAATGAACCCCTGGCTGCCAAAATGGAACATGCGAACTTAACCGCTGCGCCACTGGGCCAGCCCCTCAATTTACTTATTGAAGTACATCTTAGGTGCTTCTAAGTTTTGGCAATTATGAAGAAAGCTGCTATAAACATTCACATGCAGGTTTCTGTGTGGACATAAACTTTCACTTGAGTAAATACCAAGGAGTATGATTGCTAGGTCATATGGTAAGCTGTATTTAGCTTTGTAAGAAACTGCCGAATTATTTCGCTTTGTAGAAACTACTAGGGGCCCGGCCCCATGGCCGAGTGGCTAAGTTTGCACACTCCGCTTCAGCGGCCCAGGATTTCACTGGTTCGGATCCTGGGCACTGACGTTGCACCACTCATCAAGCCATGCTGGAGTGGCGTGCCACATAACAGAGCCAGAAGGACCTACAACTAGGATATACAGCTATGTACTGGGGGGCTTTGGGGAGAAGAAGAAAAAAAGAAGATTGGGAACAGATGTTGGCTCAGGTGCCAATCTTAAAAAAAAGAAAAGAAACTGCCAAAGGCTATACCTTTGCATTCTACCAGCAATGAATGAGAGTTCCTGTTGCCCCAACTATGATCTGAATATTTGTGCCCTGCCCACCCCCCATTCATATGTTGAAATCCTAATGCCTAAAATGAAGGTTTTAAAAGGTGGGGACTTTGGGAGGTGAGTAGGTCATGAGGGTGGAGCTCTCATAAAAGAGATTAATGATTTTATAAAAGAGGCCAGAGAGAAAGCTCTTTTGCCCACTTCCACCATGTGAGGACGTGTTCAGAAGTAGGCAATCTGCAACCTAGAAGAAGGCTTTCTCCAGAACCTGACAATGCTGGCACCCTGATCTTGGACTTCCAGCCTCCAGAACTGTGAGAAATAAATGTTTATTGTTTATAAGCCACCCAGTCTGTGGTATTTTGTTATCTCTGCCTCAACAGACTAAGACACCCCATGTCCTCACCAATATTTGCCATTGCCAGTGTTTTGAATTTTGGTCCTTCTGATAAATGTGTAGTGGTATCTCATTGTTGCTTTAATTTGCAATTTCCTAATGGCTTATGATGTTGAGCATATTTTCATATGTTTGTTTGCCATCTGTATATCTTCTTCAGTGAGGTCTCTGTTCAAATCTTGTGCCTACTTTTTAATTGGCTTGTTTGTTTTCTTATTGTTGGATTTTAAGAGTTTTTTGTATATTTTGGATACCAGTCCTTTTTCAGATATGTGTTTTGTATGTATTTCTCTCACTCTGTGTCTTTTTCTTTTTTCTTTTGCATGTGGATGTCCAGTTCTAGCACCGTTTGTTGAAAGACTCTCCTTTTTCCGCTGAACTGCCTTTGTTCTTTTGTCAAAGATGAGTTGACTATATTTGTTTAGGTCAGTTGCTGGGCTTGCTATTCTATCCATTGATCTATTTGTCTTTTTTTTTCTCTTCCAACACCACACTGACTTGATTATTATAGCTCTACAGTGAGATTTGAAGTCAGGTAGTATCAGTCCTTTGATTTTGTCTTCCTTCTTCAATGTTGTGTTGACTATTCTGGGTCTTTTGCCTTTTCATATAAACTTTAGAATCACTTTGTTGATATCTACAAAATAACTTGCTGGGACTTCATTCCTTTTTATGAGTAATATTTCATTGTATGGATATATACCACATTTTGTTTATTCATCTCCCATTGATGGACATTTGGCTTGTTTCCACCTTTTGGATATTGTGAATAATGCTGCTGTGAACCTTTGTGTATAAGTGTTTATTTGAACACTTGTTTTCAGTTCTTTTGGGTCTATATCTAGGAGTGGAATTGCTGTGTCATATGGTAATACCATATTTAACTTACTGAGGAACTACCAAACTGTTTTCCATAGTGGCTGCACCATTTTACATTCTCTCCAGTAATATACGAGGATTCCAGTTTCTCTACATCCTCACCAATGCTAACAATTTTCCTTTTTTTTTTAATTTTAGCTCTCCTAGTGGGTGTGAAGTGGTCTCTCCTTGTGGTTTTTTAAAAAATGATTATTTATTTATTTATTTATTTTTATTTTTATTTTTTTTTGAGGAAGATTAGCCCTGAGCTAACATCTACTGCCAATCCTCCTCTTTTTGCTGAGGAAGACTGGCCCTGAGCTAACATCCGTGCCCATCTTCCTCTACTTTATATGTCGGACGCCTACCACAGCATGGCATGCCAAGCGGTGCCATGTTCGCATCCGGGATCCAAACTGGCGAACCCCGGGCCATGGAATCGGAATGTGCGCACTTAACTGCTGCACCAGGCCGGCCCCTCACTGTGGTTTTGATTTGCATTTCTCTTAACAACTAATGATGCTGAGCATATTTTCATGAGCTTGTTGGCCATTTGTATGTTATCTTTCGAGAAATATCTGTTCAATTCCTTTTCCCAATTTATTAGCTGGGTTGTTTGTTTTTTTGTTGTTGGGTTGTAGGAATTCTTTATATATTCTGAATTTAATCCCTTATCGTATATATGATTTGAGTTTTGACAAAAACATTTATCCATGTAACCAACATCCCAATAAAGGTATGGAGCATTTTCATTCTCTCAGAAAGTTTCCTTCTGGCTTTTCCAGTCATTTCTCCATCCCTAGAGTCAACTGCTGTTCTGATTTCTACCATCACAGATTTGTTTTGCCTTTTCTTCTTAAGATTGGCCCTGAGCTAACATCTGTTGCCAATCTTTTTTTTCTTTTTCTCTTCTTCTCCCCAAAGCCCCCCAGTACATAGTATCTATATGTATTATGAAATGAAAACTGGGCATATGGTAGTTTCTTAAAGTTTAGTGGCATGTGGAATCTGAAACCATGTCAATAAACTGTATTGTTACATTAAAATCCATTGGTATATCTTGCATTTAAATGGATCTTTTACTTATGTATGATTTTGTAACATTATGCATCAGTCATTTGAAAAATATTGACTCACTGAGTTATGTAGATCTTCCAAATATTGACAAATTTCATTATGTAACATTAAAAAATCATGTTTGTTAATATCATCACCAATCCCACTAGAAAGATCTTCATGTGCTGGGAAGCTGTCAAGTTCACAGTGGCAGATATAAGTTTTCCAGAATTCTAATCTCTGCCTGGAAGCTCAAATGTTATAATTGACAACAGTTAGTATCACTTGTTTTCCTGAAATGACGTCTCACTTTGTTTATTTTTGAGAAAATGCCTGCCACATATTCAAGTCTAAATAACCATAGTATGTCAGGTTTCTTTTCAAGTAAAAGTGGTATTCCATAAAAAAGTGGCTAGTTCAGCTGACATCTCAAAAATCACACAAGTGTTTTCCCTCAAGGCATCCATCATACTTCAGTACTTCACACATACTTCCCATTTAGTCACACGGTATAAAAAAGACATGTACACAAGGATCAAGATTTAATAAAATTACCATTTACTGCTTTTTCAAGGACATTCTCCTTTTTTGGCCATATACATTTTTTTTATTTTTTAATTATTTTATTGAGGTCATTGGTTTATAACATTGTATAAATTTCAGGTGTACATTATTGTATTTCAGCCTCTGTATAGACTGCCTCGTATTCACCATCAATAGTCTAGTTTTCATCTGTCACCACACACATGTGCCCCTTTACCCCTTTCACCCTCCCCTGACCCCCTTCCCCTCTGGTAACCACCAATCTGTTCTCCTTATCTATGTGTTTGCTTGTATGTTTATCTTCCACATATGAGTGAAAGATCCACAAATGGATTCCTTGTGATATAGATTACATATCCTGGCAAATTCAGGATTGCTGAATTTTGTTCATGTGTGTGTTTTGAGAACTTTTGGAGACTTTTACTACATCCTTTAGGGTAATTAGAGAAACCCAAGCCTTCTGTAAAACCAAGGTTTGGTATCACTGTATTAGACCATATTGCTGTTTTTAAAAGGAAAATCTGATCTTCTTATGAGCTTTGGATGTAGGACCTTTCGCAGATGGGATAAGGGAGGAAGGAAGGCCTGTTTTCGCTGACTCTGCTGTTTATCTGAGCAGAGATCATAATATATCTACTGATGATCTCTTTTCAGAACTGGTGGAGTCTCTTTCATTGCAGGGATCTTATGCTGGAAAAATCCATTCCATTGGTGATGCCTTCAGAAATTTTAAAAACCTCCGATCCTTAGATTTATCAAGAAATTTGATAACTAGCCTGAAGGTAAGTTCTATGTTCCATGATGAGCCAGTTTAGCCCAACTTATTTTTTTGATGGGAAGAAATAAAAGATAGATAATGTCAGCCTGGGGAATATAGGACCTTCCTTTTAAATGTTTCCAAAATAAATTTTACTATTCACTGTAAAATTCTTTCAACTTTGCTTTATGTTTGAAATTTTTTGTTGTAAAATTTTGAGAAAAAATCCTTTTGTACTCAAGGAAAACTATATTAAACTATCACTGCCTAGTGCAACAGTACAATTTTTAATGTGTGTAAAAAAAATTAGGAGGAGGGGCCGGCCAGGTGGTGTAGTGGTTAAGTTCACATGCTCTGCTTCAGTGGCCTGGGGTTTGCAGGTTCATATCCAGGCATGGACCTACACACTGCTCATCAAGCCATGCTGTGGCAGCGTCCCACATACAAAATAGAGGAAGATTGGCACAGATGTTACCTCAGGGCCAATCTTCCTCACCAAAAAAAAAAAAGTGAAGAACACGTGTAAAAGTAGAGATTCTTAGTCCCTACTCTGAGAGAGATTCTGAGTTAGTAGATCTGGGGTGGGCTCAAGACATACTCAGGGGATTCTGATGATGTTGGTGCATGGAACACACATGGAGAAACACTGGCCTAGGTTGTTACTGTGGGTTTTTTCTAGGAGGGAGAAGAAATGGTAGTCTTGAAAACAAAAAAATTTCCAGATTAGAGAATGATAGAGCACAGGACAGTGCGGGAAAGTAGGCTGGAGTAGACTTGAGCAGAGAGTATGAGGATTAGCAAACACACAGAAAGAGCTCTACAAACATAAATGCACACATAAGGCGATGGAAGTTCTGTTTTTTATGTGGTAGACACCCAAATGGTGTTTCTCCCACTGTTCATATTTTGCCCAGCTAAGTACTTGTCTTGATGAAGCCCTTCTTTGCAAGACTGAAGGTAAAAGATGTACAGATGCTATCCACTATTGGTTAATGATCTCCTGCATTATTCTGCCAATTTTGCACTTCTTAGGGGATATTTGTACAACAACACTAGCCAGACCCACTCTCAAAGTCTAAAACTAAAGGCCCTAAAAGAGGAAGCCCAAGCAAGATCAAATTTCCAAGTACGACTCCAAAAGCATAAACTCCCAAGTTGAACTAGGTCTTTCGACTATTGGTAGCAGCCATTTGTATTTGGCCCATCAATTTCAGAAAGTATTAGTACAGAGTTGCTAAGTCTCCTCATATGTATTTTTACATGTTTGTTCTTTTTCCAGGCTAAAAAAGTTTAGTGAACATCGCTATAATTGTTTTTGTACTCCCTTTCTGTCCTCTTCTGTAAATTGGATGAAAAGCTGTTGTGAAGATTAATCAAATTGGCATATGGAGTCAAATATAACATATACAAGACTCCTGGTACAGTGGTTGGCGTACAGAAAGCACTTAGCAGATGTTAGTTTTCTACATTTTTTTTTGCATCTACAATTTATCTGCCTATATTCATGTCTAACAGTTCTGAATCATTTTGCTTAATTTTCCCAGGGAGGAAATACTTTGTGATTATTTCTAGTGTAACTTTGGGCAATATATGAATTCATGCCAACTGGGAAAATTGAGAAGAGGATAGAAATTGTTTCCTTGACGTTTACACTGAGAGACATTAACAGATTACTTGAGCTGGGGCATTAGACACATTTAAAAAGACAGTCCTAATGGTATACTGTCCTGAGAGTGGGGCCAAAGGCACTGATAATTATTCATAACCACTGACCCTTTCATAATATATAATTAATGGAATTGAAAAAAGCCGTAAAGAAATGCACCAAAGTATAAACAGTGTTCTATTCAGAAATGTTTTGTATACATCTTTGAGTTTTCTAAACTTCCTGCAATGAGAAAATGGTAATTTTAAATGAGAGGAGAATAATAATTTTATTTTATAAATACATGATAGAAAATAATTTTACCTTTCTGAAATAATTCTCAATGACAAAGTTCCTTTTATGGTAAGCATTTTTACTACTAAATGTATGTGATTATACATTTATGTGCATATTTTGAAATATTGTCCTGAAATTTAGTGTTGGGCAAAAGCAGCTAACTAGCCAAATACATGAAAACTAAACAATTATTTCTCAATAGTAGGTTTCAGCGAAGGAGGAAAATCATGGCTTTTCCCCTCAAGTTTCCCAGTCCTGGTTGTACTGTTGCCAGTTAAGTGGAGAGGTGGGGTTGCTAAGTCCACAGGAGGAGAACTGAAGAAGGAAGAACATTCTGCTAAGGAGAACTGACTGATTAGAGGACACGGAGCTTTTTGGTGGCAGTAACGCTGAAGGGGGAAACAGAGACAAAAGGGGTTCCAAACTGGTCCAGGCGGGAAGACTTGGAGATAGCATTGTTTTGTTTTCCCACATGGTCCATTGACCTTAAAGTGAGGCATTGAGATATTAAGACAACACAGCACGCACCGGCACACTTAATTTTTTTTTTAACCACACCCTTCTCCCTCAGAAACATCTCTTTTGCCTGCCTCCTTTCCTCTTGTAAATTGAGGTGTTTCTGGGGTCAGGAGAATGGTTGTGACAAGGGTGAGAGAAGTGCAAGAGTGGCTTGGCCTGGCTACCACTGGAAAGGGTTGGATTGGGAGTATGATTGGGAGCAATAGAAGTAGAGAATTGACTGCAGATATCTGAATGTCAGCTTTTGTAAAGGAGGAAATGTATGATATCTGTGAATTATTTAATGTATAGAGCACCAGTGCCCATAGGCTGCAGTATTTTTATTCTCAGGCAACTAAATGGGAGTTTCAACCCTGCCTTTGTCATGGGTGACTTGGGTAAAATGTTTAAGGATGAAAATAGATATATTTCCACCTTTATCTTTGAGATTCCTAGTCCTTACCGAGGTGCAGTTTCATAATGTGGTCTTTTCCTTGCAGGGCATCCAGTATTTATGTTCACTCCAAGACCTGAATTTATATTATAACAACATTCCTTCATTAGTGGAGGTGTCCCGCCTACAGCCTTTACCCTTCCTCAAAGAACTAGATTTGAGACTCAATCCTGTTGTCAGGAAAGATACAGATTATAGGCTCTTTGCTGTGTACACGCTACAAACCCTGGAGAAACTGGGTGAGACCCTCCTTCTCTGTTCCTTGCCCCAGAATTTTTAAACCAGCTGCCTCCTAACCTCTTGGATGTTGGCCCAGAGTGTGCACTGGCAGGATATATTTGTTTATTAGTCAATATTTATGTAACTCTTTTGTGTTGGCAGGATGTATGACAAGTCCTTTTATTGTTTAGTGAATGACAATCTAAATCTATGATTTTATCAGTTACTTCCAGCTTTAGTTTTTCTTCAGTTGATGGTTTCACCACCACTTCCTCCCCAACAAAAAGTTTCCAGGTGTAGATTTATTTTTCCAGGTTCCCCCACTTCGCAACTGTTATTAGCAGTAGAAAACTAATACAACTCTTTGGGGCTTAGTTGGCAAAGAACAATAAATATTCCTTCAAGTGAGCTGGTCTATATTTCTCTATGATTTTATTGTTGAGTATACATTTCTTACTGATACAAAAGTCAATTTCACATGCCCTCAGGAAAGTTATTGTGGGGAAACTAAGTAAAGTCTTTCAGAAATAGTGTTAACTTTCAGCCTTAAGAGTAGGCCATCTGGATTATTTGCTGCCCAAGCTCTGCTTTCCTGCAGTGGTAGTGACACCTATGTGGCAGTTGTTGCTATGGTATCCCTGTAGTCTCCCTGAGTTACTACTTGCTCCAGTGACAACATAATAGCAATGTTTTGTGACCTGTCTCTAACAAAAGACGATGAGACTGGTCTTTAGTTTTTACTCTGTGAATATGGTTTTCTGACCCACTACTATTTACTCCAAAAAAGAAACATGCTCAGACCACGGTTTTTGCCTCCAGATGACAGAACTGTACGAGAAAGTGAGAGAAAAGCTGCCAAGCTGCATTTTAGTCAGTTGGGCAACAGTGAAAATTTTCTTTTAGAGGTGGAAAAAAGGTAAGAAGATTCTTTACAAATTTTTTTTAGTTTGTTCTGGACACACAGAGTAGTGAATTCCTGCTTAACATTCTTCATTTTCTAGCAGAAATCACCACAAGTTGTAAGAATCCTCAAATCAGGAATAAAAGTATCTATTCAATAAATTGAGATTTATCTGGGATGAGAATCTGGCCCTCGGTGGGAACATTTGTAAATTCGCTAAAGTTGTTTTTCGAAGCTTATGAATAGGGATACTATGAAATAACTTATCCCCGTAAACACTTACCAGTCCTTTCTTGGTAGAGTTATAAATCAGCGCGTGGTCTTTTCCTATTCCCATCACCACGGGCAGCGTTGTTAGAAATAAATTTGTTAAAAGATGATAAGGGAAGCACTTCTCTACAAAACTAAAAGTAAACAGAACTTGAAGCTCTAAAGTATCTGAAAGGTAGATTTTTCTACTTCTTGTTACTAAAATCCTATCAAAATAAGGTACCAAATCTTCTACCCCAAAACCCATGCTTTAAAAAAAAGTAGCTTGGGGCCGGCCCGGTGGCGCAGCAGTTAAGTGTGCACCTTCCACTTCGGCGGCCCGGGGTTCGCCAGTTCGGATCCCGGGTGCAGACATAGCACTGCTTGATAAGCTATGCTGTGGCAGACATCCCACATATAAAGTAGAGGAAGATGGGTATGGAGGTTAGCTCAGGGCCAGCCTTCCTCAGCAAAAAGAGGAGGATTGGCAGCAGTTAGCTCAGGGCTAATCTTCCTCAAAAAAAAAATTGTTTTTTAATTAAATTAAATTAAAAAGCAGTAGCTTTATTAATTTTGGGAAATAGGAGTCCAATACAAACAACTTAATTCAGAAAAGTACAGAGAAAAATTAAAATCACCCCATATTCTGCTACCAAGAGTTAACTGCTAGTAATGTTTGGTATACATCCTTCCAGACATCTGTGTACACTTGTAGATGTATCTATTAGTATTTTTTTCTGATGATAAAAGTAATACATGCTTATTGTTGAGAATTTGGAAAGTATAGGAAAAAACACAAGGAATAAAATAAGCAACTCGGGGCCCGCCCTGTGGCCTAGTGGTTAAGTTCAGGCGCTCTGCTTCCTCGGCCCAGAGTTTCCCTGGTTCGGATCCTGGGCACAGACATGGCACCGCTAGCTCATCAGGCCACACTGAGGCGGTGTCCCACATGCCACAAATAGAAGGACCTGCAACTAAAATATACAACTATGTAATGGGGGGATTTGGGGAGAAAAAGCAGGAAAAAAAAAAAAGACTGGCAACTGTTGTTAGCTCAGGTGCCAATCAAAAAAAAAAGAAAAAAAAAGTAACTCATAATCCCACTACCCAGAAATAAACATTAATTATATTATGGTAAATATCCTCTTAGTCTTAGATATATGTATGTATATATGTGTGTTTATATATAATAATAATATATAATATGTTAAATAAATATATAAATGTATTATTAATTAAAAATAATAAATATGTATTTATTTTGTAGTTTACTATAGAAGTACAGAGATGAATTAATGTATAACTGAATAAATTTTCTAGTATGGCAAATAATTGGTGCCATCATATTTCTGTTTAGTTACCTATAGTGATTGCAAAACCAAAGGTAAAATATTATGCAAGTGCCCAGTATTAACATTAATATCTTACAGGCTCTCCAACCTTCAGTGATGGTTTTTTTTTAAGCCTTTCTGTATCCCAGTTCCCCCAACCTATAAAATGGCAATAATAGATAATAGGTGAGCTTTTATGATGAAATGAAATGGTGGATATAAAATGCCTGGCTCATAGACTAGGCTGTACTTCCCAATCTTACTGTACTACATCAGTCAAGTGCAAACACTTGCTTTTCTCGTCTGTTTTTCTAACTAACGGCTGTAGTTGTTTCCACTATAATTCTTGGTGGCAGAATCTTCCTTTCTGTGTCCTAACTATGAGTTTTTTAATTCAAAAGAAAATATCTTATTCTGTCAATCATTCAGGCCTAAGTTTGTTTCAAGAAAACAGAGTGCATAAGTTCTGAATTTTCTGGCTTTCATACTTTAAAGGCTGGACTATAGTGTCCTCTCTCATTATTCTCAGCAGAAATACTATGGCTTTTTAAAAAATGGCTTTAACGGAAATATTTGTGAAATTAATACGTTCTAGAAAATTTGAAAAAGCATCTGATCACCATGAATTAATGTTTCTGGATAGTATTTACTGGTGATCTCAGAAGCCACCTTTTTGTTGTTTGGTTTTTTTTTTTAGGAAGATTAGCCCTGAGCTAACATCTGCTGCCAATCCTCCTCTTTTTGGTGAGGAAGACTGGCCCTGAGCTAACATCCATGCCCATCTTCCTCTACTTTATATGTGGGATGCCTACCACAGCATGGCATGCCAAGCGGTGCCATGTCTGCACCCAGGATCTGAACCGGCGAACCCTGGGCTGCCAAATCGGAACGTGCGCACTTAACCGCTGTGCCACCAGGCCAGCCCATGAAGCTGCCTTTTGAGTTTTAAATACAGTCATACACTGCATAACGATGTTTTGGTCAACATCAGACTACATATTACAATGGTGGTTATATAAGATTAGTGCCATATAGCCTAGGTGTTTGTAGGCTATACCATCTAGGTTTGTGTAAGTACACTCTATGATGTTTGCACAACAACAAAATTGCCTAATGATTTGTTTCTCAGAACGTATCCCTGTTGTTAAGTGACACATGACTGTAAATTATTCTATGTGGCAGCTCTAGGGAGAAGACAATGAAAAACTCTGTGACAGATGAGAGCTCTGTATCAAAAGTCAGTGCTGATGTTAACAACAGGATTGAAACTGGTAAGTTTTCTCTCTCTGATTGCAAAATGATTAAAACATCAGTTGTTTTAGCTTTTGTGGGCAATCTTGGGTAGGATGAAGACAAAACAGTTGCGAAATAACATAGATTTGAAGCAAGCACAAGATTTTCTGGCTGTGTTTTCCCTCCTTTCTTTCACTGCCAGAAGGGCCCTATTTATTGAGCAGTCCTAAGCCAGAACCCATCAAAGCACAGGCTGTACTCAGTTCAATTTTATTTACATCACTTTGTATCATCAGTACATCCTGAAAATTGCATTCCCAGTCCCCTGAGCATTGCAAAGGTGATTGATTCATTAGTCAGACTCATGACTCATCTGCATCAATGCAGCTCACACCCTGGGCCTTCTGGGCTTCTCCATCTTGAACCTTTGCAGCTGCAGAATCTCTTGTATTTGTGCTATATTCCCGGGGAGTGTTGCCTGTAAGCAGTTGGTAATCCAATATGGTTAAAATGGTTATGCCACATTAATGGTCGTGCCACAGCAGAGGAGAAAGCTTTCCACTAGAGAAATTGCATGCAATGGACGTTTATGGATTAACCTGGCATTCATCAGATGACCTTTTACTTGAGAAAACTTAATTCTGTGTCAAGGCTTCTGTCCCTTTGAAGGATCTATTGAATTATATACAAACTCTAAAAATTAATCCCTAAAATCCTAGCAGTAACTTTAATAGATTGAATATGTAGTTTAGACTTTAAAGGTTTTCCGTTGATAGCATATAGTATTTTATATTCCTGACTTCTTATCTATCTATGTGGATAGTTACTGACAAGTCATTTTCATGGTGTTTAGTAAATAAGCCATAGTGAGGTATGATTTTTATTTTCCTTTCTTGGAAGTCTCAGTGCACATAAGTCACGGAGAATGAATTGCCTTATTTCATTTTAAATAGCATTTTTTATATTTCAAAAATGATGAAATTCAATTGTAATAATTTTGGAAAATACTGAAAAGCATAAAGAACAACATTTTAATCACTCGTAAGCCTGTCCCCTAAAGAGAATCCCAGTTAATAATTTGGTATACAGCCTTCCTGTCTTTTTTCTAGGTATAAGCATTTATATGTCTATTTCCAGAAAGACAAAGATACATTGAAGCATAATTTTCCTCTTTTTGTGTGAGCTGAATTTAACTTCATTTATGTAATATCATGTCACTAGCACACACAAAGATTCACTCCGTGAATTAAAATGTTTTAAGGTGCACGATCTCAACTGAGAACAAACTGCTTTACTAGACACAGGACCCATTTCTAAAGGTTCTTGGAAGCTCCAGCTGTTGCCTGGATTTCTTAAATATATTAAATTTATTTTGCTACTTTGAAACATTAAAGAGCTTTGCTTTCCACTGAAAATTAAGTTTGTGCTGGATCCCTGGGGAGTGTTGCCTGTAAGCACTGTTGGTAATCCAGTGTGACTAAAGTGGTTACGCCATGTTAATGGTTGTGCCACAGGCTAGGAGAAAACTTTCTGGAGAACAGTTCCCACTTGCTCAGTTGTTCAAAAGAGTGGTTTCCCACCAATCATTTAGAATGGGCAGGGAAACTCCGCTTTCTTGGATCCTCATCCTATTCTCCTAACCGCGTAATCTTTGACTCTTTCAAAGGTTCCTCTCTCTTTTTCCATACACCGAAATAAGCATACCTAGGCTGTGTCTTCAGACTCTTCTTTCTTTACTCTTTGCCCTTATTGATCTCATCTATTTCCACAGCTTGCTTTATTTCCTCCCTGTAGATGACTCTTAAATATATTGGTCTAGCTTTGACGACCTGCGCCAGTCTCTCTCTGCACCAGTCCCCCATTTCTGTTGACCAACTAGTAATATACACTTGCAATAACCATTGGATAACTTTCCAGCCCCTCAAGCTAAACACGTTAAAAAAAAAAACAAAACAAAAACTAACCCCTTTCCTCCAGCTCTAAACAGCTCCTAGGGTTTCATCAGTGTTACCATCACTTTCTATTACTCAGATTCAGAACTATAGTGGGGTTTGATGCTGCTCCTCCCCTAAAGCCTAGCTGAATGTTCATACCCTATAGTATGAGCCACAGTCGACAAGCCTTCCTTTCCCTTTCCTAATAGTCTCTCTCTCTCTCTCTTTTTTTTTTTTTGGTGAGAAAGATTGTCCCTGAACTCACATCTGTGCCAGTCTTCCTCTGTTTAGTGTGTGGGATGCCACCACAGCATGGCTTGATGAGTGTGTAGGTCCATGCCCAGTATCCAAACCTGTGAACCCTGGGCCACCAAAGCAGAGCACGCAAATTTAACCACTGTGTCACTGGGCTGGCCCCCTAATAGTCTCTTAACAAGCATGCTTAATAGCTATCATTTACTGAATATAAACTCTGGGCCAGGCCCTGTACATTATCTCATTTAATCCTCACAACAACCTTGAAGGTGGTTATAATTATCCTTGTTTTACAGGTGGGAAAACTGAGACCCAAAGAGGTGAAATAACTTGCTCTAGTTATACAGTAAGTGGCAGAGCTGGGATGCAAACTCTGGTCCATCTGTCTTCTTAGTCCTCTTAACCATTACACCATACTGGCTCCCAATCTCTTCTTCCTTCAGTTCATTTTGTGCTTTCCTGTCAGATTAATTCTCTTAAAACTCAGCTGTGATAATTATACTTGCCTGTCGAAAACGTCCCTGGCTCCCACTCACCTACTAAATTAAGACTCCTTAATCTGACGTACAAGACTCCCCTAAACTCTAGCCACAGTTTCTCTCTTCAGTCTAACTTGAAACCTTATCTCCTATTTCTCAACTACAATGTCCAATGCTTCAATCAAACCAAATCACTCCCTCCTTCTCAAATAATTCTTCCTTTCTCCCTCCTCTGCCCCTGAACAAATGCTGTCCCTTCTGCTTGGAATGCTTTAATCAAAATCCTGCCCTTTCTTTATGACTCAACTCAAAGCCCATCCTTTTTAGTGAAACTTTTTTTATTCTTCAACCAAAAAAAATTTTTCTTGGGCCAGCCCGGTGGTGCAGTGGTTGGATTCGCACATTCTGCTTCTCAGCGGCCCCGGGTTCACCAGTTCAGATCCCAGGTGCGGACAAGGCACTGCTTGGCAAGCCATGCTGTGGTAGGCGTCCCATGTATAAAGTAGAGGAAGATGGGCACGGATGATAGCTCAGGGCCGGTCTTCCTCAGCAAAAAGAGGAGGATTGGTAGTAGTTGGCTCAGGGCTAATCTTCCTCAAAAAAAAAAATTTTTTTTTCTTTTTTTGTAAACCCACATAATTTATCCTCCAGTACGTATACTCTGGAAATAGAAAATGCAACAATTCCTTGAATCACTTGCAGCATCATTAGGAAAATGAGACAAACTTGAAAGAGCTAAGTAACACAATTCAAGGCAGTGTATATGAAATTGTCAAATGAGTGATGCAGATCAGTATTCCTCACACTGAGGGTTGTGGACTACTAGTCCAGGGATACATCACAGAGGTCCACAGGCAGAGTGAGACCCTTTAATTTTGTGTTTTTGTTTGAAGCAGTTGTGAAAAATATTTAAAAGATGTAAAGGCAAAAAAACTCTTTTGCAGTATTAGTCTCCTATTTGAAAAATAGTCTTTACTTTTTAGAGCAGTTTTAGATTCACAGGAAAATTAAGCAGAAAATACACAGAGTTCCCATATAGCCTATGCCTCCACACACACAGCCTCCCCCACTATCCATGTCCAGCACCAGGGTGGTACTTTTGTTACAACTGATGAACCTACACTGATACATCCTTATCACCCAAAGTACATAGTTTACATTAGGGTTCGTTCTTGGCATTGTATATTCTATGAGTTTCACAAATGTATAATGATGTGTATCTACCATTTTAGTACCATACAGAATAGTTTCACTGCCCTAACTTTGTGCTCCTCTGGTCATCCCTTCCTCCCCTCTAATTCCTGGCAACACTGATCTTTTTAATGTCTCCATAGTTTTCAGGGTTTTTTTTTTTTTTAATTTTAATTAATTAATTAATTAATTAATTATTGAGGAAGATTAGCCCTGAGCTAACCTCTGCCACTAGTCCTCCTCTTTTTGTTGAGGAAGAGTGGCCCTGAGCTAACATCTGTGCCCATCTTCCTCTATTTTATACGTGGGACGCCTGCCACAGCATGGCTTGATAAGCAGTGCGTAGGTCCGGGCCTGGGATCTGAACTGGCGAACCCCAGGCTGCTGAAGCAGTGTGTGCAAACTTAACCGCTATGCCACCAGGCCAGCCCCTCACTTGTTTTTATTGTGGTAAAATACACATAACATAAAATTTACCATATTAACCATTTTTAAGTGTATAGTTTGGTGGTATTAAATACCTTCATAATGTTGTGCAACCATCACCACCATCCATCTCCAGAACTCTTTTTATCTTATAAAACTGAAACTATATCCATTAAATGATAATTCCCCATTTCCTCTTCCCTGCAGCCCCTGGCAACAACCATTCTATTTTCTGTCTCTATGATTTCTGTCTCTGTGATTTGATATAAGTGGAATCATACACTATTTGTCTTTTTGTGACTGGCATATTTCACTTAACATAATGTCCTCAAGGTTCTTCTAGGTTGTAGCATATGTCATAATTTCCTTCCTTTTCATGGGTGAATGATATTCCATTGTGTGTATACACATTTTATATATGTGTGTGTGTATATATATATATGTGTGTGTGTATATATGTGTATATGTGTGTGTGTATATATATATATATATATATATACACACACACACACACACTACATTTTGCTTATCCATTCATCTGTTGATGGACACTTGGGTTGCTTCCATGTTTTAGTTATTGTGACTAATGCTGCTATGAACATGAGTGTACAAATATCTCTTCGAGACCCTGCTTTCACTTCTTCTAGGTATATACCCAGAAGTAGAATTACTGGATCATATGGTAATTTTATTTTTAATTTTTTCAGGAACTGTCATACTGTTGTCTATAGCAGCTATACCATTTTACATTCCCACCAAGAGTGCACAAGAGTTCCAATTTCTCCACATCCCTGCCAATGCTTGTTATTTTCCGGGTTTGTTTTTTTTTCATAATAGCCATCCTAATGGGTGTGAGGTGGTATCTCATGGTTTTAATTTGCATTTCCCTAATGATCAGTGATGCTGAGTATCCTTTTATGTGTTTATTGGCCATTTGCCTATCTTCTTTTGGAAAAATGTCTATTCAAGTCCTTTCCTCACTTTTGAATAGAGTTGTTTGTTTTTTTTGTTGTTGAGTTGTAGGAGTTCTCTATATATTCTGAATATTAGTCCCTTATCAGATATATGATTTGCAAATATTTTCTCCCATTCTGTGGGTTGCCTTTTTACTCTGTGGATATTGTTTTTAGATGCGCAAAGTTTTTAAATTTTCACCAAGTCAAATTTTCTATTTTTTCTTTTGTTGTTTTGGTTTTCTTTTATTGCTTGGTGTCACATTCAATAAATCATTGCCAAATCCAATGTCATGAAGCATTTCCTCTATGTTTTATTCTGAGAGTTTTATAGTTTTAGGCCTTATGTTTTGGTCTCTGATCTATTTTGAGTTAATTTTTGTATATGGTGTTAGGTAAGGGTCCAACTGCATTCTTTTGCATGAAGAATGGGGGATGGGTAGCTGCTACTGTGCTAAGAGTTGAAATTGACCAAAGTTAACCCAAGTTTACCTTCCTAGCTTTCCCCTGGAAGTTGTAACCCTTCAGTAGACTCCAGAGTTCCAAAATAGTTATGTCAGATAGATTCCACCAGTGCAGTTGTTGCCTAGGTCAGAGACAGATGCAGGCGCTTCCTATTCCACCATCTTCCCATCTTCATAGTTTTGCCTTTTCCAGAATGTCATATAGTTGGAATTATACAGTATGTAGCATTTTTAAATTGACTTCTTTTACTTATTAATACGTACTTTTTTTTTCTGCTTTTTCTCCCTGAATCCCCCCAGTACATAGTTGTATATTTTAGTTGTGGGTCCTTCTAGTTGTGGCATGTGGAACGCCACCTCAACGTGGCCTGATGAGCAGTGCCATGTCCACGCCCAGGATCTGAACTGGCGAAACCCCAGGCTGCCAAGGTGGAGCACGCGAACTTAACCACTCGGCCATGGGGCCAGCCTCTAATATGTACTTGTTTCCTCCAATGTCTTTTTTCTTTTCTTTTTTTCTTCCTGAGGAAGATTTGCCCTGAGCTAACATCTGTTGCCAATCTTCCTCTTTTTTTTCCTTTTGTATGTGAGCTGCCACAATAACATGGTTGCTGACAGACGAGTCATATAGGTCCACGCCCAGGAACTGAACCCTGGCTGCAGAAGTGGAGCATGCTGAATTTAACTACTAGGCCACTGGGGCTGGAGCATCCATGTCTTTTCATGGCTTGATAGCTCCTTTCTTTTTAGTGGCTGAATAATGTTCCATTGTATGGATGTACCATGGTTTGTTAATCCTTTCACTTACTGAAGGACATCTTGGTTGCTTTCAAGTTTTGGCAATTATGAAAAAAGCTGCTAAAAACATCGGTGTGCAGGTGTTTGTGTAGACATAACTTTTCAACTCCTTTAGGTAAATACCAAGTGTTTATTTTTGTAAGAAACTGCCAAACTGTCTCCCAATATAATCTGCTTTTTAAAACATCTTTTTATAAAGTAAGTTTCTTAAATTGAAGTTTCTCACACTGGATTCATATTCTTTGAGTTTATGAGAATATCATATTTGAGAAATACTGATGGGGATGGGCACATGCTGCAGAAGCTCAGAGTGTGATAGGAGCTGATGGGGAAAGGTTTTGTGGCAAAAATGGAAACAAAGCCATCAGTCCTTAAAGGCTATAGAGTGGGATGGCCTGAAAGGAGGAGGAAGGCATCGTTGTCAGTGGGATTGGTGTGAACAACTATGTGAAAGTGGTAATGAGCATAGCAGGTCATGGGGACAGTTAGTGATTATCTGGTTTGAGAAGAAGGTTTGTATTGGGTAGAAGGTCAGATTATTGAAAAGCAATGAATGCCTTACTAAGTATAGTTAACATTTATCCTGGGATGTTTGCATATAGTACACATATATTCTGTGAGTTGAAAAGGGCCTTGCTCACTCTTTTAGTCAACTCCTTTGGCCTTTAAATAGAATCACACCTAAAATATACTGATCTAATGAATATATTATTTTAAAATAGCAAAAAAAATTCACCACAATTGCCCTCAGTGGCTCATTCCTATGTCTGGCAGATGTATCAATGTCTTTTTTTTTTTTAAAGATTTTATTTTTCCTTTTTCTCCCCAAAGCCCCCTGGTACATAGTTGTATATATATATTTTTAGTTTTAGGTCCTTCTAGTTGTGGCATGTGGGGTGCTGCCTCAGCATGGCTTAATCAGCAGTGCCATGTCCATGGCCAGGATCCAAACTGGCAAAACCCTGGGCTGCTGAAGCAGAGCACGGGAACTTAACCACTCAGCCACGGGGCCAGCCCCATTGTCTTTATAACTAATTGAAATCCATCCCATTTCAACCTGTTGGTCCTTGTCTTCTCTTGGTTCAGCCATGATGGTGTTTTAGTTTAGTAAAAATCAGGCTTGGAATAGCAGAGACCTCACAAAATAGTGGCTTAAATAAGATAGAAGTTCATTTCTCTCACATATAGAAATCCAGATGTTGGGCAGTCTAGGGCTGTTATGAGGGGTTGAAGAGGTGAATAATGGATATGGTAGGAGGCAGCTGGCAATCTCTGCCTAGTAGAAATAAGAGCAATTCAGCAAAAAAGTGTATATTTATTGGCAGATCCTGCGTTAGAGACTATACATGTAAGGAAATGACCCAACAGTGTCAAATCTTCAGATACTCCCAGTCTGAAAGGATTTATCACAGCCTATTAGGTTACAAGTCAGGCTGAGAAGAATTCAACTGTGGCAGAGATAAAGAACCTTGGGGGAGAGGCAATAGCAGTTAATATTGACTGGGGAACTGGGAAAAGGCTTCATAAAAGAGGAGACATCTAAGTTGGGTGTTCAAATAGAATTCAGTGGGCATGGTTGGGTATTCAATGCAGAGAGAACAGCAGCAGCAAATACAAGTGTGGCAGATTAGGTAACTGACTCAGTTTGTTGCTGGAGCTAAGGTGCTTAACTAAAGCCAAGTTGCAAAGGGCCTCTTTACAAATCATTTTCATTTTATTCTCTTGAAAATGGGAAACAAAGATATTTTACATAGAAAGCATGATTAAATGTGTGATTTAGGGAGATAACTCAAGCTAGATTTAGTTAGATGGGCAGCAATTAGAGGCAATAGTCCAAATGGGAGATAATGAGGACCTGACCTGACATAGGGCAATAATAGCAGTATGAATGCACATGAGGAAGTACAAATTGATTAAATGCTTGAGGATATGAGAAGAAAACCTGGAGATAAAATATTAAGTATTTTTACTTGCAATGTTTTGCTAGGGATTCCAAACTTCAGAAGATTTGAATTTCTGAATAAGAGACATATCAGATATTTAAGGGGGAAAAATACAGGGTTACAGGCAGTCTGTTCATGGTGGGGAAAAAACCCACCGATTTATTTTCATGGTTATCATATCTGAAATGGTTACTATATATTAATATTTCAAAAGTCAGGGATTATGTTGTTTTCATTGGGGATTAGCAACTTAAAGGAAATGGTTCAAAGCTTCATTTATTTTGGAGACTAGTACTTGACGAGTTATTTCTGCTCTTAAAAATTTATCTCAGTGTAGTCTAGGGTGCAAGATGTTTCTTAGAGATCAGCACCAAAAGGAAGAGGAAGAAAGAGGGTTGAGCAGATGGAGAGCTCTAGAGTTTGGACTCCCCTTCAGAATGTCCCATCCCAGGCTAGTCACTGGATATGGACTGCCTCCGGAATGGCATGACATCAAGATGTAGTTCTCTATACCTGGGGCAGACTCTGAAGAGCAAAGCAGCTCTTGTTGCCCATAACTTGGCAGTAAACCCTTTCTTGAAAGGGATCTGGGAAGTGCACCTCTGTTTCAACCTCACATGGATTGCAAGGTTTTTGGCCAAATGTGTGAAGTAGGGCCTCATCCAACTACAATTACTGGTAGCTGAAGTAGCCAACTATTAGTTTTTTGCACCTGTATCATCAATATACAGCCATTTCTCTGTCATTACAAATATTAAACAATTTTCAATTGTAAAACGATAGTGAATTATGGTCCTATCACATTCATTATGTGGGTGTAAAACCTGGACTAGACAACAATGTCATAACTACATTTGCTTTTGGAATTAAATGATGGGTATATTTTACATCTGAATAAAAAGAAGAAGAAATTGAACTTTAAGACAAGAAAAATATTTATCTCAGAATACAAATTGCTTCTTTTTCCAAGTTTTTCCCAGTTGTGGTATATGACATGCTTAGTCATAATGGCAGCAGAGTGAGGTGTCAGTTTTTATTTTTCAGGAGTGAAGCTATATCTTGCATATGACACCAAAGGAAAAATATATGAATTAGACTTCATAAAGATTAAAAACTTTTGTGCTTTAAAGGACAATATCACAAAAGTAAAAAGCTCACAAAATGGGAGGAAATATTTTCAAATCATATATTTGACAAGGGTCTAGTATCCATTCTGTATAAAGAACTCTTACAACTCAATAACAAAAAGACACACCAGTCAATTAGAATATGGGCAAAGGATTGAAGAGACATTTCTCCAAAGAAGATATACAACTAGCCAATAGGCACATGAAAGATGCTCAGCATCACTAGCCATCAGGGAAATGCAAATCAAAACCACAAGAAGATATCACTTCACATCCACTAGGATGGCAGAATCAAAAGGACAGATAAGAAGTGATGGCAAGGATGTGGAGAAATTAGAACCCTCATACATTGCTGGTGGGGAAATAAAATGGTATAGCTTCTTTGGAAAACAGCTTGGGAGTTCCTCAAAAAGTTAAACATAGAGTTATCATTTGACCCAGCAATTCCACTCCTAGGTATATACCCAAGAGAAATGAAAACATATGTTCACACAAAGATTTGTACAGGAATGAAAGCAGCATTATCTATAATAGCCAAAAAGTCCATCAGCTGATGAACAGATAAACAAAATACGACATAACCATGTAAGGCATATTATTCAGCCTAAAAAGGCATGAAGTACTGATACATGCTATAATGTGTATCTTGAAAACATTATGCTAAATGACAGAAACTAGACACAAAAGGTCAAATATTGTATTATTCCATTTACATTAAATGTCCAGAATAGGCAAATCCATAGGGTCAGAAAGTGTATTGATGGTTGCCAGGGGCTGATGGAGAGGAGAGAACTGAGAGTGACAGCTAACTGGGTTTCTTTTTGTGAGATGAAATTAGATAGTGATGATGGTTGCACAACTTTGTGAATATATGAAAAATCACTGCATTGTACACTATAAAAGAGTGAATTGTTTTGTGAATTATATCTCAATTAAAATAAAGATTATCCCCTCCAAAAAAAGTGATTCCATAGAACCTGGTAATGTGGTAATTGAGATTTGAGCTGAGTGAGAGTGAAAGAAAAAGTTTCTATCCTGAGGGATTGGGTGAGTGAGTAGTAATGCCAACACTAAGATGTGGGTTGGGGTGGAAGTGGGGGCCACCAGCAGAATTAGGCCTGGAAGTCAAGATAATGAGTTTGGTTTAGAAAATACTGACCTTTTAGTCGTATATGGGGTACTGTTTTGGGGGCAGTTTGAGAAACTTAGGTCTGGATACTAAAAGAGATGTTGACGAAAATAATCCATAACCAATCTATAAATGAAAATTTGGGAGAGTTTATTCTGAGCTTAAATTTTAGGATTATAACCCCGGAGAGTCTTTCCACAAAGGAACAGAGCACTCCAAAGAAGTGGGGGTATAAGGGTGGTTATATACCTTCAAAGAGGGTGTTTCACATATGATTGAAATGTCCCTCCCACAATAGTCACAAGATTGCCCTGTTGGCACAGCACTTGATGGACACAGCAGGTAGTGGGTCTGCTATCTTGGTGGGTGTAGCAGGAGGCAAGTCTATTGTCTCCAGCTGGGCGGTCACAGGTGAGCACAGCAATCAGCTTCTAGCCTAAGGAAAGATGCTTAATCCTTAAGGAGACTCCAAGTTGGGAGGGGGAGGCAAGTTGCACCTTTATCTCAAGGGCCTTTGCTCTTGCCATAGGGAATCTCTAAAGCAGGTATACAATGCATGCTCAACGGCCTCGGTCAGGCCCTTTTGGAAAGACAAGGTCAGGCCAAATTAGGTTTACACCAAAATGGCTTCCTCGTATATTCCAATATATCCTATTACTTGCCATTTTTATTTGACGGAGAGATGAGAGTTAAGAGATTTAGGTTTAGTGTCATCCAGATTTCGGTAATAGCTGAAACCAAAGAAAAGGTATGACAGTATTCAGCAAAGAGTTTGGACCTTGGGGGATTTGGTTGAACCAAGAGTTTAGTTGAAAGAAAAAGAACCTGTGAATCTGAAAAGGAGGATTAGTGTGATAGGAGGACAACCAGGGTGGAGCAGGTTTTTGGACATCTGGGAAATATAAGTGTTGTTCTGTAAGATAAGGGTAAGAGGAGCCCTGAAGCCAAAGTCACAGCTTACTCACCATTCTCATTCTCTACTAAGAATCAGATTAAAACCAGCCATTTCTCCTTCACCTTGTTTTTTCTGTGTTACTACTGCGATAGGAACCAGAGAACATAAACTTTGAGAGCTTATGTCACTTTGAGAAAAGTAGTTCTGTCAAGTACAATGATGGAAGAGCGTCTTGTGTTGAAGTAATAGGACATTTCAGTCCTAGAAGGCAACTCAGAAATAGGAGGCATTTTAGAGCCCCAGATGGACTGAGAGGCTGGATTGTCAAAAGGCTGGCTTTATTCACTCTGTATTGTCAGTTGCCCTGGCTTATAGTAGCTTTCTGTTGCCAGAGCCTGCAGATGAGAACTAGCAGAAGAGCACATTGTTTGACTAAGGTCCAAGTTTTTGAAATTGTCTTAATTCTTACACAATCTTGCTAAGGAAAAAACCTCCCTAAACAAACAAGCAGACAAAAAAGAGAAACTCTTATTTTCATCCTGGTTCCTCCAGAAGACCCCAAATCCCAGAATTATACAATTAATAACTATTGATCAAGAATGTGCAAAAACTTATGTTCAAGTGTTTTAATCTAATAAATATCCTAACTA
The DNA here is from genome assembly GCF_021613505.1 of Equus quagga. Classification (NCBI taxonomy): domain Eukaryota; kingdom Metazoa; phylum Chordata; class Mammalia; order Perissodactyla; family Equidae; genus Equus; species Equus quagga. Next base: position 61,800,969 of record NC_060279.1, read on the forward strand.
GCTGGGTTTTTTTTCTGAAGAAGATTCACCCTGAGCTAACATCCATGCCAATCTTCCTGTACTTTTTAGAATGTGGGCTGCCAGCACAGCAAAGCCACTAACAGAGCGGTGATCCACACCTGGGAATGGAACTGGGGCCTCCAAAGCCGAGCGCGCTGAACTTAACCACTAGGCCACCAGGGCTGGCCCTAACCAGCTCTTTTTGATAACAGTTTCCAGGGTGACCAGGACTAGGATATACTTTTTGTTTGTTTGTTTTTCCTTTTTATTCCTAAAGTTGTTTCTCTAATTATAAGCAAAAAAATACTGGGAGACCTAAGGATTCAGCATTCTTCTCTATGATCGTGGCTAGTCTTCCTATGGTCCTGATTAGTGTTTCTCTTTTTTTCAAGTGAGGAGATCCAGGCGGAAGAAGGCTGATTTGAAATGATGAATCACTGTAGACTGCTGATTAGAGCCCTGGAGATATGTGATGTCAGGAGACTACTGCAGGCTATCTCCTTCTGTAGCTGGAGATTGTTGACTTGGTCTCAAAGTTCATTATTTCTTTACTTGGGAAATATGCAAAGTATTTGCTTTCTTCTTAATTTCTTTTGAGCACTTCATAATTTATGAAGCCATTTCATATCCATCATCTTGTTACAACTTCACCTCAACCCTAAGAAATAGGTAGTTTAGGTTTTACCATCATTGTTTTACAAATGAAGTGAGAGATTCAGAGAGGTTAAGCAATTTACCCAAATTTATATGGTTTCCAAGTGTTGGCACCAGAGCTAGCTCTCAATCTTGTGACTTCCCTTCCAGTATCTTTCCATAAGACATGTTGCTTTTGAAGTCTGGTTAGTGCTTCATTGTACGCCTTTTCTTTTAACACAGACTCAAACAAAGGACTTTTTATTCCCTTCCCCAACCGGGAAATAAAAGATTCCCTAATGAATACTTCTGCAACCCAGGGCAATGGTATACCAGATCAGAAATTAGACACTTTTCCACTTGGGACACAGGTAATGTATTCACTTTCCTGTTGATTTGTTGACTAGTCAATGATTAATACTAATAATTCAGTGGACTCTCAATTATTTATGAAAATCTAAGAGGACTTGTTTGATGAAGTCATTTTAGACCCTTTAAAAGGAAAGGGCAGGACAGGATGCAGAGGACCTTCTGCATTAATTTCAATCTCCCCTTTCCCCACTAACCTGTTATCAAATGTAGTATATTTATACATATAACTTTAGCACGATTTATGCCAGATATTTTTGTCCCTCAAACAGTAATACAACTTATTATAGTTTTTGGCTGGTTTTAAAATTTCTCCGCCCTACCCGATGTCTCCATCTCCTGTTACCTTGCTCCTTACATTTTCTATCTCTGCCTTTTAATTACCGAACCTTAGATCTCAAGAGTGGCTTTCCCAAAGCTGCCTCTTCATTGGAACATAAAAAAGAAGAGTTAAGGGGTAAAGATGTCATCGAAGTTGTGGGCAATGGGGAGGTAGAGATCATGCAAGATGGGGGAAGAATTAAAAATAAGTTTCTAGTGAAAAAATTGGTGGGAGGGCGATACAACCATTATATAAGACTTATTTGTATGAGTGACTATGATGCAGAAGTGACGACTTTCTTTTCAACTTCTTTTTTCCTCTGCATTTTATTTGATAAATTATGATAAATGAAATTGCTGAAAATAGCCTGAAAGAGAAAGAAAAGAAGCAAAGGCTCTGATAAACCCACAATGTGGATAATCAACACTGTACTAATAAAAAGTTAGTAAGATTTTTTTCAGTTTGAGTATATAAAACGCTTATTTTATAAAAAGATTAGCATTTAGTTGGTTTCTTTGTTTTTGGAGATTCTACTTGGGTGACTTAGAAACTATCTTGGTTACCATTTTTAAAAATCTTAGTGTTGATTTAAAGGAAATGGAGACAAACGATACTCCAATCTAAAGTTAAATAGCACTTTTTAGATTAAAAAAAATTCTTTGAAATTACTTCTTGAAGTGCGAGAAAAAGGAAATTGAATAGTTTGTTCTATATCCTTTTAGTTTAAGAAATAAGGAAGTAGGGTTTCTTTTTTGTTAAATGGAAATCATTCTTTTTTTTTTTTTTTAGATTTTATTTTTCCTTTTTCTCCCTAAAACCCCCTGGTACGTAGTTGTATATTTTTTAGATGTGGGTCTTTCTACTTGTGGCATGTGGGGTGTCGCCTCAGCGTGGCTTGATGAGCAGTGCCATGTCCGAGCAGTGCCATGTCCACGCCCAGGATCCCAACCAGCGAAGCCCTGGGCCGCTGCAGCGGAGCGCATGAACTTAACCACTCGGCCATTGCGCCGGCCCCGGAAGTAGGGATTCTTTCTCTGCCTAACTACCAAAAAGATACTGAGTACTTTAACTTGATTTTTGAAAAAGCAAACCCTATATGGCTTTCTATTTTGTATTAATCCTTGCTTAATTATACCTCAGATTAATTTTCAGCCTACTAAAACTCCCAGTAGCTCCTGTGGTCAATACTCAGCTTTACCAGAAGGTAAAGGTAAAATAAGTATGAGAATTCTTTAAATAGAAAAAATAAAGTTGGAAAAGGTGGCGCCATCTAATTTCTATACTGAACTATCTGAAGCAGAGAAAATATGGTATTTCACTGGTCTATCCTTTACCACCTAAGGATATCCTGTATTTTCAAGGAGTCTCCTTACCTACTCCAAAGCAGCTCTGAAATCTCTTTGTGTTGTGGCTGTTTTAAAATAGGCTTAAACCTGGACCTTTGAAGGTCTGTTCCCTAGTTTGCAGGGATGGACTTGCTCACCAATAGGAAAGTATTTTGAATCCTCGGTGTAGTAAGCTCACATCTTAATGCCCATTGACTCCCTTCTCCTAAACTTTCAAACTTTTTTTAGATGCAGGAAGTGGCAAGAAGGGAGATGCCAAGTGACAATCACCAGGAGGATGGTAAATATTTCGCTCACTGATCCACACTAATCAGAGAAATCTAGATGTGAAGGGATTTGGGTGGGAGAAGATGGAGATGTCTCAGCCCTGGGGCCCTATGTGGTCACCTCTTTTCTGCTTTTGTAAGGGGCTGCCTTGGACGCTCAGTGTCCTGTGAGGCCTATATGGATGAAGAAGGGATATTCTGACTTCCTTTGTTCTTGACTTTTTGTATTGGCTGACTATTCCTTGTTTTATTTTTTTCTTAACTTCCTTGCCTTCTTTTGGATTTATTATGTTTTTATGTACCCATTTTTTCCTTCTACTATTATTGTATAACTTCTACTAAGTTATACATTATTTCTGTACTTTTAGTATTATTCCCCAAACTACAATGTGTCCTTAACTTAATTTTAAAATTAATCATACCTTAACTGTAATTCAAAGACCTTAAGTACTTTACTCCTTTTAATCCCTCCTGATTTATGTATTATTATTATGGATTTTAATTCTCTATATTTTTTAAAACCCACAGATAGTATTTTTACACAGTCAATGTTCATTTAAATTTATTCATATATTTACCACTTTGTTTCCTCCTCTTTTCTTTTTTTCATCCCAGACTTCCTTTCTGAGGTCATTTTCCTCTAGCTTACAGTTCCTCTTTTAGGATTTCCTTTAGTGTGGGTCTACTGGTGATGAACTCTTTCAGCTTTTGTTTGTTGAAAATATCTCTATTTTACCATCATTCTTAAAGGATATTTTTGCTGGGTATAAATTTCTAGGTTGGCAGGTATTTCTTTCAGAATATTGAAGGTATTCCACTGTATTCCATCTTTTGTGGTTGCTTTTGAGAAGTTGGCTGGAGGTCTCTCACTCCTGAAAGGATAATCTATCTTTTTTCTTCTGCCTGCTTTTAAGATTTTCCAACTGTCTTTGGTTTTCTGCAGTTTCACTATGACTTGTAGATTTCTTTTTATTTATCCTATTTAGTATTTTTTTACACTGGAATCTGTGAATTCTGTCTTATTAGTTCTGGAAAGTGCTTCACATATTGTCTCCCATTTTTTCTCTGTTGTCTTTCTGAGACTCTTGAGTAAATAAATACATGTCAGAGATTTTCACTTTGTTCTCTTTGTCTCTTATTATTTTATATTTTTCATGTTTTTCTATCTGATCTGCATTCTGGATAATTCCTTATGACTCATCTTTAAGTTTCCTAACATTCTCTTCAGCTGTATCTAATCTGCTGTTAATCTTGTCTGCTGAATTCTTAATTTCAATTATTTTCTTTTCATTTTCATAAGTTTGATTTGGTTCTTTTTCAAATATGCTGGATCATTTTTTATAAGCAGAAAATTTCTAGCTTGTTTTATATTTCTTTAAACATAGTAAACATAGACGTTGTATAGGCTGCATCTGTTAATTCCACTATCTGAAGTTTTTATGGGTCTGTGTTTGTTTTGTGGGTCTGTATTTTTTCTACTCATTCTCATTTATATTGTCTTGTTTCCTTTTTTGTTTGTTTGTTTTGGCTATTTGCTGGCTATTATATTTGTGGGGTTTTTTTTTTTTTTTTGAGGAAGATTAGCCCCGAGCTAACTATTGCCAATCCTCCTCTTTTTGCTGAGGAAGACTGGCCCTGAGCTAACATCCATGCCCATCTTCCTCTACTTTATACGTGGGATGCCTATCACAGCGTGGCTTTTGCCACACGGTGCCATGTCTGCACCTGGGATCTGAACCAGTGAACCCTGGGCTGCCAAGAAGTGGAATGTGTGAACTTAACTGCTGTGCCACCAGGCCAGCCCCTGGCTATTAAATTTGAAACACTATTTGTAGAAATTACTTAAAGTGAAGGTATCTTTTCCAGATCAGATTTTCATTTACTTCTACCAGGTGCTTGAGCCACTGTCAGTCTGGAATCATCTTAATCCAGGCTCAAGGTTGAGGTTCCCTGGACCACAAATCTGCATTACCAGATGCAAATCTGGATTACCAGTCAGTACAAGGGCTGGTTTATTTCCAATTTACTTTTACTCTGAAGGTTGTATCCTGCTCAGGGTTCCACCTTAATGTGTGTGTGTGTGTCGGGGGTGGTTTGTCATATTCCTCACCTTGGATAGATCCTGGATTTAGACACATATACTTGCTACCCTAAAACTCCTTGAGGTAAAAGTGACTTTAAGTGTTACACTTACTTATATGAGTTTTTGCTGCTTCCTAGATTTAGGTCTAGAAATTATTCACCAGCTTATTAGCTCTTTGATGCTTTTAAGAACACATATCATCTACCTTTTTTAATGTCAACAGAAGGGATAGTCTGAATTATCTAATCTCATTACTTGTTCTTAAATTCTTTTTGTTACATAAAGATATTGTTCTACAACCTTTCCCCCATCGTATAGGCTGGCCCTGGATAAAACACTGATATTCTTATAGGTCCTATAGAGCTAGAAGCTACTTGGTTCCACGTTTTTTAAGTCAACGTGACTAACTCAGATATAGTATTTTTTGTTTTCTAAGGAAGCCCTTCAAGCATGTGAAGATCTGAAAGCCCCAAAGAACACAAAGACTTCTCTTTTTCTCTACTGCTCAACTTGCCCCACTCTGAGGCTTTTTGGAGATGACAGATAGAGCTGTCTGAGAGATATGCTTTATAGCTGGGTTAGGGATTTTCATAGGTTTTACATTCCCTGCCATTTAATTGGCATAGAATAGTGGTTCCTGTTGCATGAACCTAGAACATATGGGTGGAGTTTGGGGGTGGGAGTGGACCTAGCTTTATTGTGAGGAGTCTATGAAATCATACAGCTACCAACTATTTTCTATAGATTGAATACATAAGATCACAACAGTTGTCATGTGGGGGCACACCAAATTTTTTGATATGAAGATAGTATCTAGAAAACTCTGACAGTACAGCTTTAGAAGGAAGTTACTGGGGGATTAGATTGACATGAAATTTATCTCCAGAATGTTGCAGATTCCTTACTTTTTACACAGTGTACAACATCTTTTGTTGTTCTGTGTGGAAGTCTTTTCTTCACTATGCTACCATTTATCGAAATTATAAACCATCCCTTATCTGAGAACTTTTTCTGGTAGACAGAGATATGTCCAGTGAACAGAGTTACCCTAACTGGGCCAAGAAGAATTCTCATTATATTTTGGGTTTTTTTTTCTTGGTGATGGTTAGAATTCAGACACTACTCGCCTCGTCAGTCCACAGTCCGATCCCCGGAGAAGATGGCTAGAGAAGGATACCGAATGTCTTTTTTGGAAAATAAGTCTTCAGGTTCTTCTCCAGAAAAGGACTTGGTACTAAAACCTGATACATATCAGCTTAACCATAATGCCTCATTGGGTAAACGCCTGGATGTGGGTGATTCTAGCCAGATTCATCCCTGTCAGTTACCTTCAGATGTTGGTCTAGAAAATTATGATAGTCATTTTTCTCAAACTCTATCGCTGCACGGAAGTCTTGGTAAAAGGCCTCAGAGAAACAAGAACTACCGAGAATATAGCATAAAGCCTTCAAATGACATGAAGGCTGCCACGTCCCATTCCTGTGGAGACTTAATGACTTCTCTGTCAAACTTTGACTCCAGCGCTGGAAGGCTTTTGAAGCTCAGTTCAGGTAATAGCTTCTGTCACTTTATAGGCCTTTTTCATAGGCATGATGATGGAAAGTATAACTGGAAATTTTGGAATTAACATTTCTTAAATTGCATTAGCATTTCTTAAATTGTATTTCAGGGTCACAAATGGTCCAGGGAACCTCTAGAAATCTGCTTGGTATTAATTTAACATGATAGATATATTAGAGAAAATTTATACAAATGTGAGCTTCATAACTATATGTTATTTTGGTTAAATGTATCCTGGGATGTATTTCTTGTAGCATCATCTTCTCTGGCCATAGTCACTTCTATTCTGAGTTACTTTGAGAAAAAGCTAGTTCCAGGGTAAGTGATGGAGACCACTCTTCAGTTATTTGTTTATTTATTAAACCAAATTTATTAAATACCTACTATGTGCCAGATACTATTCTAGCTCTGCACATAAAGTAGCAAACAAAAATAAAGTTCATGTACACTTTACAGAAGTAAAAAATAAGTCCGTACTCTCATGGATCTTATATTCTAATGGGGTAAGACAGATGATAAACAAGTTAACATATAAATATATGTCAGGTTATGGTAAGGTCTGTGAAGAAAAATAATATAAGGATATCGAGGGTAGTAAGGAGGATATGATGTTTTAGATAGAATGGTCAGGGAAAGCTTCTTTGATGAGGTATCGTAAAAGTAGAGACTTGAATGAAGTGAGAGTGTAAACCATGTGGCTAACTGGGGGAGGAACTTTATAGATAGTGGAAATAGTAAGTGCAAAGTTCTCGAGGCTGGAATATGCTTGGCATGTTCAAGGAACAATGAGGAGGCCTGCGTGACTGCAGCAGAGTGAGCCAGGTGAAGTATATAGATGAAGTCAGGTAGCCAGACTTTTATTCTGGGTGAGATCAGAACCTGTTGAAGAGTTTGTAGTGGAGGATTGACATGATCTGATTTAAGAATTATTCTGGCTGCTGGATTGAGCATAGACAATGGGAAGCAAGAATAGAAATGAAAAATACCATTTAAGAGGTTAGAATCCAGATAAGAGATGAGATGATGGTATCTGGGGCTGGAGACATAGTGGTAGAGGTGGTGAGAAGTAGTCAGATTATGAGTATGTTCTGAAGACAACACCTCATGATGCACTGAGGGTGAAATTTGAGAGAAAGAGGGTCAAGGATGACTCTCGAGTTTCAAGTCTGAATAACTGGAAGAATGGAGTTATCACTTACTAAGATGGAAAAGAATGGGAGGGACAGGTTTTAGGGTAGATAGAGTTTAGTCTTAGACATCTTAAGTTTGAGGTGCCTATTGAAACTTCTCAGAGATGTCAATTTGATAATTAGACATATTAGTCTAGAGTTAGGGAAGAAGGTGTGGCTGGGAACTATAAGTATATGGATGGCATTAAAACTGAGACTGAATGAGATCTCACCTGGGGATTGAATATAGATAGGAAAAAGATCTGAGGACTGATCCTGAGCTGTCCAATAATCAGAAACTGGGTAGATGAAGAGAAATCAGCGTGGAAAGCAAGAAAGAAGCAGCCAGAAGATAGGAGAAAAAAAAACTCAAGAGGGAGTGATATCCTGGAAGCCAAGTAAAGAAAATGTTTCAAGAAGGAGGGAGTGATTGATCAATACTATATCAGATATCTTTGATAGAGAGGGCATGAGCCTGGGACTGAGAAGTGATTATGATATTTGGCAACACAGAAGACTTTAATGAGCAACTTCAGGAGATGAGAGGTTAATAAAACCCTTATTGAGGTCAGTTCAAGGAAGAATTGCAGTAAAGGCAATAGAGTTACTGAATACATACGACCCCTTCAAGGAGCTTTGTGGTGAAGGGGAGCAGAAAAATGGAACCATAGCTAGAATGGCGATTGGATCAAGGAAATCCTGATGGAAATGATCCAGTAGAGGGGAAATTGATGATGCAGGAGAGAAAAGGGACAATTACAAGAAGAAAAATCCTTAGGTAGTCAAGAGGAGATGGAATCTAGTCCATCAGTGGAGAAGTTGGCCTTAGATAGAATCACAGACAGTTCATCTATTGTAATAAGAAGGAAGGCAGAATATTTATGGATACAAATACAGGTGAGTTGGTAGATTTAGTGTGTAAATGTTTACATATAGATGTTTACTTTGATTGCCTCTGTTTTTCTCAGGGAAATAAAGGAGATCTGTACCTGAGAGTGAGGAGGGAAGAGAAGGAAAAGGTGTTGGGCTTTTGAGGAGAAAAGAGATGTGAAATAGTCATTTCAGAAAATAGAAGAGTAAATTGACTACAGTAATGTATTAGGATAGCTGGGCAGTACCAGGGCCCAGTTAAGATAATGGTCATGACTTTAAAGTGAAGACAGAAGAAATGCTGGTTCTCCAGCCACTTTACACTGCTCCTGTGTAGGCTTGGAATATGTGGATAGCTGGATTTAACCAGAATTGGATTTTTGTCAGGTGGACGGAAAGAGAAAGGATCCAGAGGGTTGAGGGTGTATACTAGGGAGAGGTAATTATGACCTTTGGACTCCAGGGTAAGGATGGAAGTGGAACATGAGAGAATTGAAGGGCAGGTTCATCTCCCAACCTGTTTCCTCCACAGATCTGTATGCCACAACCCATTTCAACAGTGACCCTGCTCTGCTGGTCAATGCAGAGCAACAGTTATCCACAAGCCTCACTGATTTAACACCAGCACGTGGTTCTTTCCCAAACAACTCTATCTTGGGAGACTCTCTGCGGACACTGCTGTTGCCCTCTAGGACTTCAGAAAACCGAGAGAGTTTGACCAAGAGATCATTAAGCCCATCGAGGAGAGGATTCAAACGGAAGGACAACATCCTTGCCACCCTGAATCCAAAGCATGGTTTCAGAGATCCTACAGGCAAGGCAAGTGTTGGCTTGTTTGTGCTTGTGTAAGAAACACATCAAGTCCTGTTCCAGAATTAGGTTCTGTTAGGGGTGGTGGTGGTTCTGACCAAGAGTGATAGAGGTTCAAAGGGATTTTCAGAGGCCAGAGGTTAATACTGGCAGGCCAAAGCCTGTGATTTTTCTGCCATTAGGAAAGTGATTCCCTTTCTGATGTGTTTCCTCATTTATATCACAGGGGAAAAGGTCCCTAATCTACTTTCAGAGCATAAACATGGTGGGGAAGTACTTTGGTAATAAGAAGTGGTGGACAGAGTTTACCACAGGAAGGAATGCAGAGGTTGCCAGTGGCTCAGGATTGGCCAAAGAGTGATCTCTGTAGCACTGATGTTTTGTTTGTTTGTTTTTTGAGGAAAGTTAGCCCTGAGCTAACATCTGTTGCCAATCTTCCTCTTTTTGCTGAGGAAGACTGGCCCTGAGCTAACATCCATGCCCATCTTCCTCTACTTTATATGTGGGACGCCTACCACAGCATGGCTTGTCCTGTGGTGTCATGTCCGCATATGGGATCCGAACCGGCGAACCCCAGGCCGCTGAAGTGGGACATGGGAACTTAACCACTGCACCACCGGGCCGGCTCCAGCATTGATGTTTATAATCTTATCATGTTTACACATTTGCTTTGGCCACAAATGACTAACTTGTTTATGACCGTTCTTCTAAAAGCATCGCTTTTTTGTCTAGAAATTAAAATTATTCCAATTTTTTTCCAAAGTTGCAGAAAGCAGAAGATGAATTAGATTATCCAAGGGATTTTTAGCTGAGCGTGGTTCAGAGAAGGAACCAAACATCAAGAACCATTCTCACACATACAATATAATTCGTTTTATGAAATTGTAGTATAGCAGTTAATGTTGTACAATAGAACTTCATTATTATTCAGTTCTTATTAAATTTTGTCCCTGCCTTCGCATATATCCCTTCATGGAGCATGCCTTCCTCTCTCCTCTCATCTGTTTTTCTCCAAGCCCTACTTTCATTGTGAAGCCTTCTCTTTAGTTAAAGGAACCACAGCACTCAGGACTCTCTCTTCCATTGAACCCATGATCCTTTGTCATATGAAACATTTATTTAATCATTTACTGCCCTATAAGGAAGCAGGGGATTTGATCAAAAACAACTATTTCTAATCACTTATTTTTCAGTTGTTGGAAATCTCTTTTGCCCATTGCCATGGGTTTACAAGGTGGTGGGGTTTTTTGGTGGTTGTTATTTGTTTTTTTGACTCTTTAAATATTTTCTATTCAGTTTTCAAAATTTTGGAGGTAGTTATAGTTTTTGTGCACCAAAGGGGGCAGTCTTGTAATACTTCCTTGGCTTTTTGGTCCCTTTTTTTTTTTTTTCCATTTTCAGCCACTGGATGCCTATTGTTCCAGGCAAAAGTACTGTGTGTTAATGTATTTACAGTGAAGGTACGGCAACACTTAGGATAATTGGGATACTACATTAATAAGACATGTTCTAGGAAATTTTTTCACCTCAATTTCATGTTATGTTGTTAAAATAGCAATTAAAATCTCAATGTACTTTTCTGGACTATCTTAAAAACTCCTATTTCTTTTTCCCTGTTTGATACTATTTTTCTTTACATGAGAAGCTGTAAAAGAGCTGCTTAAATATGAATGTAAAAGAAATACACTGTTCAGTTTCCAGAAAGGTATAAGCCAGAAAATAGCTAAAAAGAGCATTTAAGAAGTTATATATATAAAAAAAAAATCCCATGATATGGAAAATTAAACTAAACATGAATTTGTGATTAGAAAATTTATTTTTACCAACTCACTTTAGAATCATAGACAAATTATAAAAATTAATTTTAAAAAAAGCCATGAGGCATAATTTGCTGAAAATTAAGAGACTCATAAGAGGTCAAAAATTGTTCCAAAGTTCATAAAAATTATCCCCAACTCTCACCACGTTGTGATAAATGAAAACGACACAGAATTACCAATTCATAAAAAACTAATGACAGTAAATATTCATTTTTGACAAGTTCCTGTAAAGTGGCATTGTTTAACCAGACTTTCTATGACTTTTCTCCCCAGTCAGGTTGTTAACTTCTTAAAGAATCTCATCATTTACCTCTTCATATGTTCACAGTTCTTATACAGAACTCTCAATGCACATGATCAGTGCTCATACACATCTGTTGAATGAATGTTTATCCCATTTGTAATGCCTTTCCCTATTAATCATAGGCTACATGTGTGACTCAAGTCATAAATATTACTGTTTTTGTTCTGCTTCATGGTTGTCAGATATGACAGCATTAGCTAATTAATCATCTATAGTTTTTTATATCAAAGGAGCCAAAATTGAGAAATAATTTACTTTTAATACATATCTGCTTTCTTGAAGTCCATGAGACCCAAAAGATTGGTAAATAGATCTATCCAGTAAAATTCAGATATTATATATATATATGTCTACATATTTATTCATTTATATCTGAATGAATAAAACACAGTTGTGAATTTTATTGGCTAGATCTACCTATACATCTGTATATATAAGATTCTTACTGAATAAAAGGTATCTTTAGTACTGGGTCCAACAATAACAGTTAATATTAATATATTAAATATAAGCTTATTATGAGTTATAATTTTTATTAAATTGCCCCCATTTTATTTTATGATATATAATACTTTAAAAAATGTTCTGCAGTTTAATCTTTCCATATTACATAACATAATGTATTGAACCATAGATGTAGGTGTCAAAACATTTTTTGTTTTCTTCTGAAAATCTCTACAGAAAATTATGATAGAAGGTACTGTTACCTTTGAAATTATCCTTGAATATATTATTGTACTTACCTTGGACATGAATAATATTCTATTCAAGTCAAACTGAAAGATGAAACCATCTTTCTTTCTTTTTTTCTTTTTCTTTTTTTTTTTTTTTTTACTGTTAACACTTTTACTTCTCTTATGGTGTAAGAGTGACAAATGGTTGGGTTTTTTTTGTTTTTTTCTTGAGCCTCTCTCTAGTGACCTGGGCAGTATGGATGGTTTGCCAGGAAACCACAGTCCCCCGATCTCTGCCAGAACCTCCCATGTGGCCACTGTCCTCAGACAGCTCCTGGAGCTTGTGGATAAGCACTGGAACGGCTCCGGCTCCCTCCTCATTAACAAGAAGTTTCTTGGTGAGTGAGTGCATTCTCAGTTCCTGGAGAAGGGCTCGGACCTTGCTTCTGTTCTGTGTTCGGATAAAAGCCACTCAGCTCTCTTAACTTAGAAGGAAAATTGTTCTTGTGGTCACTTACCAAAATTTCTCAGTAACACAGTAATTGACAAATCTACATTTTTCTCATAATCTTCTGCTTCCCTGTTTGTTTGTTTTTTAATCAGCACTCTTCCTTCATACACCAATTGTTTTGTTCCTCTTGTGATTTTTTTTTGGTAGTTTTTGGGTAATAGGTAGAGTGATATGTAAAAAAGAACGTGGTCATGTTAATGATTACAAAAGGATTTTATGATCCTTGGGAAAGTGCCAATAATAAATACAACAGAAATTGGGTTTGATCATCAGAGTTCTGAGGTTCCTGTTGAAATGTTATGATTTGAAAAATTTGACTGACTAGATGACCTGGAGTCTTTTGGGGGGATTCTTTTTTAGGAACTTGGAGGGAAACGGTTTTGCAAATGTTGCTCTCATGTGTTTATTTGTTGTTTAATGGAAGAAGAATTCAAGGAGCTCTTGGCAATGGTAAAAGTTTAAAAGTAAAAATAGAGACTTTAAAGTTGTTTGGGCTTAACTTTTTTTTTTTAATTTCTAAAGGGCCAGACAAGAGAAGAAGTCTTAGCCCAGTTACTTTCCTTCGCACATTGACCCTTTGCTCTCATTTTGTAGGAAGTTATGCCCAGGAGCCAGTCGTCAGTGACTAGAGACTAGCACAGAGCCTGCCCTCACGAGGGTCTGCTTTTGTTTCTCCATAAAGGATGTGGGATATAATTTCTTATCCATCGTGAAACAGCTCTTACAGCCACTTAGTAAATTCCTGTAAAAAGGAGATATTAGATTACCCTATTTGTACTACAGAGCTAGTAGTTATTGACTAGAAATTCTGTACTTTAGCTTTTAAGATTGCCCCGTGTACCCAACCTAAATTTTTGGCAGGTCCTGCCCGAGATTTGCTTCTGACTTTGGTAGTCCCTGCTCCTTCTCAGCAGTGGTGTCACGCATATCCAGAAGACACGTCAAAAGCCTTGCACAGGAGGGAAATGGAAGTGAAGGAGGCTGGGCAGGTGGTCCCTAATGACACGGTATGCATCTCTCATCTTCCTTTCCTATTCTTCCTTTACCAGAAAAGGATGGAGCAGCAAGACTAGAACAGCTCTGTGCCATAAAGATCATCATCACTATGAACACCTAGATGTTCCTGAACCAAAATACAGAGAAGTCAGTCGGGGCAAATCTGGAACACAAAACTTGCCAGGACAGGGACAACTTGAAGGTTCTGCAGGGATGACTCCTCAATCCTAGCCCTAAACCAAAACTTCTACAGAAAGACTTCAAATGGAAAAAAAAAAAAAAAAGACCCTAGAGTGAAAACATTTAGAATCATGTTATGAAGGTTATAGTTTGATTCCGATGAGGGAAGATAGACGTCTCTGGGATTGTCTTTCCTCCCTTCTGATGGAGCAGAGAGCCCTGAACCAGGGGCTATTCCTACCATATTAGGCTGCTGGCTCTGGGAGAGGAAGGAGGGGCTCATATCCTTAGGCTTTTTTCCCCCTTTTCTTAACATTTAAAGAATTTTCAGACACTAAGTTCAATTTCTTGAAACTTTAGATAGGTGACTCAGAATGCTGGCCATTTGTCAAAACGTCCACTTGTTCTGCAAGAGTAGTGGGTAATTCACAGGAAAGATTGCAACTCCATGTGATAAACTGGCTGCACTTGAGCTATGTTTACCAATGAATTAAAATTCTAGTGAGAAAATCAGTGAGATGCTGACCTCGATTCAGTTTATCACTAAACAGAGGAAGGATTCTTTCAGTCTTCCAAAAACACTCCTTAGAATTTCATGTTCTTAATACACTTGTATTTGTTTTCTGATCTAAAGGAAAGTTTGAAGCAAAAACTGGTCAGAGTGCTGGAGGAAAACCTTATTTTGTCAGAAAAAGTCCAGCAGTTGGAGGAAGGTGCTGCCACCTCAATTGTGAGTGGGCACCAGTCCCACACTTACGGTAAGTTCAGGAAAGCAACATGTGGTGTGTCCCAAGACAACTGTTTGTTTACACATGACCCATTTAATAAGCTTCATCTTCTAGAGCTCACATGGCTTCCTAAATGGAAACAGTCATCTTGCCTCAGAGAGTATGCAGGTGGCTTGAGTTACCAGATGAAGCTCTTTGTCAGTGTAAAGCAAGTACAAATGTTAGTTATTATTGTCATTATTATTATTTTTTTTAAAGATTTTATTTTTTTCCTTTTTCTCCCCAAAGCCCCCCGGTACATAGTTGTATATTCTTCGTTGTGGGTCCTTCTAGTTGTGGCATGTGGGACGCCGCCTCAGCGTGGTTTGATGAGCAGTGCCATGTCCGCGCCCAGGATTCGAACCAACGAAACACTGGGCCGCCTGCAGCGGAGCGCGCGGACTTAACCACTCGGCCACGGGGCCAGCCCCTTATTGTCATTATTTTTGAGAATGACACTTGATTTTTCTGATTATAGAAGAAGATTGTGTTCTTTATAGAAAGTTTGAAAAGTACGAAGAAAATATTACCCCATGACACAGCAATGACTACCATTAGTATTTTGGTATAGTTTCTTTCACCATAAGCCTAAACATATATTTTTAACTCAAAATTAAAATTCGTGTCTTGATTTTTTGAAAAAAGTTTATATACAACAAAATGCATACATTTTAAGTTTGATAAGTTTTGACAAAAATGTACACTCATTTAATTCCATCCCTAACAAAATACAGAACATTTCTTTACTCCAGAAAGTTCCCTCAGACCCTTGAGCAGTCAGTTTCCCCAACTCTTCACTCTAGGCCAATCTGATTTCTATATCTTAATGTTATTAATTTAATAGTACAGGCATTTCCTATGATATTACATAATTATACCATATTTATCTATCTAGTCCTCTATATAGTCGTTTTTAATGTTAGCTATTATAGATAAAGCTCCTATTATTTATCATATTATAAATAATTCTGCTTTTTTTTTTTGAGGAAGATTAGCTCTGAGCTAACTACTGCTAATCCTCCTCTTTTTGCTGAGGAAGATTGGCCCTGAGCTAACATCCATGCCCATCTTCCTCTGCTTTATATGTGGGATGCCTACCACAGCATGGCATGCCAAGCGGTGCCATGTCTGCACCCAGGATCTGAACCAGTGAACCCTGGGTCGCCGAGAACGGAACGTGCAAACTTAACCGCTGTGCCACCGGGCCGGCCCCAATAATTCTAAAGAATTTCCAAACATTAAAAAAACCTGAAATGGGGGCTGGCCCCGTGGCCGAGTGGTTAAGTTCGCGCGCTCCGCTGCAGGCGGCCCAGTGTTTCGTTGGTTCGAATCCTGGGCGCGGACATGGCACTGCTCATCGGACCACGCTGAGGCGGCGTCCCACATGCCACAGCTAGAAGAACCCACAACGAAGAATACACAACTATGTACCGGGGGGGCTTTGGGGAGAAAAAGGAAAAAATAAAATCAAAACTTAAAAAAAAAAAAAAAAAAAACCTGAAATGGAAAAAAATACCCTAGAGTGAAAATCCTTCTCTGAGATTGTCTTTCTTCCCTTCTCATGGAGCCAAGAGTCCTAATATTTATACTATGATAAATAATGTGGCTGTTAATATCTATGTACATAAATCTTTGTGTACATTTCAGACTATTTTCCTAGGAGACATTCTTAGAAGTAGAATTAGTGGGTCAAAAGATGTGGTCTTTTTTTTTTTTTTTTTTTTGAGGAAGATTATATCCCTGAGCTAACTACTACCAGTCTTCTTCTTTTTACTGAGGAAGCCTGGCCCTGAGCTAACACCCGTGCCCATCTTCCTCTACTTTATATGTGGGATGCCTACCACAGTATGGCGTGCCAAGCAGTGCTGTGTCCACACCCAGGATCCAAACTGGTGAACCCCGGGCCGCTAAGAAGCAGAACGTGTGAACTTAACCTCTGCGCTACCGGGCCAGCCCCAGATGTGGTCATTTTTGAGTCTTTTGTTACACATTGCCAAATCACTCCTAAGAAAGGTTGTTTCAGTTTACACTCACATCATCAATGAGTATATTTGAATGCCCTTTTCACTCCACCCTTGTCCACACTTGGTATTTTTTTACTTTTTGCCATTGTGATAAGTGAAAAATAATATCCCATTGAAGTCTTGATTCATACTGCTTTATTATTAGCGTAATTTAGGATAGTATTTTAGATAAAGTCTACCCTTGACTTTAAACCTCTAGCTTACCACCCCTAAGCAAACGTTACGGATGTTTGGATTTATACGAGAAGCTTGATTTGAAGTCAACACTGAATTTCCAGAGTTGAATCTCATCACTATCTGATTCTTACAACAGATAATGCCTGAATAATCAAGGCATCTCTGCTTACCTATTCTGAAAATAAGTAGGTGTTTGTTCATTAGATACCTACTTTCAATCAACTTACCAGTGATAAATACCGCTGTTGCAGCCCTATTTTCCACCTTCTAGAACCTTGCTACTCAAAGTGTGATGCACAGATCAACAACATTAGCGTCACCTGGGAGCTTGTTAGACATGTACAATATTGGGCCTCACCTCAGACCTACTGAATCTGAATCCTTTTTTTAACAAGATCTCCAGGTGATTCGTAAGCATACTAAAGTTGAAGAAGTCCTGTTCTAGAAGACTTACTTCCTTAGGACCAAAGTTTCTGTGTCTTTACCTGCCTCGTTATTGCAGGCAGTGGTAATGTATTTGGGGAAGTAGGTATGAGTATCTTGGCTACAAATTCAGTTTCTGCAAGCACTCATTGAGCTATTACTATGTGCCAGACACAGTTGCAGATGTTTTCAGTACTTCATAGAGAGTGAAGGACATACATTCACAAACTAAAATGGAGATACGAAGAGACCTAACATTTGTTGACTGCCCGTGCTAAGTGAGGACAGGTGTCTTAATGAATCCTTCTAACAGTGCTATGGGGCAGGGTTATTAGGTCTAGTGAAACAGAAAAATGAGCTAATGTGCAAATATTAAGTGGTTGAATTTTAATTCAGATCTCCCTGTTGCTAAACCCCGTATTCTTGCCACCATATCTGCTATCTCTAAGGGAGGGAATGGTGATTGGAGTGTGGTGGTGGGCGCACTGGGGCCCCCAATTCTTCAAGATGTCTGCCTGACTACCTAAGCTGCTCAAACAGCAGCCAGTGGGAATCCTGCACAACTCTGACTACTCTACTTTTTTTAGATGATCTTCTACGCAAAAACCAACAGCTGAACATGCAGGTGACTTGCCTGCACCAGGAGCTTGCCCAGCTGAAAAAGCTGGAGGAGACAGTGGCCCTTCTCCACGAAAGTCAGAGGTAGGAGTGGGTCTATCCAGCTGGCTTCTGGAAGCAGATGTTTACTTTCCTTTATCACCTTTGTTTTAGTTGGCAAGTTAATATCTATATACTTTTCTTTTCTTTTGCGGGGAAGATTGGCCCTGAACTAACATCTGTTGCTAATCTTTTTCGTTTTGCTTGAGGAAGATGGTCGCTGAGCTAGCATCTATGCCAGTCTTCCTCTACTTTGTATATGGGATGTCAAGACAGCATGGCTTGATGAGCAGTGTGTAAGTCCGCACCCAGGATCTGAACCTGCAAACCCTGGGCCACCAAAACGGAGCATGCGAACTTAACCACTATGCCACCAGGCTGGCCCCTATATACTTTTCAAATTAATTCCATTCTGTGTGTAAACCTCCCATATCTAGGACAGTTAGCTCAGGGATCAAAGTACTGCTTTCCAGGACAAATGGGACTAGATGTCTTTGCTGGCATTCGTGGGTTGCAATACCTCAATAATAAGTAGTTTCTCACTGAGTCCAACAGGATGCTTGTTTGAGTCAGCTAGCTTTCCCTGGTCACTATGTGCCCCTAAAATCAGCCATGTGGCTTTTCTGGAAAATGCCTGCCTGCTACTGGTCACAGAAGAGACGTTGAGCACTTAGAGTGATAAGGAAAGAATTCAATGTTCGTGTCCCCTTCAGAGGAGCCCAATAGCATCCGCCTCTTCAAAGAATAGTACCCTCAGGATGCAGGCTAGACAATTCAGAAGGGGCCTCGAGACTATTGGTTCATTTAGAGAAGCCCTTGACACTGATTTGTCAAACACCTTTGCTAGGTCTTGCAGTGAAGTTTAAATACAAGAACCCCATCCCCAAACCTTCAGCCCCCAACTTCACTTCCTGATTTTCCTTATAATAGCTTCATATTCAGCGGATTAGACTCAGACCCATTCTGGATGGCTTTTTCTAAATTTTTCATTTTAATTATTTCAAACCTATACAAAAGTAGAGCAAGTAGCATAAAGTCAGGGTTCTCGAACTCGGGTGTGCATCAGAATCACCTGAAAAACTTGTTGAAATGCAGATTGCTGGGCCCCACCCCGAGAGTTTCTGATTCAGCGGATCTGGGTTGGGAACTGAGAATCTGCATTTCTAGTAAGTTTCCAGATGCTGCTGTTGCTGCTAGTCCGGGAACCACGCTTTGAGAACATTAGGGTATATCTCTTTAGAGACGTACAGTCAAATCACTATATTTTAAAGTAACTTGAAATAATTCTCTTGTGTGTTGTTAAACCATCAATTCAGGTTCAATTTGTTTCATTTTGCTTTTGATACATAGGGAAATTTTTTCTTATATTTATTTAACCTTGTTTTATAATTATGTAAAACATTTACATGGTCTCAAAGTCAAATCTACAAAATAAGATAAATTCAGACAAATCTAGCTTCCTTACCTGTCTCCTATATCCTTTCCTTCCCTCCCACTAGCCTTCCACTGTAGGTGTGGGTGTGTATTTGTATTCTCCTTCTATTATATAAAAAGAGGCATAATGTTGCTTTAACATTGTATCTTAGAAATCAGTTCACAGTGGTGTATGGAGTTAGTTCTCATTCCTTTTTATAGCTGTGTAGGACTCCACTGTGTGTTTATTTAGCTAGTCCTCTATTGAGAAACATTTACGTTGACTGTATTTTGCCATTACAGAGAGAGTTGCAGTGAATAGCATTGTGCATGCATCATTTTTTTTTTCTTGGCCAGTCTCTGATGGCTTTCAACGTTACATGGTAATACAGAGTCCAAGAACACAGTCCTAACTAGCACCACTAGTTAACTGCAGAGGCAGGATAGTTTAGAAGAAGTAGAAGTTAAGATTTGGGGATAAAAATTGAAGGCCTGGTCAGGTGTCAGTCTCCCAGTGCTTCTACTCACCTCCTCATGAAAGTGCTTTGGAAAGAACAGAACAATCACCATACGAAATGTGAACTATGTTATTGCTACATTCAGTCTGGAACATAATCAAACAGAACTGTAATGAAGAAAGAAACTGTCTGCCTGCTTTTAAAATAACCCACTCATAAATCGGACAGTTCGTTCTATTTAAAGATGTTACTTCACTTTACATTTGTCTTTAGCAAACATTTCAGGTCTTAATGGCATCTACTTTGCTTTTATGATTCATGACTGCCTTTTCCCCCTCTGCCTTAGATCCCTGGTGGTAACTAATGAGTATCTGCTGCAGCAGCTGAATAAAGAGCAAAAAGGTTATTCTGGGAAAGCACTCCTGCCTCCTGAGAAGAGTCATCACTTGGGAAGATCGTCACCCTTTGGGAAAAGCACGCTGTCTTCCTCCTCACCAGTGGCACATGACACGGGTCAGTATCTAATACAGAGCGCCTCAGATTCTGTCCCAGAGCCTAGTTTATGGAGCTAGTACTGAACACCTTCTCTATAGCTTCCCTCTTGGCCCCAGGGGGCTCTCAGTGTCATTTCCACCAATATGGTGGTATTTACTCACAAGATTAAGAAAAAAAAATCTTATTCTGATTACAGTGTATTGGTCCTTCTTTTTATTTCTATCTCCTCCCATCAAGTCATTCTTTTCTTCTGTCCACAGATATAGTTGGCACTTAGTCCTAGGCATCATGTCACATAGAAACATTTGGCTGAAAATGTCAAAAAGGAAAAAACACTAGACATTTTTCCCAAGTATCACTTGAAATTCTGTGGTAGGGGGTTTAAAAAGAACATCCATGGCTGGGTGTGTTTTGTGTTAGAATTTCAGTGAATCCATATAGATTGGTTCATCAAACATGTTTTGAGTTTCTTCCCACCATAGTGAAAAGGTGACAAGGTCTGATGTCTGCCCTGGAGCAGCCAACAATTTAGTCAGGGAGAAAAGCACAAACTTGTGTGATGGAGCTCAAACTTGGCATTGGTACTAAACATATCTAAATAAAAGCCTAAAGATACCCTGGAAAGAGAGAGAAAGCAGTTGATTCCTACTCTGGGGAATTGGAGAAGGCATCAGTGAGGACTCATTTGAGTGGAAGTATGTAGAATGAGTACAATGGTAGCAGGTAGAGGGGATGCAGAGCCTCCTAGGCCAAGAGTGCAGAGTAGAAGAGTCTGGAGCCCCCGAAGGATCACAGGGCAGGGAAGATGTGAGTGATGGTGCCGTGACAGTAGATAATCCTAGCTTGGAAGGTGTGGTGCAGAAAAATGCCCCCTAAAGAAATGATCTTTCAGGGCCAGCCCTGTGGCCAAGTAGTTAAGTTCGTGCTCTCTGCTTCGGTGGCCTGGGGTTTCGCTGGTTCGGATCCTGGGCACACACATGGCACCGCTCATCAAGCCATGCTGAGGTGCCATCCCACATGCCACAACTAGAAGGACCCACAACTAAAAATATACAACTATGTACCAGGGGCTTTGGGGAGAAAAAGGAAAAAATAAAATCTTAAAAAAAAAAAAAGAAATGATCTTTCAACTGAGACCTGAAGAATGAATAGGAGGTAACTAGGCAAAGGATACAGCCAAGGACAGAGGCAATGGGGAGAGCTGCAGAGAGAAACAGCATGTGCAAAGGCCATGAAATGGGAGGGAACATGGTCAATTCAGGGAACTGAGGGGCTGAGAGGAGATAAGCAGGAGCTAGATTGCACAGCTCCTTGAAGATTTTAGATTGGAAAGGCAGAGGAGTGGAACATTTGTGTTTGAGAAGCTTTCTCTGTAAGAAGAATGGATTGACAGCCTTGTAGAGTGGGGACAACCAGAGAGGAGCTGAAGAGACGAGAGAGAAGGCTGGTGCAGTCCAGACCAGAGATGCACCTTCTGAATGTTAGCTTTGGGCTCAGCATCCACTTTACACATAAGTACCCTGTATTTCAGACATGAAGCACAATCTTTCTTTAATCCTGATTGATTGGGCATTTAAAAATCAATGGGAAAAGATAATGAAAGTGGCTTTAGGTATGTCTCTGCTTCAGAGTCCCCCAGGTAGCTAATGTTACCAGAGAGTGTGTAGAGGGCAAAGGACTGATGACTTAATGCTATGTTGTACTTCTCTTTATCTTCAGGGTCATGTCAGAGAGAGAGGCAGGCAGAAAGATTAGACACTTCTTTGCTCCCCTGACCCAGGTGCTGTGCAGGGAAGGAGAGCTATTGCCATAATAATGAGACATGAAGATCACAACCAAGATCACACATTTCCAAGCTATAAATAAAATCCACAGACTTCTGGATTTTATGTGGGTTCCCAAAAGGAGGATGTACAGAGGAGCCATAAGTTTCTTTGAGCTGCATGGCTCTGAGGGAGCTAGAGTGAGCTCTTGGTCTGTGGAAATGTTGGTAAAAACAGTCCCCCCACCCCTACTTTCCTGGGCCTGTCTTGGCCCCATGGAGCCTTTAAGGCTCAGTGAGCCTAGGCCTCCAAAGAGCCTAAGCCTTGCACAGGAAGGGTAGCCTCAGCCAGTAGCCTTGCAGCCCTGAGTTGTCATATTTCAGAGTCCCAGCCCAGTGCACAGGCCAACTTACTGAATAGACCATTGGGGGAGAAATAATGCACTTCTTTCTACAACTCCCAGCCCTCCCCTCCTTCCCCTATGAACATCTGATAATGCTAGTCCCTGAACCTATTCAGGGTACCTCTAAGGAGAAGCAAAGTGCCTGACCCAGACTGAGTCACCTTCTACCTGATTTTCTATTGTCACTGTCCCAGGCAAGGCACCTCTCTAGGGGTTGCTGGCCACTCCTGGGGAAGTCGACTCTGTGATTTTCCCTGTGTGGCCCTTGGTCCAGAGGGCAGGGGTAGGGATTGGTGGCATTAGGGAAGGGCCAAAGAGTTGTTGCCCTATGGAGCTAAGTGGGCTCAACACGGAGGTAGAAGGCCCCTGAAGCAAGTGGAAAACAAGTGGAGAGGAATTCCTTACCTGAGGCCTGACACTCCCACTTCCTGAGAGAAGGAAAGAAGCAGGGCTGGGATGGAGACTGGGCCCTCAGGGAAGTTCTGTGCCCAAAAGGAGGGCGGGGCCACTCTGACAGGTTTGGCCTTCCTGCCAGCTATACAGAGAGTGTTTAATGACTCTATTCCTCCTAACCTCTTTTCCTTGCCCACCTGGTTTTCTACCATGAGGAGGCTACGGAGGGTAGAGCAGTGATAACTGAAGGCCTAAACTGGCATTGTTTGGTCAGCTGCTGCCATGTACCAGATTCTGCTAGACCCATCAGTCTTTAAGGGTCTTCCTGGCTCTGCACAGGCCTTGATTTCCCTCAGGCTCCATAACCACTTTCAGGAAGAAGAGGGGGCTTTATCTTATGAGGTGGAGTTTTGGGGCTCACCCAGTTCTCTCTCCGGGTTCCTCTAAGACATGTGGCTAGTCACAGGGGGCTAAGCCACTGCTCCCCTACACATTGGATGGTACTCTCACTTGCAGCTTAATGGCTTAATATCCTGGACCAATTTGCAATACATTTAAATTTTTTTCACTCTGAGGATATTTTAAGTAAGTGAAAGCCAGAAGGATTTGAGTTTCACTCCTATTATGCTCATTTAAGTAAGCTTGCAATTTAAACAAATTCCTCAGGGCTGGAGGAATCGTTCCTCTTACTGATTGCTGGTAGGAGAGGTAGAGCTCTCTGAAATTCTTCCCTGGGCAGTGCAAGGCGATATAGTCAGCAGAGTCAGGAGGAGCCCACAGCTGTCAGCTGTTAGGCAAGGCTCTGCTGTGGCCAATGCTGATCTCTACCCTCTTATTCCCACCTCACCTCCTCAGCATCCCTGTCCCGAGCCACATTATTCCTCTATACCTCCACTCCAAGTGAATTTGGGCTTAAAGGACTCTGGGGCCACCTGGGGCAGGAACATTCCAGAAAAGCCTGTGGGATGAGGGAATAAACAGTTGTGCTGCCTTACCTTGTTATCTGGGGCAGGAAAGAAGATATTTGTAAGCATGTGCCTTTTAAGCCTTTTCTAGCACCCGTGGTAGCTGCCCTCTCCTAAGCAGGCCTTAAATCCCATCCAGCCTGCTTGTCAGTAGGAAGGAAGGAGAGTTGGTCCCAAAGCCTTGGGCTTGGGAATAGCTCTAGCCTAATACCCAGAGCCTCAGAGAGGAGAAAAGGTTGATCCAGAAACTTCCAGGAGTTCCCAGGACCAGAGAAGCCCATACCTTCCTCCCAACCCATGATATTGAACAGATGGAAGGGAATCAGCAAGAAGAGGCCCCTTCACTGTTGGACGCCCTGTTCACCTGCCAAAGGCTGGTGTTGGGTGCCAGGCTCTATCACTGGCCATCCAGCCCCAGTTGTGGAAATCGTGTTGGGGCTTGCTGTGTTAGAAAGAGCCTGGCCTGGGAGGCAAGAGGCATGGTTCTGGCCTCTATTCTGAAGAAACCCCTTCACTCTTTGGGCCTCAGTTTCCTCAGCTATAAAATGAGGGAGTTGTACTATGTATTCTCTGAGGTTCTTCCTGGTCCTGCGTTTTCTGATATTCTGAGCTGGAGCCTCAGATGACTCGCCTTGGTAGCCCCCTGGAGCTGGGGCCTGTCAGTAGTCTTAGAGCCGAGGCCTGGCACTGGGTCCCTGCCAATGCTTGGCCCAAGCCAAGTCTGCTGTCTTATCCCTCCTCCTGCTATAAAAGTGGAGAGGCCAAGACTGACATCCGAACTGCAGGAAGGCAAGCTGTGCTGTTAGGACTCTGGGTCAGGGCTGAGGTAACAGGCTTTGGATTTCCCTCAGGAGCATCTTCAGGCATCCTGGCTCTGTGTTGATGGAAGGGGCCTGATGTGTGTCTTTTTCTGGGCAAGGCTTCCAGTGGAAGGATCAGCAGAGTGTGACACGCAGGGGGGTGACGACTCTGAGGGGTTAGTGGGGTGTGAATGTCATTACCCCCGTCATCATATACATGACCAGGCTATACTGGTAAAAAAAGCTATCTTTATTGAGGTCTAGGTAAGAATTAGGCACTTGGCCAGAGCAGCAGCTTAAATATGAGGCAAGCAGGCAGGGGTTAGCCACGCCCAGGGCTAGGTTCAGGCGGTGAGGCTATAGGCACAGACTCTCCCCAGACGGACAAAAGGACAGAAGTCAGGGAGGAAAGAGGAAGGGGAAGGGGATGCAGAGCAGTCTGGGTCAGAGGCCTGGTGGGCTGGCCCTGTGGGGCTGTGCAGGAAGCGCTGGGTGGCAGGTCCAGCAGGAAGGGGACCGGGCTCTCTTGCTCCACATGTCCCTTAGGCCCAGGCCTGAGCCTCTGGCTGGGGCAGCCGCGCTGGGGGGCCTTCCCAGGCCTCACTTCTTCACCTTGGCATCATAGGTGCCTGCATTCTTGTAGGCACTCACATAGCCACTGTCATCCAGGATGTCCTGCCGCCCAGCAATGCCCTTGCCCTTGCCGCTCTCATCAAAGCGCTCCTTGTGGGAGCCTGTGTACTTGCTGGTGTCGGTCAGCCGTTCCACAGCACCCCCTGTTTTTGCTTTCTGTTTGGACAGAGTTCCCCCAGGGGCACCGGGTTAGAGAGCCCAGCCCTTCCACCCCCGACCAAAATTCCCCACGTTCCCCTCAGTAGCCTCCCAAGACCAGCAGGGCACTTACAGTGACGCCCACATTGGCTGGTTCCTTGCCTGCCACCAGCTGGCAGATGGCATCGAAGGCCTCCTCCTTGCTCTTCCCCTTGAATCGCTTGGTTGCCAGCTCTTCTAGGGCCTTCTTGAACTCCTCATAGTTAATGACCCGAGCCGACTTCCCCCTGCCAGATATGTGAGCACCATGAGTTTTCTCCCTTCTCCATATCCCCCTGGTTCCAGCCCCCCAATTCCCCACCTTCTGGGAACATGAGAAGCAGAGACTGCCTGGGGCTCACTTGACTTTGGAGAAGACGATGTCGACATCAGTCCCTGTCACGGCCTTTCCATCAGCCACCTTGCAGTCCTTGCACAGCTTGGCCCAGTTCTTGCCATTCATCTCTTGCCCACTGGCCTTGGGGTCACCGTGGATGGCAAACTTGCGGAAGCTTTCCTCCAGTCCAGCCACATCTGTGCTCGCTGCCATGCCACCCTGTAGGGACCCACCTCGGTCATCTCTCAGTCAAGCTGCCCCTCCCATCCCCAAGGCACCAGACATCACTGCCTCTACCTCAAAACCTGCAAGGTCTGAGTTGTGGGCACTTCTGCCACATATCCTCAGAGTTGGAGACGGAGCCTGGGGAGAGGGGCCAACACTCAGTGTCTCCCTGGGTGCCAGAACCCTGGGGAAGAGCCCCAAGAGGAAAGGTCCTGTCACTTCATGCCAGCCTTGGCTCTGAGTGGAGTTCAGAAGATGAAATCATGATGCCCACACCAGGCTGGGAACAGAGTGGCACTGTCCAGAAAGACTGTGAGGGCAGCAGCTGGGGCCATGGCTTTGTCTGACCCTGGCACAAGGCCTGCTTGGGTGGAAGTGAGGGTGGCAGAGTAGGTCAGGGTCATGAGGACCCAGCCAGATCCAGCCTAGGCTGAGAAGGAAGCCAGAGCACAGGCAGGGGTGTATGCCCTAGGCAGGGGTGCAGCTGGCCCAGCAGGGACCTTGTTACTATTTGCTGTTAAACAAAAACATGAGGGGAGCGGGAACTTGAGGCTGGCCTCGCCACAGTTTGTGAAGCTTGGAGACAGTTGCTAAGGGAGGGTGGTGCTGCTTGGAGATGTTGCTAAGGGCAGGATGGTGTCAGGGCGGCTCAGGGAGAAGCTCCCAGTGTTGCTTGGCTGGGCTGGGCTGGGGAACAGGGGCCCAGGGGTGGGGCACACCAGCACTCCCAGTGCCTAGGGCACAACCATGGCTTTCTGGCCCCTTGCCAACCACTGGGGCTGTAACCTCCCAGTCTATGAAGTTTAGGAGGAACAGGAGATTAGGGGGCTAGCCTGGGTGGGGGTTGTAGAATTATGAGCCCCCAGAGGCATGTTGGTGAGGGCAGTGCTCAGGGACTGTGGCCTTGCTCTGTAATCCTCACACCTACGCCCTGCACTGAAGCACACTTCCCCAGTGTCTGCACCTTCAGCCCTCCATGGAGGACCCCGGCCACACCCTGAGCACTGCCATGCCAGTCCACACTCCCACAGCTGTATGTGCTCAACCCTGGCCCTCCACACCCTTATTCCTCCTGACCACACCCTTAACCTGGTACTCAGACCTCCCTGACCACACCCACAGCCCTGCAGTGAAGTGCCCCCCCACAGCCCCCACTGCAATCCTCTGACCACACCTGCAGCCCTGGGACTGAGGGCCAGGACCATTCCCTCAGCATGCACCCCACACTCATATACTAACAGCCCTGTACTGAGGCCCCCCAATAATTCCCTCAGCTCTGCACTATAGGATACCCCCCACACCCCAAAGCCCCCCCTGGCGTCCCCTGACCACACTCGAAGTCCTGCACTGAAACTCCCTCCATGTAATACAGCCTTGTACTGAGGCCTCCCTGACCACACCCTCAGGGCTGCACTGCAGCCACTTCTATCCACACACTCACAACCCCGACCAGAGCCTCACAACTCTCCCCCTCTCCACACACCTGCAGCCCCTGACCACAGCCCCACACACCCCCTGTGTCCACACACCCACAGCCTTCTGGCTATACTCTCAGCCCTGCACTGAAGCCCCCAAGTATCCACACACACAGACTTGCATTTCCAGACTCCCAGGTACTATGCTGAGCACACCCACCTCCTCCATTGCAGCCTCCTGACCACACCCTCAGTCATGTCCTCAGAATCATCTTCTATCTCCGCCTTATATGCTAGCGCCTCCAGTGACCACAGCCTAAGCCCCTGCCCGACTACCCCCCTTCCACTACTGCTGGCCTTAACACTGAAAACTCTCCCCCAGTGACCACACTCACCCATCCCTAAGTTGCAGTTTCTGAGACTGGGAGCACCCACAGCTCCTACACTGTAGCGACTCTGTGGGCCCACAATCCCAGACCACCTTGTACTCTGCTTCCCCTTCCCTACACTGCAACCTCCCACCAGGGACCAGGAGACCCAGCCCTTGGTTCATCAAGGGTAAAGTCCAGGTGTACTTGCATGCCACAGGATGCATGTCCCAGGGGACTGGCAGGATCCTGCATCCAGTGCTCACTCCTGTCTGTGGGAAGATGGATTTTTGATAATCTGGGGGCTGATCAAGTGGCGCCAGGTCGCAGGCCATGGATGGAGCGGCCAGGCCCGTGAACTGGGGCCACCCGCTCGCTCCCGCTGGGACAGCTGGAGTCATCAATCAGCCGGACAAGGAGGTGGGGGTGGGGGTGGAACGCTTGGGCCCAGGGCAGGGCCGCTCAGTTGGCGTCCTCAGCTCGGTACCATCCGAGGTTGGGACCCCTTCCAGGCTGCTCCCACCCCACCCGCTTCCTTATTGTGCAGGATACTGATTAGGGTGGTCGGCGCCGGGGTCTCCTACCGGCTTCTACTTCGTGGCTGCTCCTGCAATGCGCGTTCGATGGACAGGACGAAAAGAATGGACCGACGGACGCTGGAGACCAGGCGGCTCCGCAGCTCTGCTCCCTGCCGGCTCTGGGGCGGGACTGCAGCCCGGGCGGTTCCACCGTATTATCCCCTGTTTCTCGGTCTCCATAGAGACGGCCAGTCCCACCCCCGGGGCTGTCTCGGCGGGAGAGTGACCAAGGTCACGCTGGCTCCACCCACCGGACCCCACCCTCTCCACGCTCCGCGGGGGCGGAGCTGCTGTGATAAACTCATCGCGCTGCTCTCAGGGCTGCTCTGCGGCCTTCGCGGCTGAGACCAGCTCTCTGCAGTTCTGGACGTCCTTGGATGGACCCCCTAACGAGAAAAGAGCCCCCTATCCTAGGCACCGCCCAAAGTCCAAAGCAGACCCCCACCTCCAGGGGATCCAGCTTCCCAGAGCCGCAACCGAAGGCTTTTGGGGAGCTGGCGGGGAGGGGGGGCGGGGACAGAGAGGAGCAGGAAAATCCCTTCCCTCAGTGACAGTAGGGTCTAGAGCTGGCTCAAGATCACAGGTCTCCAATGAACGTGTGGCATCCCCAGGTCACAACTCTGGAGCACTGGGGGAGAGAAGGTACAATGAGCAAATCACGAGTGCCTAACCCCAGAAGCCTGGTACACCCACGGCGATCCTGCCGCCAGGGAAAAGCTCCTGGACCTCCCGGGTCTGCGTCCTCCTCTATTCCCACTCCATCCCGGTGTTGCCCTCCCAGTCTGTGCTCTCGCTGCTGCCTCCCGGGAGCCCAAAGTGTGTTTCCCCTTATGTCTCCAAGCTCAAACTCTGTCTTCAAGTGCTCCTCCAGGCAGCCTTCCAGGACCTTTCCTAACCAGGAGCCCCGTACCTGAGCACCGCGGGTCCTCGTGTACCTCCATATGACAATCTGCGTGGCCACCCACTGTTCAGAGGCCTACACTAGCCTCTGCCGTTAGGCCGACTGGTAACGGTCCGGTTCCAGGAGGGCCCGTGACCCTTTCTATTAAGAAAGTATGCACTACGTCCGCAAAAGCATAAAAAAGTTTATTGGAGCATCATGGCCGGTGGGGCGGGTATTGCTGAGTCGTGGGGGAGGGGGCCGATCCCGCCGGCCGTAGAGGCCCCTAAAGTGCACTCGGTGAGGCGAGGGTGGGGGCGTTGCATAGAGAGTCGGGCCGGCCGCTCCTCCTCGGTTCTCCTGCCTCTCGATCCAGCTAGGCCAGGCCAGCCTCTGGGCTGCCCCGCGCCCCGGGCTTGCCGCTGCTGGGGCTCACGAAAACGGCGGGCGCACGCGCCTGCAGCGCCGGCCCGGGCTCTCGGCCTCTGCACCCGGGGGCGGCCAGAGCAGCGCTGCCCAGGCGCGTCTGCGCCACTGGAATCTCGTCCATGGACTCGGCTGACGCCGAGTGGTAAGCGCCTGCAGGACGAGCGGCGTGCACCGGGCTGGCGCCCGCAGAATCCGACGACGAGCTGGAGCGGCGGCCTAGGGCCTGGGGCCCTGCGGGGGTGGAGGAGAACGTGAAAGTAGAGGCTGCGACTTGCTTGGGGCCCTACCTTGGAGCTCACCGAGCAGGATCTGGTCAGGAAGGGGCGCTCACCCGGCAGCCTGGGCAGCGGGGGCTCCCGGTCCAAGGTCCCAGAGGTTGGCACCTTATACGCGCGCCGCTTTCTCTTTTTCTGCAGAGACAGTGGGGAGCCTGAGTGACATCGCCAAAAGAAGCAGAGGAGTGGGGCGGGATAGAGGCTTCTTTCCCTTCCCCTTCCACCTGGACTAGGGGCTGAGCGCCGTCCCCCTACCTGGGGTCGGATCCGGGGTGGTAGAGCGAGAGTCTCTGGGGAGGAGGGTGGTGGAGGGTCCACTTGGCCGAGGGTGGCAAGAAACCGGGAGGGACTAAGGGAGAAGCTGAGGGTAAGCTCTGAATGCTGTTGTTCCCTCAAATCCCCCCCCCCCCCCCCAAACCCGCCCCTTTGGAGGTCCTGAAATAAGCCTGCATCCCTCGCAGACAATAGAAAGGGGCATTGATCTGTCCAAGGCCACACTGGGCTGGACCCAGACCTGTGCCTTAGCCTTGGCCTACCCCTTTCTCCCACCTTCGATGGCCCTACCATGCCAATGGGAGATGTCCAGGTGGGACACGCCCAAGCCACACTCACTTGGCACTCACTGCGACGGGCCTAGCCTGGCCAGGGGGCTCTGGGCGCACATGGCTGAAGGTTCGCATGTAGAACTCCATCTCCTGGGGAAGGCGGGGGTCAGGGAGGCTGGGAGGCCAGGTGTGGATCCAGGGCCTTCTGGGTCCTGAGCCTACCCTGTCCTGGACACAATACCCCCTCCCAGCCTCTGTGAGAGGTCTAGGCACAGAGGTCTAGGGCTGTCCTCCTCCAGGCTTCCCGGCTATGCTGGGAAAAACCCCTCTGCAGGACAAGGATTAAAACACCCATTTCTGGACCTTACCCCATCCTCACCTCCTCCTGACTTCATCTAGTCAAACTCAACCTCCTCTGGGAAGCTCCCAGCCTCATACATCCAATGCACACAGTCTACAGCTGCTCTGGCCAAGGGGGGTGGGGGTGAGGAAGAGGTTCGAAGAACTGCCCTCTCCTGCTTCTGGCTCTTCTCAGGGCTCTAGTCTCCGAGCCAATTTTTTCCCTGGCTGGGAGACCAGGCAGCTGTTCATATGCTGGGGTGTGCACCCAATGCTGTGTGCACAGCTCCGCAGCTCCCGCAAAGCTGAGTCCTCACAGCAACAGCCACAATCTCGACTGCTGGGGGAGTGGTGTGGGCCCAGCCTCCCCCACACCTTCCCGGAAAGGGCAGGCAGTACATGGTGGGAAAAACAGCACCACAGCCCCATCTGGGACCAGGCTTATGGGCGAGTTCTGTGTCTTGTTTAGTCCCTGATCCTCACAGCCACCCTGGGAGTGACAGACCCAAACCCTGAAAGTGAAGGGGCATGAGGTCAGGAGTTCACAAGGTGGCACTCTAGCGCACACAACTCGCCCTAGCTACAGTCCACCAAGACTGCAGGTGAGGAAACAAAAACCAGGAAAAAGCCAGCCCTGGAAGGGAGTAGGACTGAGGGTGAGGGGCGGAGCCTGAACGACGAGGTCCCGCCCCCACTGGGCAGTGGGAGGGCACCCAGACAGCTGTCGCCTGCTCCCCAGCCGTTTCCATGGAGACCCAGGCGTCCTGACTAATGCAGAGATGACACTGTAACA
Organism: Equus quagga; assembly: GCF_021613505.1. Taxonomy (NCBI): domain Eukaryota; kingdom Metazoa; phylum Chordata; class Mammalia; order Perissodactyla; family Equidae; genus Equus; species Equus quagga. The sequence continues at coordinate 61,832,614 of NC_060279.1, forward strand.
GCAACACCGTCTCTAAAACAAGCCTATGTTTGGGGGCAACGGCTCCAGAACAGGGCCCCTCCCGCATTCCTGCTCAGCGTGGGGGTGGGGAGGCTGCCTGTGGGGCCCTGGCAGATCTGAGGGACAGAGCCCAGCTGGCCACGGGCTGGCTACACAGATGCAGTGATTGAAGCTGGGGGTAAGCCCCACGCCCAACTTATGCCCAGGCTGGCCCTTTGGGGAGGAGTGTGGGGGTGCCATGGGGGGCCCTGGGAAAGAGGAAAGGGTCAGAGGCCAGTTACAAGGACTGGGACCTCAAGATAATCCTCCGCCAACATCTTTCCTCTTCCCCAATGTAGACTCAGCACCCCTCCAGGGCCCAGCAGGGAGGGGCAAAGTGTACCCTAGTGCCCCTGAGCTCTAGAAGGGTAAGGTGGGTGGGAGGGTGGCAGCAGAACAGGATGGTCCCAGAAGCCTGAGGGGCCAGGATAGGATAAAAGCCAGTCCTAGCCAGCAGGGGAAGTCTGAGGGTATCATTAGGGTGTCCTCACTCAACCCCCCCTTCCCTCATCACTGCTGTCCCTAGGATCCTCCCAGAGACCTTCAAAATTTACACATTCCTGAATGGTACTTGGCAGCCCTCAGCCTCAGCTCTCTCCTCCATACAATGGAACAAGCACAGCCCTCCACCCCCTGGGGAGGCCTCTCTTAGGTCATTTGCAGATATTAAATGCCCTTGCTGCTGGCACATCTGGCCCCAAATCCTAGGCAGGCAGTGACTACAGAGCAGGGGTCCAGAGCCCTCAAGTCTGGGCATCCCAGGGCCAGCCCTGCCTCAATGGGCACTGGCTGTGAAATTTGAGAAATTCTCCTGCCTACCTCTCCGAGCCTCAGTCTCCTCTCTGAAGTGGGTATGGGGATGATACCCACTCCCAGGATGGCTGCCACTGTGCTTACATGGGTTCAGGGCAGGTACACAGTTGTATGGTGGGAGGTCTCCGCCAAGAACCAGCACCCCCATAGGCCTGCCCAGGCCTGACAGCCTGGCCCACCCCTGGCAATGAGAACAGGAGAGGCAGGGTCCCAAGCCCTCCCCTAATCCACCCACTAGCCTGTGTTTGTGTCCAATTGACATAAGGCCTTGGGATCCGGAGCTCAGATTTTCCAGCAAGGCCTGCCTGGGCCCCCTGCCTTCCCAGTCCCTGGGGGCTCCAAGGACTAGACCACCCCCACCCCTAGCTGCTGACCTCAGGAAGCCACGGGGCGTGGGAATGGGGATAGGCTGGTCAGCAGCTGGCCTGGCCAGGCTCGAGCCTGCACTGGAGCGTTCCTGCCTCAGAGTGTAGAGATCTTAATTCTTCCCAGATCCAGCTTGTTTACCCTTTCTTGGCCCAATATGCTCATCTGCAACATGGGTAAGGTAACATTACCTGCCTCATGGGCTGTTTTAAGCATTAAATAGGGTGGTGGGCATAAGGGCTCAGGGTCCCGGGTGGAAAAAACTGATGGCTCCATCCTAGTGACCCAGTCACTGGTCCATCCCTCTCTCTTCTGTAGCCCCAACCTGCCCATTTTCAGGCTCCCACATTCCACACCCTCCAGCATATGCTTGGACCCTGGAAGAGCACATACATGGGGTCAGGGAAATGCAGGGCTCTCTCTGGCTTGTGGCTGTACTTGAGCAAGCCGGCATGTGCTGAGGCCTGGCCTCGCTCCTGCTGCCCTCAGTACCCCCTACCCCAGCTGCTGTTCCAGGCCCACTTCCCTTAGCTCTGTCTCATCATGAGTTGCTCGCTACACAGCCCACCACACCTCCCCACCCAGGCCCCATCTCCCATCCCATCAGCCCTTTGGGCCACTTCTATACCTGAATGGGCCGCATCTTGGGGGGACATGACTTGAGCTCCCTGTGGGCCCCTTTTGCCTCCTGTGGCGGGCGATGTTGCACGATGTACTCATAGGTGGTGAGCTTGTGCCATACTGAGGGAGTGAGGAGAGGGTTCAGTGCAGTGGAAAAGGGACCCTGGAGTTTAGAAGGTGAGGGAGGGTACCCAGCCCCAGGCTGAAACCACTGCCCCCACATACACTAAGCCACGGAGTGAGACTATACTATAACAGAGAGCCATCACTGGAAAGGGGCATGACTTCAGGGCTCTACAGCCCAACTGGTTATCTCCCTGCAGCCTAGAGACCCCTATCCCCTGCAAGGCAGGAGTGGGTATGTAGGTATTTAGGTGGAGGCACTTACTGAGATAAATGTGGAAACAGAGCAGGTGGCCAAGGAGGGCTGTGGAGAGCAGGCCCAGAAGGATGAGTACGGCAGCCAGGGCCAGGATGGCAGGAGCCTGGGTCTCCACAGGGGCAGCAGGCAGGAACACGAACCACACATCCGTGTGATTCTTCAGGACTGCAACGCACAGACAGACTGTGCTCAGCCAAGGTTGTGACCAGTGACCAGAAGGGGCTCAGGGTTAGGGGATGGGAGTGGGCCTGGAGCCCAGACTAACCTTCAAAGTGGCGGTTGGTGCGCAGCCGCATAGGGTTGATAAAGAACTCCACGAAGACATAAGTGGCCACCAGCACGAGGAGCAGGACACCCAGTAAAGCAGATGCCACACTGTGTAGAAAGAGCCTGGGCCCAGCCGTGGGCAGCTGTCAGCACCCAGGTGCTCCAGCTGGGTAAGGGCCCAGAGCTCAGAAGGGTCTGTGGTTGGGATGGGGAGCCTGGCCTCTGACCCCACAGCCCCAACTCCTCATGAAGCCAAAGGCTAATGGTAAAGGTGAAAATGGATGGTCCCCCCATCAGACTCCCCACCCTTCCCTGGGCCAGCAGGAAGAAGACCCCAAACCTATCTTCAGTGTCCCAGGCAGCAGCCATCAGGAGCATCACCCTCAGACCAGCACACACTAATACACGCCAGCGGACAGGTCCTCCAAGCACCACCATCTCTGCACTGCCCCATATGCACACTCAAAGTCCATTGCTCATGCGTTCAGACACGCGCATCCCTAGACACCCGTGAGGCCCAGGCCCCACTCTCACCGGTAGTTCCTCTCGCCCACGCAGTTGTTGAGCCACTTGCAGTGGTGGTCGAAGCCGCACACGCACTTGTTGCAGGCGCTGCAGTGCTTGGAGCGAGCGCTCCTGTGGGGAGGGAGGGAGCACATAGGGGTCGGCCTGCTCGTCCAGTCCTTCACCACCCGACCTGGCTGGGGCGGCAGGGTTCGAGAAGGGACTGCAGCACCAAGCCTGGAGCCGGTTACGGATCGGGCGACCCCGCCCGACAGCTGAGCACGGCGACGGGGAGCGCGCGCGCCCTCTGGTGGCACTGCGCAGCGGAGCACCCGGAGGAGGCAGCGCTTCTGAAGAGCCGGGACCCAGACGCGGGCGCGGGCGGAAGGCTATGGGGAGCACTATACTCTCCCACTCTGGGACTGCGCACCCTGGTGATGGTGGTGTGAAACGGAAACGGGGCTGCCTTTCCAAGCAAGGACCCCTGCGCTGAGCCAGCAGATGATGCATGTATGAGGCCAGGGAGTGAAAGAGAGCAAGGTTGCCAGGCCCAGGGCCTGCATTGCACTTCCTGACATCTTCACTTTTTGAGTCCCTGTTTCCCTGCCAGACTATGGGAATTTTTTCTGGTATTCTTCCAAAAAGCCTCAGTCTGTCTGGCCTAATCCAAAAGGAGCCAAAGAAAGAGAAACAAGTGAACATCTGGGTGAGCGTTAGGTGACCGGTATGCAGTTCCCTGCAGGGGTTCAGATGAGGTGAGGCCACATTAGGAAGGCAAATGAGCCTCCTAGCCCCAGAGAGGGATCAGGGAAGCCCAAAGGAATGTGGAAGAGTGAGTCACCCAGTGTCCTGTCAGTGCCCCCGCAACCACAACAGAACAGAGCCCTGGAATGGGTAGCAACTGCCAGAGCATCCACTGAGGAACAATGAACATGCTGACTAGTGTCTAGTGAAGGGAAGGATGGACTGATGCCAAAGGCCTCAGTGCCTCAATGCTGTTGGATCTTTTTCTGTCCTACGGACAGATCCACTTCAACAGGCTGCCTGGTTCTTAAGATTAGCGGGGAGCTGGCCTTGGACCCCACCCTCATCCCGGATCCCCTACCTGAGGCTGGGAGACCGGGAAGCTTCAGGGAGTTGGGGGCAGGATGGGATGACTAGGGAGGCAGTCTGGACCAGCCAAGGGTAGGCTCTGCACATTCTGACTCCTCTCCCTACTAGCAGTGTGACCTGAAGCAAGTCACTTGGCCTCTCTGGGCCTCAGAGTCCTCATGAGTAAATGAGGATAATAATATCGGCTCGGAGGCAAGATAGGCTGGGTTGTGAATCTGGCTCTGCTGCCCAATAGACATATGACCTCAGGCAGGCCTCTTAGCCTTTCTGAGCATTAGGCTCTTCCTTCTCTGTGAAGTGAGAAAGATGCGGCTTAGCACGTGGTAAGTACTCAAGCATTAACTCCCCTCCTCACCCCTATCTGGGAATACTTGTGAGAAATGGGAGGGAAGGGAGTGTTACTGGCAGAGTTAGTCATTAGAAATGTTTGTGGCAAAGCCAAATGTTTCCCACTTTGACTGCTGGAAATGCTATTCCTCGTCTTCTGTTTCCAGTCACCTTCTCCTCACCTTCTCCTTTACCCAATTCTCTGTCACTCCATCGAGATTCGTGACTGTGTAAAACTTGAGAGTCCTGAGCCATCAGGATGACTGTAAAGCCCTGGGCATGCCCCTCTCTGCCTTGAGCTCCTGCTGGCAGTTCCCTGGGAAACACTCATTGCCCACACACCCTCAGTCCACACGCACTCACACATCCACATCGCACAAGTTGCAGTGCAGGTCTTCGATGACGTGTGCATGTTGGCTGCGGTTGAAGATGGGCAGGGGCCCTGCGTAGCTCTTGTCCCGCACGTTGGCATCCGCTGGATCAATGGAGACAGCAGTCAGGTGCACCACAAGGTGGCCGGCAAAGATGACGCCCATACACTGGCCCAGCAGGTTAAAGACTCACTCCACACTCTGCCAGCTGGGCGCCCCACTCCTGCTTCCTGTGGCTAGAGAACTGCTCTCCACCTACATATAACTCCCCCATGCAGAGACTCTCTGCCTGTGCCTCTTCCTACCTCCACCCCCGGAGAGCTTCCTTGTCAGACCTCTACAGCATACCTGTGCCCCAGATGGAAGAGGAGAAGGGCCAGCTGGTAATGGAGCTCACAAGCCAGCACTGCCTACTGCTGCCAAGGGCCCCCAAACACAGGGCCCTGGCCTCACTGCTCCAGGCCTGGTGCAGGCCCTGCTGGTCTTACCTCAGAATCTGATTTGGTTTCAGATTCTAAATGGTGAAGTGAGACTGAAAGAGATTATCCTCTAAAGTCAAGAGACCTAAAATAAAAGTTCTAAGCTTGTTTATCTTGCTTTCACAGGAAGTCAGCTCTGAGAGGGAAGCAGCCACCCTCTCCCAGAAGCTGGGCCAGATGGAGAATCACTTGCAGACAGGGCCTCATACACCCACCACCTCCCTGACCTGCAGCCCAGGTACATAGAGCCCTGGGGCTGAGTGTCTGGGATGGCCTGTCACATTCGGGACCTGGCCAGGGGTAGCATGGCTAATTCCTAGCGCTGAAACACAGATCTTGCAGGACCTATCTGCTCAATGATTGAACCACATGCTAGAGACAGGTATGCTCACAACTTGCTGCAAAGTCTGAATGTGTAAAAATTCACCAACAGATTCCACTCAGGCAGCCATCCTCCCTCCCTCCCTCCCTCCTCTTGCTAGCCAGGCAGACATCATCCCTCCATCATTTATCCTCCATCCATCACCTGTCCAACGCCCTTTTCTCCCTTCTTCTACCCCCCAGCAGCCAAATTTCTGTACATGTCTGCATGAGCCAGGCTCCAGCCTACTGTGCTGCACCACAGCTGAAAGAGACAATCCCGTGGCCCATCACAACCTCTATCCCTACGGTCCTGGCTATGGGTCAGGCCTTCACCTCTTGCCTGAGTTATTCCATAGTCTCCTGACTCTGCTCCTCCTCTCTGGGTCCCCTTGAGACTGCCCTTCACTTGGTCTCAAAGTAAGCTTTCAAAAACTTAAACCTAAAGCCTTACCTGCTTAAACACCCGCAATGGGTCTCAATGGCTCTCAAGCTAAAGTTTACTCTTTAGCTCAGTGCCAAAGCCCCTTTTGCTCTGGCTCCTCTCAAACCTCTCTGGTATCACCAACCACTACTCCTCACCATTCCAGCCTCTCTTCAGACACACTGAATGTGGGCAAACATTTAGTTTCCTGCCTGCTGCAACACTTCTCCCACCCCCACCCCCTGGTTCATTCATTCAGCTGTTTACCAAGGTCTTTCTCTATACCAGGAACTGAAAGATATGGCAGGAGCAAGACAGACTTGGTCCCTAACCCCAAGGAGCCTACAGTCTGGTGGGAAACACAGACATTAATCAAATAATGGGTTGATTGTAATGAAGAAAGTTAACAGGACTGTGTGAGTTTGTAACTGGGCGACCTCCTCTGGTCTGAAGGGATCTGGAAAGCTTCCCTGAGGAAGTATCGTCTCAGTTGAGACTTGGAGAAGAACAGATAACAGGGACCTGGCAGGGAATGGAAGGAGGAGAAGGAGCCTGGCTGTGTACCGGGAGCAAGCAGAGTCCCAACCAGAGGGGTGGCTGACGTGTGGTTCCAGCTCAGCTCATTGCTGCCATGCAAGAACGAGGGCCCATGTCACCAATTCTGGCTTTTCAAAAGGAACAAGGAATCTGTTTTTCTATGTGAGGTCTCTGATTTTTTAAATGTTGACAAGGAAATAATTTTTAAAACACACCTGCTGAAGGAATGCTTAAGATCTATTTTGCGTGTTAATTATCTCTCAGTTAAAAAAGAAAAATTTTTTTCAGGTAGGCCCACTTGGCCCATGGGCTGCCAGTTCTTGACTCCTGACTTGGCCGAGTGTTGGGGTGGAGAGAGGGACAAGGGGCTTCCAGGAAGAGACCACTGTTACCACAACAGAGAACAACAGAGGAAATAATATAAGAGGCTGGGCAGGTGGGCAGAGTTCAGAACATGGAGAGCCTTGAGGATCTTGAACCTCATTCCTTAAGGCAGGAAGAAGCCATGAGAGGGTGTTAAGCTAGGGAGCAATTTTATCAGATTTGTTTTTTGAAAGGACATTCTGGCTGCAGGGACACAGATGGACTGGCCAGAGTGACAGTATGTGGGGGGAGACCTGTTCGGAAACAAAATGGTCATCTAGGTAAGAGAGGCAGAAGCAATGGGGAGAAAAAGACAGCTAATTCAATAGCTATTTAGGAGGTAAAATCAATAGGACCTGATGACTGACGGGATAGAGCAGATGAAGGAAAGGGGCGGAGCCGAGAGTACCTGGAGAGGCAGATGGAGGGGAGGAGGGGAGCCGTGAGCAGCAGGTGGCATCTGGGCCCATGGTGACGTTGGTCTAGACGGCCCTCCTCCTGCACCCAGTCTGCTGTCTGAGCCCTTACCCCCAAACTTACCACGTGACAATCTCCAGTCTACAAGGCTTTCCTCCAGCTGGAGGGAGCACCCCAGGGCTGGGGTCCTGACTTACTCATCTTTGCAACCCTAGGGCCCAGGCCAGTTCCAGGCCCGAGTGCGTACTTGGTACACACCATTACCCTACCTCACTCCTCAGGGGCCCTGAGGGAACCTGCAGAAGGAGGATGGCCTTGATGGAAGGAAGGAAAACCATCCAAACCTGGAAATGGGGTGCCAGACCAGGTGGCTCTGTGAGCCTCCACAATGCCCAAAACAATGACTGTGGAGAGGACAAAACCCTTAAACCATCCCCCCTGCCTGAGCAGCCCTTTGGGCCTCACTGAGTACCAGCTGCATGACCTCAGGAAGTCACTTAATCTCTCTGAACCCCAATTTCTTCACTAGTAAAGTGGGGAGAATACCTTCCTTACAGATTATTATGAAGACTGAATGAGATAATCCATGTACAAGGTTGGCACAGTGCCTTTATATAGTGTGGGGTGTGCCCAGTCCAGATCACTGGAGGAATGTTCCATGAAGCATTCTACTTAATAGCACTAAGGCCTATTGGTCACCTCAGGGGAAGTCCAGCTTTCCATTTACAAAGCTGATGACTAGGCTCTGGGCCCTAGTGAACCAAGAAGCCCCATAATGACGCTGCTGGTGTTTGAGGACAACAATCTTCTCTAGAGACCCTCTCTACACACCTGCCCTTGTCACTCAGCAGCCCAGGGCTCTGCAGTTTCCCAAGAGGGCATGCTCGTACTCATGGCTCACGCATTCTAGTGCTCACACACACATCCTTGCATGCTCCTTGTCTCCACCTTGGGAAGCAGGCAGAACTCTTCCTGTCAGACAGAGAAGAAGGCTGAACTCTGGAGCCCTGGAAGAAGCTGCTCAGCCTTGTGCAGCCTGAAAGGACTGGGCTTGGACCAAGCTCAGCTGCTGACTCTATGCCCGAGGCTTTCAAGTTCATCCCTGCCAACGTCCTTTAGCTCATCTTAGCCCTCTTCCTCCAGAGGCCCAAGGAATCATCTCCATGAAGCACATACACCAGGGCACATTGTCATGGGCACCCTCTGAACAGGGCACATGGCCGCCTGCTGTACCCTAATCTCCCAGCCTTGCACCCACATCCTCTGCTCCTGGGGGTCGTGGCCAGGGCTGGGGCAGTCGCACCACTAGGCTCGTGCAAGTTCGTGTTTGTCACTGTTTCCAGGAGCTTCCAGGGCATCTTTATCCCTCTTCTTGTCAATTCAACCTCACCCTAAAAGGTTCTGATTTGCAAAATCAAAGAGTTCCTAAACAGTTCTGGGTACAGCATAATAATCTGTCCGTAAATAAAACCACATTTTAAATGTACCAGGAAACTTGCTATGTAAAAGAATTCTACCGTGACTCTTTTTGAAAAGTAAAAAATTCTTTTGTAAGTGAAATAATTACTCTCTAATTTATCCCTTGTTGAGTTCTGGACACAATTAGCTCAAAGAGAGCTTTAAGGCTCCCTTCTGTCATCACTCTTGCACATCCCTCCATCCATTGCCCTCACTCTTCCATGCACCAGCCCCACACTTTCCCAAGGATACAGCATAGCCAGCAGGCACCCAGTGGTGAGGCAGGAGGGGAACGAGGACCCCAAAGCCGATCACAGCAAAGAAGAGGTATAGCAGCCATGCCACAATCTGGAGTGGGTGAGGGGGCCAGCTCCACCCATTCCGGCGGGATCGCTGGCCCTGCAGCTCTGGGGAGGGTCTGCTGGCTTGTGCAGGCGCTGTCCATACACTCTTCTCAGGGGCTGTCTTGTTGGAGGGCTTGTTGCAGATGTTCATCTCCAGAGGGAGAAACAGTAGAGAGAGCATTAGCCTGAGGAGGCCCAGGCTGGAGCCCAGAGCCCCATGCTTGCAGCCAAGTTTCAGCAAGGGAGGAGCAGGCTAGGATGGGAAGCCATCTTCCAGCTACTCTGCAGGGGAACCAGGGGCCCTAGCATGACAAAGTCTGGCAGTGGGGGAGGGTGGGAGTGGAGTGCTGGTCTCAAAGCCCCACAACAAGTTCTGGCCCCAGCCCTGGCCAGGACAAGGTAGGAGGGTCCAAGGTTTATTCAGGACACACTGTGGCTGCCTGTTACTCAAAGTGCTGTCTCCACAGCCATCAAAGTTAAACCCAGTAAGACATGTTCTCATCTGGTAACAATATCAGGCTGGGGCCAGAGCGATGAGAACACATGCTGATTCTGTTAGGATTAGTCACCTCTGTCCTCAGGCCCAAATGCAAGTGTCAGAGAGGGTCCCCTTACCCTTTGCTAAGGGAAACAGGGAGGGGTTGGGGGTGGCTGAGGAAGGGGATCTGGCCTCTGCCTCTTGGCAAGCACGTAATCCCTTTAGGACTGGAGGACCCTGAACCATCTTCCCTGTGCCTCAGAAGGGCTGCCTGAGGCTTCTTGGCTGAGGAGGAGCCAGTACACGAGAAAAGGGAGGATTCCTCCTTGGTTTTCTCCAGCAGCAGAAATGACCGTGTTTCTCTAAGTAAATCTGGGCCTAGTGCACCGAAAGCAGAAAGGTAGGCTGATGCCCTTTGACTCACTAAAGGGAGCTCAGGGAAGGCCAGGCCTTAGCCAGAGCCAGACCACCAGATGGCAGCACTCTCCCACCCCCAACCTGCCATTCTTCAGCCCAAGAGCTGGCCTGGTAGCCAAAGTTACACGCAGGGCAGGCAGGGTGGGCCTGTCGGTACAGGAGGAAGAGCCCCACCCCCACTATCTTCTGGGCCTGAGGTGGGACTAGAGCCTGAGCAGGCACCACCACACTTGGGAACACAGGTCAACTCAGAGCTCTTGGTGGGAAGGCCAGGAACTAGGGACAAAACTCTGACGGCTGGTCTCTCCTTTCAGGAGCCTGTGCCCATGGGCCAGGGAGTCTGACTAAGCCAAAGGGTATGGCAGACCCCCCTCAGCACATCTGCCTGGAACACTTTCCTTACTTCTCAGCCCAACAAAGTGCGACTAGACCTTCAGAGCCCACTGTGTCACCTCATCCAGGAAGCTTTCCCTGATGCCCCAAGCAGAGTCAGGGGGCCCTCATGCTCAGTCTTTATGGGGCAAGTCACTCTGCCATTTGTAACACTTTGCCATCCCCATGTCTGCCCCCCTGTTATGCCGGGGCAGCAAATGTACTGTGATTCATGCACCTCTGTTCCCTACATCCCTCCCCCAAGCACCCAGAACCTACCTTGTACATAGTAGGTGCTCAGTAAATATTTGCTGACATGAAAGCATCTGAAATAAAAGGAAATGTGGGCACGGTGAATGGTGTGGAATCCTGGTCCACCTGGAGCCATCTGGCCCACTCTGCCCTGCCGTCAACTTGCACAGCTCCCATGCACCCACATCCCCCGTCCCAGCTCCCCCTGCCACGAGCTATTACCCTGACTGCCAGACATTCCCACTTAGCCACTCTGCCCTTCATCCTGGCTGAGGCTCAGAGCCTCCTGTAAGCCAAGCCTGGGATATCTGAAGTCACCTCTGAGTAGCTTCATCTCAGAGCTAAATGGAGTGACTTAGTTTTCTCCCAGGGACTCAACTGGAATCCTTTGGTTATTTGCTTTGTCTTCAATAAGAGGCAGCAAAAGGTGAAAAAAGAGCCCTGGCTTTGGTGGAAACAGATCTAGGTTCAAGTCCTGGCTCTGTACTTACCAGCCAAGTGGCCTGAGTTTCCCCATCTGAACAAGGGGTCGGGACCCTACCTAGGGCCTGCATATAGATCAGTGACACTGTAGGTAAAACCTTGACACAAAAATGCTCCCTAAATGGTAGACGTTATAATTACCCTTAAAATAGCTCTCTGGGTTGTCCTCACATCTCCAGACTGCAGCTACTGCATCTGATATTCTCCAAGGTTTATGACCAAAGTGATAGGGTTGGTTGAAGTTGCTTTCTTAAGTCAGTGGTCCCAAGGAACACCACGTCATAAGAGCTGGGCCACTCTAACCTTCTCACCTTCAATCTAAGGTGATAAAGATGATCAAAAAGTTGGCATCACTTTATTATGAATGTCCCCAGAGGTAGCAAATCATTGTTCTTGACTTTTGGAAATAGTCAAAGGTCATCAGGTCAAGCCCTGTGAATTACAGCTGAGCTAGGTGGTTCTGCTAGGGGTGGGGTTAGGGGAGGCAAATTCCTGTGGCTCACACCTTGGCTCTCCAGTGACACCATCACTAGGGCAACTACTTTGAAGGGAATTTATGAATTGGGGTCCCTAAGTTCTGGCTTTCCTTTTGCCATCCTCACACCTAAACAGCCCTACTAGAGAGTTTCTAAAAAGAGAAGCAGAGGCACAAGGCTGACATGTCCCCGCTGCCCAGGGTACCTGGCAGTGGCTGCAGGCACCCCCAGTGCTGCTGCATCGCCAATACCTGAGGTGGGAGGAGTCACTGTGTGAGGGCAGGGGCCTACCACAAACAGCCTTGGGGGTGGCTCCAACTCCAAAACAGGGTGGTCTTGACCCAGAGAGGTACCACTTGCATGACACTGTGGATGAGGGGACGGTGCTGTTGGGTCTAAGTCCCTTGCAGCAGTGGCAGCACTCTAGAGTAGACACCGAGCTGGCCAGGAGGCATACCACCTGCCCCAAAAGCCTGGGCTAGCCAACTCTTAACTGATGACATTTTCTCTTGTGGAGTTCATGGCCACAAATTCTTTTGGCCTAAAAGATTTTTTTTTCCCTGCTTTTTCTCTCCAAATCCCCCCAGTACATAGTTGTATATTTTTAGTTGTGGGTCCTTCTAGTTGTGGCATGCGGGACGCTGCCTCAGCATGGCCTAATGAGTGGCGCCATGTCTGCGCCCAGGATCCAAACCAGTGAAACCCTGGGCCGCTGAAGCAGAGCGTGCGAACTTAACCACTCGGCCACAGGGCCAGCCCCTGGCCTAAAAGATTTTGATTAAAAGGTTTGGGAGGTAGGAGAGAGGCCAAGATGGGGCCTCAAGCACGAATGAGACCAAGCACTGTCACCACACCCAGGCACTTCTCTAGGAGGTCAGATTGAAAGATGCATGGCTCTGCTCCTAAACAATGCACCAGCTTGTGCACTCACACCTTGGCCCAGTCAGTGCTTACTGGGGCCCAGCCCTCTGTGTGCACTAAGGGTGTAAACACACCTGAGACCAGGCTCCTGCCCTCAGGGACTTGCTTTCTGAGGAACCAGACAGACATCAGGGCAGTGGGTGAATGGGTATTTTGGTAGCCTTGCAAGGGCCAGCCATTCAGTGTGACAGAACACAGGGTGGATAGGTTTGGGGGTTGGAGGTAGGGTCCAGAGAGAAAGAGAGATGAGCCCTGGGAAGCCACGGGGTCAGATCCCACAGGGCCTGGGAGGCCAAGTGAGGAAGCTTGGGCATTGCTGCAAGAGCCACAGAGCATCACAGGAAGTTTAATGCAGAGGTGTGACATAAAGGTGATGGATGTTTTAGAAAACTTTCTAGTCACAGTGGGGAGGAGGACATGAGCAAGAGGAGAAAGGTGAGCAGCAGGGGAGGTGCCATCACAGCAGGCTTGCCCAGGGAGAGCTTCAGTCTAGCAGCCCTGTGCTTTGGGAGGAGTTGGGAGGTGGAGGTCAAGCCCACAAGCTCCCCCGGGCCCTCAATGCTCCCAGCTGCATCTTTGGTGGGCTGAGAGGTATGTGGCCCTTGATAAAAGATTCTTCATACACCTTCTGCTGCCACAGAACAAACCACAGAGTTAAGCTGGCAGAGATGGGGGAAACCAATAGCAAAGAGATCCCATGGAGTGTTGTGGCCAAAGGTAGCCACCCTGTTGGTAAGCCAAGGACCCACTTAGCTTCTGAGGCGGGCTGGAGGGGCTGTGCAGACCCCTCCCTTGTCCCAACAAGGTGAAGGCCATTGCCAGGTTGACAATAATGTGTTTATGTTAACATTCACTTACTAAAAGCCTCAAACGGCATTTGCAAAATTAGGTTAGGCTACCTTAGTTTATATGCCTAATTTAAATGAGGGAAATCTTAACATATCAAGTCCCCATTATGAAATGTAGAATAGTTACATGACTGATTCACCTTCCTCTTGCCCACCTCTTCTCCCACCAAAAACATATTTAGTAACGTTGTTCTGAGATTCATGAATGGTACTGTCAAAAGAACCAGACTGCGGTGAAAAGTACCAGCCCTGGAGAGGCTGTGGGCATCCTTGCATTCCTGCAAGATGTCTGAGGATTCCAGGAAAGAATCAACTTAATTACTAAAGAGGGTTTGTAAGGGGAGATCATGGAACTGGGAGGATAGATTGATGGGGTCAGAGGAGAGATGACAGGGCTGATGTGGGGGCTTGGAGGGCCTGGGGACCTGAGCCACTGATAGGCAGAGACAGGTTGGAGCCAGGGAAAAGGGCTAGGCCTGGAGACAGAGTCTGGTTCTAGTTCCTACACTGCCACTCACAGACCAAGGAATCTGGGGATGGGGGAGAAATCTCATAGAGCCACCTCTTTGGGTCTCTCCTTTATTCTTCTTTCAAAAAGTTAGCTGGAAGTCAACCTGGCAATATCTACCAAACTTTAGAACACATACACCCTTGGGCCCAGACATTCTGTTTCTAGGTATTTATCTTATACATAAACTCACAAAGCACACAATGATTCATTGCAGTCTTGTTTGTAATAATAAAGGACAAAAAAATATAAACAAACTATGGCACATTCACACAATGGAATGCTGTACAACATCAAAAACAATAAGAGATGAAATGACCTTTGATACACAGTTAAGTGGAAAAGCAAGATGTGGGATGGCTGTGGAGCAGTGCCACTGAGTTAGCAAAAACAAAGGGGGATGGATAACATCTATGTTCTTACACACACAGATTCTCTCTGGAAAGAAATGCAAGAAAGCAGACACAGGGGCAATCTCTGGGAAGGAGATCTAGTGGCTGGGGGTGAGACAGATTTGCTTTTACTATGTACTCCTTGGTACTGTTTGAAATTTTTTTATACCATGTGTATGTACTGGTTTTGAAAAAAACACAAATAAATACTTGAGGGGTGTCCCTGCTTACCCTCCTGGCCCCACTGGGTTGCCATGTGGAACAAATGTGCTCGTGTGATCCAGAGCCCTGCACCATGTCAGACAGACAAGGAAATCCTGCCTAACAACCGTGCAACACGAGTGCTCAGTGTTAGTTCAATGCTTTCTCACTCTTGAAAGCAATTCTGAGTCGTTCAGCTGCAGAGCAGTGAGAAAGAGATGCAGGGCTCCCTACTAGCTGTTGGGGGTCTTGTCAAAGCCAGAATCAGACAACCAGGCAACACAAGAGAGGAGTTGCTGGGCAGAACCTTGTTCCAGTCCTCAGCCAAAGGCCAGGTCAGCTCCTCACAACTCCAGAACCCAAAGGGAGGCTGCACACCACAGGAAGGTTTTGCTCCCAACTATCTTTTCTTTTTGCTAGAGGATTTATGGTTGCTACGCAAATGATTTTCCACGGATATTTCTAATCAACTTTTCAGGGTTTTTTGCAGAATCTGCTTTTAAAGTAATTTTCACCAAGATTTAATAGATGCCCAATTTAACCACCTAAAGGGAGGCTTGAAAGAAAATGCTGTATGGAGCACAGTTTTACAGTGCAAAAAGTCATTTATAAAAGAACTTTCAAGGGTGAGTACTTTGTTTATTAAAATTCCCCCACAGGTGCCAGAGAAGTCTCTGGCCTTAAAATTCTGGGAAGTGGCTATAGTTTGACTAACAGATGCACATCACAACAACTCCCAGGAAATAAACTGGAACTTCAAGCTGCTCTCAGAGACCTCTCCAATCATCAATCAGTCTCAGATGCGGCTGGGCTCCTCACGGAAACAATATGCAAAAGTCTGGTTCGAGGGATAAAAAACCTTGAAACCTCAGTCATTCCTGAGTTGATGTGGTCTGCAAACATTTTCCGGGCCGTTCTCTTCCTGAAGCAACCACTGCAAACTGTTTGGGATTCAAGTTAAGCCAAGGAAAGGGGACAAGAAGGAGGGAGCAACATGGAGCAAAAACAAAGCCACCGAGCAGAGGTAAGTGTTGATTTTAACCAGGAAATCAACTCACATGATTGTAGGAGGAAGCCTTGAGGAACACCCACCAAGAAACAGTCATTAAGAACAAAGTAAGAAAAAAAAAAAAAACTGAAACAACAAAAAACTGGCTAATTAAGCACCAATGTTGCTTTTATTGCATCTCATGGTGATTATCTGTTTACAAACCAGCCTCCCTCGGTGAACCACCAGTTCCACAACAGCAGGGCCTGCCCCTCCCCCATTTCTAAATCCAGCTCTCCTTCAACAAGGGAAACTAAGCCACTTCTTACCATCTCTGCTGCCATCACCCTAATCCAAGCCTCCATCACTGCTCTCCTACAGTGTTTCAAAGATAATGATAACCATCACCAGCATTCAGAGGGCACTTATTCCACACCAGGCACTGCTTTAAGTGCTTTGAGGGAATTCACTTATTAAAGCCTCACAACTCTCGGAGCTAGGCCCTATAGTTTCAAACTGTTCTCATAGACTTCTCTAGTCACTGGTCTCAGATGTAGCTGCCACCTCACTTTCTCCCTCATAAACAACAAGCAGAATAACATCTCCTTTTCACAGATGAGGACGCTGAGGTTCAGAAAGACTAAATAAGTTCTTCTAGGAGGCACAGCCAGACCGGCAGAACTAGGATGGCCCTCAGCTGACTTCCCCCTGTGCCCTGTCCTGACCACCCTGCCCACAGCAGCCAGAGTGAGGTGGGTTTTTCAAAACTTGAAACTCATCAAAACTCTTCAATGGTTTCCTCCAACTGCTAGGACAAAGTTGAAACTCCCCAACACATCCTCCAAAGCTCCCCTCACCCTTTCTGTTCCTAAATCCTACTTTGCTGCCTCCAGATCTTTCCATTTGCTTTTCCCTCCTCCAGAAACACTCTTACCCTGCTTACAATGCTGACTCCTTATCAACCTCCAAGTCTTAGCTTAAAAGTCACCTGTTACAGCAGGCCCTCCCTGACCACCCCCCTGCATTTCATCACCAGAGCGCTTATCTTGACCTGAAATCACTTTGTGTATCTGGCGCCTGCTCCCCGCCCTGTCTTCATACTCCGTGGGTTCTGGACACTGGTCGCATCTGTTTGGAGTCCTCCGTGGCCCTGCGCCTGGCACCAAGCCTGACACACAGTAGGCGCTCAGTGCAGATCTGTGAACCCGATGAATGCTAGAAGGAAGCCCCGCGCTCTCCCCGGTCCCTGGAGCCCTGGCCGCGGGCTCCAGACCGAAGCGAGCGCAGAGCCCGGCTGGGCGGCCCAGCCGCGACCCCGAGGCTCAGGTCAGGCTTGGAGGCGAGAACTGCGGCGGTGGCTCCTCACCTGCGCGTCGTGGCGGCCGAGCCAGATCGGCCCCGCGAAGGTCACCCAGCGGTCCAGCCCCCGCGCCTGGCCGTCCTCCCTCCCCAGGACGGCCGCGCTCAAACCGTCGCGGCGGAGACGTTCCCCGGGACCGGGCGGCGGCGCGCCACGGACCGAGGCCCCATAGCGAGCCGCACGGCAGAGCTGGGCCGGCAAGTCTTCGGGCTCCGGCTCGAGCGGGTTGGCTGTGCGGCCGGGCCAGGCCGAGGCGGGCAGGGCCTCAGCCGGCGCTGGGCCCGTTCCCCTGGCAACGGCGCGGGCTACGGCGCCCCGCAGCGGCCAAACCGCGCTGCGTCGCTTCGCGCCGGCACCCGGGCTCCGGGAGGGGCTCGCCAGGGACCCCTTGGCGCCCCAGCCGGAACGTTCCCCATTCCTTTCCAAACTTTCTCCTCTAAAAACCACTATCCCCTACCGCCAATCCACAGCCTTTCTTCTGGAAATCCTGACTTGTCCCAAATGCGTGCCCCGCCCCCCCTTCAGTTTCTCCCTTGAGACTACCATTCTCAGGGAGACCCCCTCAGTCAGCCTGCACACTTTAGTGAAAGTGTGTGCTGGGCACTGGACCCACCATGAGGAACACCCACGAGATTCCTGCCTTTTAGGGAGATTACAGGCTAAGGAGAAGACAGATCTAGACAAATAAATACACAAATAGATACTCAGGTGCCCCATAATATAAAGTGTAAAAGTTAAGTATAAAAAGCCCAAATGTGTAGCACAAAATATCTCCTTTCTTTATTTCCTTTAAATCAAGCGTAAATCCTATTAGGAGGCCTCATCTTCTAGGCTGATGGGAAATTAAGTCTTGGTCTCTACTGGGCTTCTCTTACCCAGATTATTCCAAGGACTGAGAATCTCTGAGAAGCATCCTCTGGTCATGGATCCCCTCTGGTACTGAGGCCACAGCCGTTGTCCCATCCACAGGAATTTTAGGTTTGGGCTTTGTGGGGTCATGCCTGCTGCCCTGGTGCTGCCAGGGCATAGGTGCCTGCTTCCTCTGTTCCATGGCCTGCAGATTCTCTTCCTTTTTCCTGCCTGAGGGATCTCCCTACTGGATATGACTTCCCTGAAAGCTCCCTCTCCCCTTTTCCCTGTGGACACTCAGAATGGACTCAGCTCTACCTTGAGCTCAGGCTTTCTCAAAAGATAGAAAGACCCTTTGTCTTCCACCAGATGTCCTATCTGTATCTCTAAGGTCCTGAACCTGTGCGCAGTGGTCTGGCTACCTGCTCAGAATGGGCTGGACAGAAAACATCCCTACCCCTAAAATAAGCCACAAGCATATAATAAAAGCAACATAACAACTCCTGCTCTGTCACATGCCAGTTGTGGGTCCTTGTGCAAGTGACTTAATCTCTCTACAATATAAATTATTGTGTCCAGAACTACTCAATGTGGAATAAATATCAGTGCCACTCTGGCCTCAGAAATATAAGATGACTCCTCAACTCTTATATGGAATTGGAGAATTTAGGGTCAAACAGAGATGGCGACCCAGATATCAAGGTGGATCATGAGCCCATGTATGCCCACAGGGAGGGGAGGGACCTGAGAGTCACAGCTATTTAGACTCTGGGTCCACCCCTCTCCCAGGCACCTCTCCTGGATGTCCCATGGGCATCTAGATGGAACACATCCCTACATGCCCTCTTAGTCCTTGCCACAAACCCGCCTCTCCCTTCGGGCCCTCCGAAGGGCATCACTATCCACCCAATCTCCTCCTAGTCCTTGCCCATCTAACCCAGACAGTCCCCCA
This sequence comes from Equus quagga, assembly GCF_021613505.1. NCBI lineage: Eukaryota > Metazoa > Chordata > Mammalia > Perissodactyla > Equidae > Equus > Equus quagga. Next base: position 61,851,296 of record NC_060279.1, read on the forward strand.
AACCAGGCAGTCCTTCCTAAGAAACATGTCCTGTATCCATTCTTCCCACTCAACTCCGGCCCAGAGCTGCCTCTTGTCTCGTAGCAGCCTGCTTACTTCCAGTCCATTCTCCTTCCAGCTGCCAGGCTTATTATTCTTTCTCTTTATTTGTCAAAGTGGGTGGTAGTCTGAATAATAGCCCCTAGAGATGTCCACGTCCTAATCTCTGGAGCCCATGACTATATTACCTTACATAGCAAAAGGGACTTTGCAGATATGTTTAAGTTAAGGATCTTGAGATGGGGGAGAGTATCCTGGATTATCCAGGTAAATTCAGTGTAATCACAAGGGCCCTTATAAGAGGGAGGCATCAGGGTCAGAGTGGGAAGAGATGTGGTCATGAAAGCAGAGGTCGGAGAGATTTGAGGATACTATGCTGCTGTCTTTGAACATGGAGGAAGGGATGTGTGAGCCAAGGAATGCAGGCAGCTCTAGAAGCTGGAAAAGGCAAGGAAACAGATTCTCCTTTAGAGCCTCCAGAAGGAACCAGCCTGCTGACACCTTGACTTTAGCTCAGCGAGACCCATTTCAAACTTCTGACCTCCAGAACTGTAAGATAATAAATTTGTGTTGTTTTAAGCCACTGAATTTGTGGCAGTTGTTATAGCAGCAATATGAAAGTAATACAGTGGGTTTCAAATAGGGATAGATCCACATGCACATAACTAGTTAAAGCTGTTTTACTTGAAACAAAAATCCAAGTGACAGCTCAGATTCCCTCGATGTCTGCCTGAGTGACTCCAGGCCAGGCTTTCTTAGAATTGGACTCCCTCTGGCCAAATTTGCTTTTTAAAGACACAGGCAGTTTGATAATGTTCTTCTGAGTCTGTCATTACCATGCGGTCCCCAATCCAGAACGTGATACTGCCCGGGGCATCACCTAATGAGGAAGACCACACGTTGCCTGCTCCCGGGCAGGCAGATGGCAGAGAAATCTTCCTAAGGTGAAAACACCACCTCATCACTCTTCCATTTAAGGTACTTCCAGGGCTCCCTTCTTCTGCCTTTAGGATCAATTGAAATGTCATGGCATGGCTTCCCTGCCTGGAAAGCTCCTCCACCTCCTCACCCCTGTCCTCTGTGAGGATTGTGCAGCTCCTGGAACCCACAGCATTAGCTTTGACCCCCAGGCCTTTTCCCACAGGATTCCCTTTACTTGGAGTGTAGTTCCAGCTCCTCCCACCCCCTCTGGCCAATTTCTATAAAAATGTGAGGCACATTTTTTCAGGGACAGAAGTCAGCCCCTCCGGCAGGACTTGTTCCTGGCCAGAGCTGCTGCCCCCAACCGGCAAGGCAGGTCTGCCCAGGGTGGGGGATCCCAGGTCAAGGGGAGAAAAAGCCCAACTCTGGTTTTCAGGGCTTGCACACACGTGTCTGAGAAGATTCTGAGCTGGCTGACATGACTCCTAGAATTGCCAGAAGAGAGTCCCACTTGGGCAAGCAAAGACGGCTCATTCCACCTTGGGCTGGAACCAGCGACCTGTCCTTAATTAGAGCCAGAGTACACGGGGCTTTCTGGGACTTGTCACCGGTTACTTGTTTCAATCCCAGCTCTGCCAGTCACCAGCTGAACAAATTCTTTAACCTCTCTCAATCTCAGTTTGCTTCTCTGTGAAATGGGGGTAACAATAGCTACTGCCTAGGGCTGTGGTGATGCCTGAAAATGTAGTCATGTATATAAAGCACATAGAGAATGTTCAAGTGGTAGTAGACATTGATATATTTAATCTAGACCTGACTTATCTTTCTACCCGGAAATGATGCTTTCCATTTCATCAACTAATGGAATTAAATTTTAATTATCAAATTAGCCTGGGTGGGACGTGGTCAACCACAACTCTTGCTCTCTGGGTCCACTTCGTCTGGGTCACAGTACCCTTTCCAAGAGGCCCTGCATGAGTCAGCCTATCCATTTGGCTTGTCCCCATGGCCACCAGCATCTCTTGTTCTGGCAAGCACAGCAGCCTTCTAACTGGTCTTTCTGTTTCCACTGCGGGCTCCCCGTCCCCCACCAGTCCATTCTCCTCACAGTTTGTGGCTGTCTTTAAAAAGAAAAAAGCCAAACTGATTATTTTACTTCTTGCTTACAACCCTCAATGACTCTCCCTCCTCCCCAGGGAGTGGTATTTCGATATACCATGAAATTAGAATCAAAATCTCCTTCTCACTGCAGCCTCCAAGACCTCCCTTGTCCCCTGGCTCTGGCTGAGCTCTGCAGCCTCATGGACTCCCTTTCCTGGAAGGACCAGGCTCCTTCTTATACTAGGGCCTTTGCGTATGATGCTCTTACTACCTGGCACATCACTTCCTCCAGGAAAACTTTCTCTGACACTCAGAACAGAAGAGGCCATTGCTCCCGCAGCACCATGGGACTCTGCTTTCTAGTTCCTTCCGTCAGTGGCTCCTTGACTGTATAGTCATCGATTAGGGGCTGTCCCTCCAGTCAGAGACCACAAGGAAAGGAATGATGTTTGTTTTGGTCACCATGGCTTCCCAAGCACAGAGCCTGGAACACATAAGCACTCAATAGATGTTTGTTGAATGAAGGAAGGAAGGACTGAATAAATGGAAGCATAGTGCTATGTATAACACTTTTGTAAAGTAAACAATACCTGTGAAGCCTTTTTTAAAGTAAATAATACCTGTTGAATTACTTTTGGTGTAAAAATTGACCTTCCTATATTACCAGCCTTTCAATATAGTAAATCTGTTTTTTCCATGTCTTTTGTAAAGCATTTCTTTTTTAATTTGCTACATTCAAGACACTCTCCTCCTATTAATTTTTCCATGTTAAGTGGTTTTTACGACTGCTTTGTGCTTTAAGAAAGAAATGCTATTCGGTATTTAGAATATTCTCTCAGCTTCCTTAGTGAGAAGGCTCTGGTGGCTTTCTCACTGTTGACTATAACCAGTGCAGCTTGGAACACAATGTCACCCTCCAGAACTCTCTCGGACATAGATAAAACTTATTTTGTGTCTCCAGTTGGGAACAAGGTGTTTGGAAGCAGTACCTTATGCAACAGAAGTGCTGTAGGGCTGTCCCTAGGAGGCAAATGAAATAAAGATCATGGTGTGTGGAAAATGTGCCCACAGAGTGCTAGGAATGAAGGATTTTAAAGCTTCTCTGCCAGTAATTCAGTTTTTACTTTATGTTTCTTGGAAAACTGATTGCTTGTATTTACCACATGTGTTATCTAAGATGCAGACGGTGGGGGCAGGGGGGTGGCGGGGAAAGGCCTCCGGGGCCGGCTCCGTGGCCGAGTGGTTAAGTTCACGTGCTCCGCTGCGACGGCCCAGGGTTCAGATCCTGGGCGCGGACATGGCACCGCTCGTCAGGCCACGCTGAGGCAGCGTCCCACATCCCACAACTAGAAGGACCCGCAACTAAGATATACAACTATGTACGGGGGGCGGGGGGGGGGGGGGGTGTGAGGAAATAAAGCAGAAAAAAAAAAGGCCTCCTGTGCTGGCAAGGATTTCCATGGCAGCCAGGTCAAATCTGCCCTCTTTGCAACTGACCTCCTGCTCCCTAGGGAGGGGTATTTCCATTCAGCATGAAATCTTTTTGCTTGCTCATTTCTGTGGGGAATGGTCCATGCATGCAAAGTTGTTGGCTGTTCTTACTTTATTTCAGAAATGTGCAGGGTTGGGACACCTGAATTTTTCCTCGAATGCTTTAAAGCAAATTACATGCCGGAACTGCTCAGGCTTGCTCCTGGCGGAATTTCCTTTGAGCGTTCATATCTCGAAACCTTATGTAACCTGACGCAATTATCTGAAAAGGCTGGGAATCCAAAAGAACACTGTTCTAAGCTAGGAATGAAGGTCGGGGCTGGGAAAGAAGTGTTCTCCCCTCCCTGGGGACTGGGTCATACTTGACTATGACAATGCCCAATTCATGATGCGAAGAAAAATGTTAAACCTGGCACTGTGACCAGTGGGCGCACTTGCTTTGTCTCTGAAAGAGGGATAGCGTGATGAGGTGCTCGAGGGGCATTACAAAGCTCTAGACCTGGCTGGCAGTTAAAAATATTTCAATAACCACCTTGAGCAACTGGTCTTCCCAGGATGGAAACAAGAGTGGTCTGGGCCCCTTTTGGGGAATACCCACCTCCACTGACTCAAAAATCAAACCCATCTTGAGAGACGAGCTCTCATGCCAGCAGTTAGCGCTGCAAATGGGGTGTATGTGAGGATCTGGAACTCATACTTTCACCAACTGGTTGGTCCAGGTGATTCTGAATCAAGCTCAGCCCAAGACTCACCCCGTCACCACCACCACCACCACCCCCACCCCCCGCAGCCCAATCCCCATCTCAAGGGAGGAGTAGGGAGAGTGAGGACACAAACTCTAAGTGCAGACCTAAAATCAGGGCTCCACCAGGAGATGACCCCTCATTCCCGCAAGCCCTTGGGCCAAGAAGCTTCTTTTTCTCTTCCTTTTGTTTTCACTTTTTGGAAATCCCAATCCTGCTCACTATTTGCATACCAGCGGTGAGGGACCTCCAAGGAGAACCGGCACCACTCATAGGTGGTTGGCTTTTCAAGGAATTCGCTGGAGAAAATTGTAGGCAAGGCTGTGGACAAAACTCCCCTCCATCTGGTTTCAGTTTATTTAAAAAAACAACACACACAGGCCTCCCCACCAGCAATCGGAAAACAGCCACAGCTTTCCCAGGGGGTATATTAGCCACCGGGGGTGGGGCTGAATTATGTATATGCAAATAAATTAAACCAGCCAGCCAACAGCAACTAATTTTTGTATCTTTTGCAGTTGTTCTGCCAAGAAAAGGCCTGAATCAGGGGTGAAGGAAGCAAGTTTTGGAATTAGTTTTAACAACTTGCCTTAATTCTACCATTGGGACACATCTTTCTAATCCAGAAGCAAATAAAAAGAGGTTGCTAGTCTTTTGCCTGGGTATTGCCCACTGCATAATGCCAACCTCCTAGGCTGAAGGCCAAGGGGCAGTACCTTGGGTAGAAGCATAGTGTCTGGACTGCTGTGTGACCTAGGGCATGTCACTTAATCTCTCTGAGTCTGTTTTCTTACGTATAGGAAGAGGATAATGATAGTGTTTGCTTTATAGGGATGATGTGAGGATAGTAAGTAAAATAAAGTATGAGCAAGCTGAACATAAGGACTGGCAGACAGCAAACACACAGTAAGTGTGACAGAAGATTAATAACTCAAAGCCACACTGCAGGACCCAAGAGGGCTGGTTTCACCTGGAGTCAGCAAACTCTCCCTGAAAGTGCTCTCAGGTGGGGGCTTGCCCTTCTCCTGGAGAACACTTCAGAGCACATTCCTTTAATGTTTCCCAAATTCAAGGGCCCCAATACCCAAACATCTGCCTTCAATCCTGGAGGCAAAAATAAAGTTCAGAGAAGGGTGCCAGACAGAATTTGAAAGCGCAAGTGATGCTCCTAGCTTCCTGCATCTCACGGTCCCCTTTTCCAGGTAACCGAAGGGACTGATTTCCAGGTACACAGCCTAGATGGGGTACTTCTGAAAAGTGAGAAGGTTTCAGTTCACATCCAGGGCACGTGGAGGCGGGTTGGCAATCTCCAGGGCTCCCATGGCACGTGATGATGTGCTGGAGACCATGGCATCCAGCTGCCTCTGGGCTCAGCCCTTGCAAGTCCATGAGCACCTTGGTTTGTCTGAAACAGATCTCTGGTTCTGTCCCTCATCTAGATGCAACAGGACTCCCAGCCTCCACTCTTCCCCTGTCCCCAAATCCACTTCCTGGCCAATCCAGACAGGGGCCTCATTTACTCCAGACCATTCTCAGCTCTCCTTTGCTCTCAGAACGAAGTCTAAGAGGCCTCATGTGACAAATGTGGCTCTGCATTAATACAGTTCTCAAGAGCCCAGACTTCAGGCTCAGGTCCCCCTGAGTTTGAACCTTGGGGTCGTCCAAGATGCAAACTCAAGTGCACCTGAGTTTGAGACCTTGAACAATTTTCTTAGCCTCTGGAAGCCTCAGTTTCCTTGAACGTAAAATTGTAATAATGCTACCTACTACAAAGGGCTATTGTGAGGCTTCTGCACCCAACCCTGGGCTTGGGATAGAGCAACAGGTTTGGAGGCCAGTGCATGGAATGAAAATTGAGGATGAGGTGGGGAGGGGGTGGCTGCCAGAACTGAGGAAGATGATGAGACGAGCTTTGGACATGCTGAGTGAAAGGAGCCTGTGGGTGTCCAAGGGAGGTGTCCAGGGGCAGCTGGACACACAGGCCTGGAGTCAAGAGCAAGGCCTTGGCTAGGAAGGAGTGTGGGAGTCCCCAGCATGTGAGTAGGAAGATGAGCTCATGGTGGGGGAAAGGACCACGGGTGAGGCCTCCACAGCCAGAGCTTCACTCACAAGGAGAGAAGCTTGCAAAGGAGGCCGAGGAGAACCAAGGAGGTAGGAAGAAATTCAGCAGCGGTGGCTTCACAGGTGCCAAAGGGGAAAGGTCTTGGGGCAGTGAGGAGTGGCCAGCAGGGCAGAGGCTTTGAGGATGCTAAGTTAACTGAAAGCAGAGATGTGTCTATGTTATTTGGGGACTAGGATGTCATTCACTGGTGATCTCTGGCAAGGTCAGGAGGGGGAGCTGACTCAGAGCTAGAGTGAGGGAGGGGAGAGGGGAGATGGTGATTGTAGACAATTTTAGAGAAATGTGGCTGAGAATAGTGGTGGAGAGCATGAGAACAGCACTTGAGGAAAGGGGTATAGGATTGAGGTGAAAGAAGTTCTTTATTGTGGTTACAGGGGGAGAGGCCAGAGCTGGTTGCATGCTGCCAGGAAGGGGCCAGTGGTTAGTTATTATATCCATGGTGCCCAGCAAAGGGCCTGGAATGCAGTAGGAACTCAATAAAAATTTGTTGCATTTGAGGACAGGGAGGGATGGGGTCTGGAACCTGGGTGGAGGACTGGCCATTGGCAGGAAGGGAGGCCCCTCTTTGCAGGAGAGGGAGATGTGGCGGGGTGCCAGGAGTGAGCAGAGTGCACGACAGGGCCTCCTTAGGAGTCTGCTGCTTCTGAGCTGGACCACAGAGGGAGGAAGAGGTGATAAGGGTGTGCTTGGCTCCAGCAACCCCGGTGTGGCCAGGGGACAGAGAATGAGCGCTTGGACACTGCTACCTGGCACCGCCCCACACACACCCCCATCACACCCCACCCCACCCCACCACCATTCCTCAAATCCAGCGGTCACCTTCCCTTTATCCCCTTCAGAGCGGCACCCTCCCCAAAAGGCCAGCAGATGGTGCCAGTGAATTGCTGGACTCAGCTGGACCAGACCAGAGCCAACCTGCCAGTCCCCAACCCACCTCTGGGCCCTCCAGAGCCTGGGGCATGCTAAGGCTTTGGCTCTCCAGGTTTCTGACCAAAGTGGAGTGGGAGCGCAGGACGAAGGACAAAGATTATGGGCTGAGAGCATAGGGGTGGGTGGGTCAGGGCCTCTCCTCCTGCTGGTAGCCCTTCATTCCTCAGGCCCTGCCTTATCTGCTGAGGCCCTACCCTCTGCCCCCCTTCCATTCTCCTCCCTGGAGGCCCTGCCAGCCTAGACTCCTGGTTCTGGCAGAGGCTGGTTCTCTGCCCCTGGGCAGGCACAACTTGGCACCAGGCCTCAGACAGGGCTGGGCCAGCCCTTCCCAGCCATGACTGCCAGAACCACCTTCTTTCCACTTCCAAGACCATCTCCACCTGGTGAGGGGTAAGGGGTCAGCTGCTGAGGAGGCCACAGGGGGCTGGAGCATAGATCCTAGGAAGGAGTCTTGGCCTCCTGGCCTAAGAAGTGGAATGAATTAGGAGGTGAGAGATTTATATAAAAATGTGGTAGAGGGGCCGGCCCCGTGGCTGAGGTTGAGTCTGCGCGCTCTGCTTCGGCAGCCTGGGGTTTCGCCGGTTCTGATCCTGGGCACGGACATGGCACCGCTCATCAAGCCATGCTGGGGCGGCATCCCACATGCCACAATTAGAAGGACCCACAACTAAAAATATACAACCATGTACTGGGGGGCTTTGGGGAGAAAAAGGAAAAATAAAATCTTTAAAAGAAAAATGTGGTAGATTATCCAGTCCCACAAGACCCAAACCACACAAGACTCATGGTTGTGTCCAAGGTGGTACAATGTCCCAGCAGCTCAGCTGGAAACATCCCCTCTTCATCCTAGCCATCCTATTCTCCGCAGCCAAAGGCAATTCCCTATACTCACTCTCAGCAAGTCCCTCTCCCCATCGTGGGCTTCCCAATGAGTCAGGATCCTTCATGTTTCCTTCCCAGGATAGTGTAGGATCCTGTTTCTCAGTCTCTGTTCTCACCTTGCTTTCCTGCTTCCACCTCCCTACCCTTTGACTCCTGCTCTGGCAAGTGCTGGTACTACCTGTGTGACCTTGACCTTGAAGGCTGCCTGGGACCCCCACCTCACTCCCTCACCTACACCCCCTCCCTAGTCCCAAGGGGGAAGCCCTTAATGGGCTGAAGCTGGAGAAACCACAGTCAGACTCTCAGTAGGGTGACCAGAGCTGGGGGATCCCACCAATCCAGGGTCTACAGCTCAGATCAGGAAGCCAGGCCAAGGGTGCTGTGTCTACCACTAAGCCTGGGCCATAGATTCAGGACAACAGGAGTTGGTAGGTTATGGAAAAGGAACATTTCCCTAAGTTTCCAAAGGATGACCAGACCGAAGGAGAGAGAATCATTGGAAATACACAAAGCACACACAAATGTACTCACAAGCACATACAAGGTCATGGCACAGGGACAGACACACTATGCGTGCTTGGACAAGCTATGGAGCCCATGGACACGCGTATATACAAATATAGGCACCCAAGGTCATGTACCCAAGGTCAGGCTCACACAGCCTCCTCAGGCAAGTCCTGCCTCCCAGGGCCAAGGCTAGCCTGATGTCTGTACTTACAGGAGGAGGAATAGGTAGGGGCACAAGAGTGGCTCTGGATAGGAGATGGGTCCTCCACCCGAGCCTGTCCCCTTAAGTGGGTCTGGCTCCCAGCCATCTCCCTGAGACACCCCTGGAGGCTATGCCTGGGTGGCAGAGAAGGCTTTGGAGGAAGCATTGCCTTGAAGCCCTAGCAAAAAGCCTTGGCACCTAAGATAGAGAATGGGCAACAGGGCTGGGAGGGGCCATGACCTCCCCGGACCTAGTTGGGGCATGGATGAGGCACTGGGCAAGGCCCAGAGGCCCACAGGAAACAGGACCCCCCTCCGCCATGGGCTGCACCTACTGCCCTCAGTATAGGGCCTGGCAGTCAGGTACTGGCACCAACTCCTAGTGTCTGGCAGAGCCCTGGCATGGATGCCAAGCACAGGGTGCCAGACATGGGGGTGGTCAGGGTGGGGGGCCTCCAGGCCACACACAAACACAGACCTTCATATACACAGGCAGGGAAATGCACCCATACTCACATCACTTATTTTATACCCTGGGGAATCATGTGAGCAGTGCAGGGATCACCCTGTCCTAGAGGTGCCCTCACTGACTCCCCAGGTGTCCCCATTGGCCTGGCTCTTGGAGTCCCTGGGGTTGGAGGGTGGGCTGGAAGTAACGGGAGGCTGACACGCTTCCTCTGAACCCCTCTCCCCACCCACCCTCACACACATACACTTGTGTGGCACGGCTGGGCCGTGGAGGGAAGGGGGAAGGCAGGCAAGAGATTCCCGAGAACCCGAGCTCGGGAGCTCCCGCCCCAAGCCGGATCTGTGGTGGCGGGCAGCTTAGGTGTGAGCGTGCCTCAGGGCGTGTGTGCGGGGGACCCGCGGCCGCCACGGCGCACGGCGTGGGAGTGCGGCGCGTGTGCGGGCGGCGGCCACGTGCGGGAGGGCCAGTTCCCCGCGGTGTGCCGGCAGGCCCGGCGGCAGCGGCAGTGCTACCAGTGGGGAGCTTGAATGGAAGTTGTGCGCGTCCTCAGGTGTCCCGAGCTAGTGTGAGCTGGATGTGCTCACCTGGGAGCGGCGGCTCAGCGGCCCTGGGCACGTTTGTGGGGCGTAGGGGTGAGCGGACGCAGGGCACAAGGACTAGACCGACTGGCCCTCTCCCGGCGCGGCCCGCGGCGAGGCGGCTCCTCCTTGAGCAGCAACTTTAGGACTTTGTTCCGGCTTCTTCGAAAGCGGATCTGGTAGCTGGGGGGGGGGGGGGGCGGGGGGGGGGCACCTGCCCTGCGCGGGGTGCACGGAGAGAAGTGGAGGAAAGCCCCGCCCTAACCCCGCCTCCGCTCCGCCCTCTCCCCGCCCTCGGGGCTCTTTATAAGCTCGGCCCGAGGGCGAACAGAGAAAGCCAGTATCTCTCCCGCCCCTGGCCGGTGTTCTGCTGCACCCCGCGCCTGCTCACCCCTGCCCCGAGTCCTTGTCCTTCTCCCCGCTCCTCAGCCCGGTCCCCGCCCCGCCCCGGTCCAGCCCGGCCCAGCCCGGCCGCCATGGAGCGCTGGCCTTGGCCGTCGGGCGGCGCCTGGCTGCTCGTAGCGGCCCGTGCGCTGCTGCAGCTGCTGCGCGCAGACCTGCGTCTGGGCCGCCCGCTGCTGGCGACACTGGCGCTGCTGGCCGCGCTCGACTGGCTGTGCCAGCGCCTGCTGCCCCCGCCGGCCGCACTCGCCGTGCTGGCCGCCGCCGGCTGGATCGCGTTGTCCCGCCTGGCGCGCTCGCCGCGCCTGCCGGTGGCCACTCGCGCGGTGCTCATCACCGGTGAGTGAGCGGGGCGCCGAAAGCGGGGACTCCAGGCTCGAGGGCGGAGCCAGACACGCAGAGGGTTCCCCATGGGCACGCTAGGGCAAGGTGGGCCCCCCATCGCAGTGGAGGGAGAGTTCTGTCCCTCCTCTGGGTGCAGAGAGCGAGCCAAGTAGGAAACGCAGGGTACCTTCCCAAGTCCGGGTTAACTACCTGCCGCGGTGAGGAGTGTTGGAGGGAAAATGAGGCACGGAGTGGGCAGGTGCGCAGGGGAAACTAGTGGCTGAGAAAGACGGAGCCTCCTGGAGTTTGGGGTTTATGCTTTTTCCCTCCCCAACAAAGCAGTCTTCCGAAAGGAGAGAGTGCTCAGAGGGACTTTAGAGGATGGTCACCCCTTGAACTCTGCCTAACATTCCCACGTGGGAGGCCCCATCTCCTCTTCTCTGGGGCCAGAAGAAGCCACTTGGGTGGAGAATTGGGACCCCCACCCCACCCTCCAATTGGCTGGGAACCTTGGAGTCAAGAAAAGCTTGAGGTCACCATGAAAGGCAGCTGGGCATTCAGCTGCCTCTCAGATCCTGTTACCCACCCCCAAACTGCTGAGGTAGCAACCTAGAGTCTGCACCCAGCACCCCACCCCACATTCCTCCTGGCCCTCCATGCCCAGGAAGGAGGTCTTGGAGAGCTGCTGAGGTGCGTCTGGCCGCCTGCCTGAGCTCCCTTTGTCTGGAGCAGGGAATAAATCTGTCACCAGAATGAGGGAAGGGGAAGGGGGGGCTAAGGCCAAACAGGAAGTGGGGAGGGGGAGAAAGGCCAAGGGGCACTGGCTCCATTGTATGGGGGAAGGGACAGCCTAGACTCTCCCACAACTCCCATAGCTTTGGACAGGTGCTCAGGGCTCTGCCCTTGCATTGGGGCTGGGCTGGGCGCAGCCACCAGACTAGCTTCTTAGAGACCTCGTTCCAGTAGGGGGCCCTGCATGATCAGATGGAGCTGGGAGAACTTCCCAGAGGAGGCCATCCTTGAGCTGGGCCTCAGAGGATGAGTGGAGATAGGTGGGGTGTGGAAGGTGTTTTGGATCAGACGGAGTGTGGGACAAAGGCTTGAGGGAGAATGAACATGGCATGAGTAGGAGACAATGGGTAACCAGTCTGGTTGCTGGGATGTGAGGTTGTTTCCTCAGAAGGGGCCTTGAATGCTAGGCAAGAAGCCAGACTGTGCTGAGGTGGAATAGGAGTCAGGGCGCCATGAGAGCCTTGGGCTTCAGCAAAGAGGAGAGAGATAGGGCAGGGCTCAGGCTGCAGGGAGAAACCTGAGTTCAGAGTGCAGTGCAAAGCCTCAGGGGACCCCAGTTTCAGGGGTTTGAGGAAGGAAAGATAACAGACCCTCCTGGAATGAAGTAGGGACTAGGTTGCGAGCTCTGCTCCCAGGGACAAGGCAGCTCCCCTCTTGCCTTCTAATTTGTGAGCTGCCTCAACAGGACCCAGGCTATCTGCGTGTACTAGTGACCCAGTAGGCGGTCTTTCCTGAAATCTCGCCTCACACATTTTTCTGCTGCTGTTACTTCTCCTAGCTTTGAGCCTGAGAGTGAGGTGAGTGGAAGGACACCTTCTGTGACTTGGGCTCCCCCATCTCTGGTTACAAAGCCCTGTGATGGGGGAGCTCACCTCATGTAAGCATCAGAAGTGGGTCTTCAAGCTTCCCACTGCCCGAAACTCGGGTTTCCTCTCTCACCACCTGACTGCAAGACAAGTAGGTGACCAGGCCCTGCCCCACCTGCCAGGAACATGGTGTCTTGAGCCTGCCAGAGCTGCTACCCACCCCTCCCTGAGAATGCCCTGAGAACCACTGGCCAAGGCTTGTCCTGGAGCTCAGCCCAGGGGTCAGAGTTTGGGCTGAGTGACTCGGTGCCTTGTGTGCACATCTGTGCACTGATGGGTGGCAGCAGTCTCATGAGAGTGAGCCTGTGTGTGAATATGCTGGCAGGTCGGAGGTATGTAGATGAACAAGAGGGTGTAGAAGGTGGGTGAGTGTTGGGACTGCAGAGCTGAGGCTCTGGAGGCCTCAGTTTCCCTGTGAAGGGCCTGTCTGCACTTGGGGGGAGCTTAGGCAAGTGGACACACACTTGTGCTCACTCCCCTCCTGCAGCCAGACTTGCCCAGGAACGACCCCTCAGCCCTGGCTGGCTGGCCACACAATGCCCAGCTCGCAGCCCCCAGCCCAGCTTTGTTCTCTGCCTCAGCAGAGGGGGCGGGGCTGTGATGGGGATGGGGGCAGAGCCTCCTGGAGTGGGGAAGCAGAGTGACTTGCAGCTTCTGCTCAGCAGGACCACCAGAAGGGCAGGCTTCAGAGAGCCTCCTCCCTCACTGGCCTTCCCCATCCCCTCGCTGGCCACCCACAGAGCCAGGATCAGAATGGGAACAATCAAGGAAGCAGGGGCTTATCTGACCCCTACTCTGGCTCTGCCTGGTGGTTCCTCTCTCTACATACCAAAGTCAGGAAATTAAGCCTCCAAGAGTGGTAATTGACCTCAGGTCACACTTGTTGGGTGTGGGAAGGGATTGAAACGCAGGTCTGTTCTCTACTCCATCCATCATCATCCCTGTCCTGAGGGCAAGTGATCTGGGGCTCAGAGAATGCCCTACTGTTGCCACTGATGAAATTCCATGGGTGAGGGTCAGGGGTGACATGCGGATGGGCCTCCAGCTTGCCTAGAGCCTGGAACAACAGTAGGGGGTGTTGAGGTTGGGAAGGGAGGGGGGCGGCTCAGGTTGTGCAGGGCCTAGATAAGCAGAGGGCTTGGGCTTCATCCTAAGGGTTGTGGGAGCTTTGGAAAAGTTTTCAGCAGCAGAGTGATAGTGTCATTTTTGGAGAGATCTCTCTGGCAGCTTAGAGAGAGAATGGATTCAAAGGGGCAAAATGGGACAGGACTAAAAAGCAGGCTGCTTCCAGGTAAGAGGAAGAAGCCTGGGCAAGGGCAGCGAGAAAGGAAGGGAGAGGTTGCTGCTATCTCCCTGATACCGAGCAGGCATAAGGACATCAGAGCTGGGACTGGGTCTCAGGCTGCCCTATGGTAGAGTTCTGACCTTACTTTTTCCTGGCTGAGTGCCTTTGGGAAGCAACAGCATTACTAGGTCTGTTTCCTCATCTCTAAAGTGGGAATCATAAGCTCTGTTTGATCGAGTAGCTATGGGGAGTCAGGGAGGTGACAGCTGTGAAAGAGCTAGTGCTCAGGTGCTCAGCTAGAGGGGCAAAGCCTGCCAGAGACTGGCCTAGGAAAAGAGGGAGGACGGCTGACTGCTGGTAGATTGGGTGTCCAGGGGCCTGGATCCTAGGGTGTCTCAGGCTGGACTAGGCCACAGTGGAAGTTCACTGGCTGTTCTGCCCTGGCCAGGCTGTGACTCTGGTTTTGGCAAGGAGACGGCCAAGAAGCTAGACGCCATGGGCTTCACCGTGCTGGCTACCGTGTTGGAATTGGATAGCCCTGGTGCCCTGGAGTTGCGTGCCTGCTGTTCTCCTCGCCTAAGGCTACTGCAGATGGACCTGACCAAGCCGGCGGACATTAGCCGTGCACTGGAGTTCACAAAGACCCACACCACCAGCACAGGTCAGTGGGTGTGGCTCTACCAGGAGAGGGCATGGCTGCATGGGTGGGTGTGAAGGGGCAGGGATTGGAGGTTTGCTGCTGAGCTGACCTGCAGCTTTTCTCCCCGCTCCATGCCCTCAGGTCTGTGGGGCTTGGTCAACAATGCGGGCCACAACGATGTAGTGGCTGATGTGGAGCTGTCTCCAGTGGCCACGTTCCGCAGCTGCATGGAGGTGAACTTCTTTGGCGCGCTTGAGCTCACCAAAGGCCTCTTGCCATTGCTGCGCCGTTCCAAGGGTCGCATCGTGACTGTGGGCAGCCCGGCAGGTGAGTGCCCTCCCCCACTTGAGCAGAAAAGATGCTGCTGAGGTGCAGGGGAAGGGATTCTGGAGCCCCGGGCCCAGGCTGAGCTGCCCGACTCCCAATCCATCCCCAGGAGACATGCCATATCCATGCTTGGCGGCCTATGGGACCTCCAAAGCCGCCATGGCACTGCTCATGGATACATTCAGCTGTGAACTTCTGCCCTGGGGAGTCAAGGTCAGCGTCATCCAGCCTGGCTGCTTCAAGACAGGTAGGGGTTGGGGTTTGGGGCTGGGAAAAGAGGGATGGGTGTGGTCTTATCTGGGGTGGGGTCAGGTTTGAGGATGGGTGTGGCTTTGGCTGGAGGCAGGTCTTGGGTTGTGGGTTAGACAGACCTGGATCTGGCTTTGACTTCCCTAACTGATCCCACTCTCACCTTGCCACTCCTTCCCCAGAGTCAGTGCTAAACGTGGGCAATTGGGAGCGGCGCAAGCAGCTGCTGCTGGCCAACCTGCCCCGAGAGCTGCTGCAGGCCTACGGTGAGGACTATATTGAGCACTTCCATGGGCAGTTCCTGCATTCCCTGCGCTTGGCGCTGCCAGACCTCAGCCCGGTTGTAGATGCCATCACTGATGCACTGCTGGCAGCTCAGCCACGACGCCGCTATTACCCGGGCCATGGCATGGGACTCATGTACTTCATCCACTACTACCTGCCTGAGGGTCTGCGGCGCCGCTTCCTACAGACCTTCTTCATTAGTCCCTGTCTGCCAAGAGCCCTGCGGCCTGGCCAGCCCAGCCCTACCCCCTCCCAAGATGCAGCCCAGGACCCAGACTCAAGCCCAGGCACTTCCCCCACGGCGGCCCGATGAGCAATGTGCACATATGGCCTAGCTGCTCCAGCAGAGGAGCTCCCATGAGCTCTTGACTCTCCCCTAGACATTGTGACCCCCAGGTCTGCCCTGGGGCCTGGCCTAAAGGACTCCAGCCCCACCCACTGCTGATGCCCCAGGTCAAGCCTGTTGAGGCTGAGGCTTCCCAGTGAACAGCTAGCCTCTCTCTGCTGCTTCATGAGCCCGATAGACCCTCCTAGGCACAAGGCTCCACCCTGCAGCTTGAAGAACCCAGCTGGATGGGGAGTTTAGTGCAAGACTTAGCTGTAGTTTGACAGGATCCTGCCATAGTTTGCCTCTGCAAACTAAGGAGTGACTGGGTGGGTTGGGGACTCCCTGAGGATTATTTCTCGGTACCAGTGCCTCACTGCTGCAATGCAAAGGGTGAATCCCAGCTGTTTCTTGACTGGCTCAAGAATTGGAGCCCCACCCACCCCAAGCCCCCCAAGCCACACAGAAGCTGAATACCCTACTTGCTTGTCACTTTTTAAATAAAGATAAATTTTATTTCTCCTAGAATGGGGGAGATGCTGTATTTGGAGGGGGTGACGGCTGGGTGACAGGCTGTGGCTGTGTGACAGACTGGGAACCCTGGGGGCTCTGCATGGGCTCTGGGCACAGACTCTTGTTCATATCTACCCTCCTTCATTCACCTTGAGCAGATCATTTATCCATAGGTTTGGGTTTCCTCATTGTGAAATGGGGTTAATGCCCCCAGCCCAGGGAGTTGTGGGGCTCAATGATGCAAACAGGGAGGCCTGGGGGCCCTCCAGGGCCAGGACTTGGCTCCACAGGCCTGTCTGAGCCTCCAGCAGAGGAAAGGGCCATCCCTCCAGTGACTTCCCCCACCCTGAAAAATCTAGCTGCATGGGGAGAGGACCAGCCTAGGGCTGCCGACTGGAGAGAGAGAGAGAAGGCTTAGGTGGTGGTGGACTCAGCAAGGGGGGACCCTAGGGAAGTTGGGGGTCTGGGAGAGGTACTAGGGCCCAGAAGAGATAGCAGACAGCCGGGAGTAGAGAGAACAGTTTATTGTCTCAGAGGCAGAGCTGAGGGAGGGGGCTGCAGAGCTACTTCCTCCCCGCTCCAAGGACACACACACTTTATCCCCCACCCCGGACCGTGGCTCTGGGGCTGACCCACAGACGGAAGGGGAGGTTCGCCGCTGCCCCCAGGGGTTCTCAGGTCAGGGAGGAACATAAAAGTGACCACATGCTTCTCAGACATGTCAGTGGCTGTAAACATAGGGCTGAGGGAGCCTCCGTGCTCTGGAGTGGGAGGGTGCGGGGGAGGGCTGGTCCATCCTTGCCTGGGGAGGGGAGCAGGTGCCTAGCCCCTTTTCAGGCCCAAGAGTAGTCTCAGAGAGGGTCAGGGAAGCTGGGCGGCTGGGAGGACTATGTGCTACCCCCCAGGGCAGGTAGGTGAGCCGTGGGCTTTGTCACAGCACGCACAGACACACACACTTGTGGGGAGCCCTGGGCCAGGGCACTAGAAGATGGGGATGTAGTTATCGATCTTGGCGCGGTGGCGCTGGGCGATGCACTCAGCAATCCACACAATGTTGCGACACTCCTGTTCCTTGAGCTTCACAAAGGCATAGAAGACACCAAAGTGGAACTGGTTCAGGAAGGCCAACTTGTTCAGTTTCACCTGTGGAAACAGGCGTGGTGTGCAGGTGGCCATGACCGCAGAGTCAGGCCTGAGCCACCAACCCCTCCCTATGACAGGAAGGCCCAGCACTCACCTCGTGCTCAAAGAATCGGTCCTCCAGGGTCTTGTCTCCAGGGTTGCTGCCTGCACCCTCGAAGAGCAGCTTATACTCCTGGTGCAGGGCAGTGGTGTGAAGCATGAGCATGGGGGCACTGTTGGGTGTGGGCTGGGTATGCGGGCACCAATATGCCCACCCACCGTCCCATAGCCAGGACACTCACCGGGTAGTAGTCAGCCACATTCTTGACCTGCTCATAGTCGTCAGCTCGAGCCAGCTGGGCCAGGCCCTCAGGGTAGAGCCGCCCACAGTGCGGAAACAGCTTGGCACGGTCCTCCTTGGTCAGCTCTGTGCCGAAGGAGTTGATGGTGATGATGAAGGCGCGGCGGTCTGCTTCAAACTGGGGCCAGTGCACAGGCAAGGAGAGAGGGAGGGGAAGGGAGGCAGTGGCCAGTCAATTGGCATGGCTCCCCCAAGGCCAGGGCTACCAGGGACCAGGAGGCAGGAGAGTCGGTAGGCACTTACCTCCAGGATGGGGCACATGGCGTCAGCCGTGGTCCCTCCTAGTAAGGTGCAGAACTTGTAGAAGGACTCCAGGTAGGCCTGTGCAGAGCATGGAGCTTGCTCAGCGCAGGTGGAGAGACTCTAGGGGGCTTGCCAGGCCTCCTACTCACAGTTCTCTCCTTCCCTCCTGAGCCCTTTTCATGGTGAGTCCAAACATCACCCCCATGGATTGGCCAGGGCAGCCCCCAAGTCAGACCCCTGAAAACATCCACAAATTCCAACTGCTAATCAGTCAAGCAGTAGTAGCCTGCTGCCTCCCCCACCCCAGGAGTGACAGAGCAATTTCTGACCAACTGTCTGCTCCATGGTACAGTACTCCCCTGGCCCCCATCCCACAGAGGGCCAGGCTCAGAGAGGGGCTTTGTCTTTCCCTGAGATCTCCCCTCCTCAGCCTTAGAAACCCACGTGTCGATGGACTAGTGAGGGAAGGTTACTCCTGAGAGTCCAGAGACATGGCCTGGACTGGGTGCCCTGGTCCCTCTCAGCACTCCACCTTACAGAACACCTCCTTCTCCTCCTGTCCCCCAGGTAGCTCCTAGCCATCACAAAGCAGGAACCAAACTGTCAGCCCAGTTCCTGCTGAGGGATGGTTATTGCCTGCACGGACGTCAGCCCTGCAGTGCAATGGCGGGACACGAGCGCTGCTGGCAGAGAGAGCACTTCCTGCCCAGGCAAATTGGATCTGCTGGGCATGAGGAGAAGACAGGTCAGGCCAGGCCCAGTTCCCTTCCAGCACTCACATAAAACCAGCCAGGCACAAGTTTCTTCCTCATACCACCCTATATCAAGGAAGGGGGCATGGTCTTGCAGTCCCCTGGGGAGTTCCCTTCACTCATATCCTCCTGGGTCCCATTCTAGTGGCATGGTCACAGGGACTCTGGCTCCACAGGCTAGAGACTATTCTTCTAAGTTGGGGATGTGGACTGGGAGGTATAGAAAGCTTTCCGTGCCGAGGTCTTCCCTTCAAGTTGCAGAGACCTTTCTACCCACCACCAGCTGACTTGGGCCACAGGCTCTGCTGCTCCAAGGGAAGGGGTGAGATGAAACCCAGGAGCTCATGAGCCCAGGCCTAGCCTAGCCAGCAGCACTGGGCAAGCTGGACTCAGGGGAAGGCCTGAGATGACCACTGGGGTCACAGGAAACAAAAGTCTAGGGACAGGTCAGGGAGTAAGAAGCCTAAAAGAGAAGAGTGGACCCCAGCCCAATAGCTCCCCAAGAATCAGAGAGCTTGGGTGGCAGAAACAACTGCCAACCCTACCACGGCTTGGTGGTACTGTTTAATCCCTCTAGGACTGTCCTCAGCCACCTCTTCCCTATGGCGGGCCAAGCTGGTTGTGCCCAAATCTCCAGGCCTGCCCTAGTGGGGCCTGCAGATCTTACCTGTAGGGGATGCCACAAGCCTTCACTGAGCTGTACTGATTCCTGGAGAGGCTGACCCCAGGGTCAGGGAGTCTGGTGGGATAGGCCCAGACTCTTTTGCGAGGCTAGGGCAGCAGAAGAAACTGGCAAGACCCCAAAGGATCAGGTACCAAGGTCACCTCCTCATCCTCATTCTGTCCTCTAGAGTCTATTAGCACATGGCTGCTGCACCAGCTGCCTACAGTAACCAACCGCCAGGGAGCTGAGGGGCTGCCTAATCTCCCATCTGTGGCCACTGGGCTGGGACATCGCCTGATGGGCGGGCGGTCCTGGCACAGCGCCCACAGCATTGGATCGGTGTTTACAAGCTGGTGCCAGGGCAGTCCTCGCCAGTGACTCCAGCTAGAACCAGTCAGGCCCAGTGAGGGTGTGGGTGAGGCTGGGGGGACAGCCACACCCCTCACCCTGTCTCAGGGCAGGGAACCTGGCAATGGGCCAGCTGGGCGGGCAGGAGCACTCAACGAGTGCACACACTCTCTCTCTGGCTGGCAGGCCTGCCTCCCTATAAGCGGGGTGAATGAGAGCACTTGCTTTGCAAACAGGCTGAGCCAGGTGTGATCCCCAGTGCTGCCAGTGTCTAGTAAGTGGCTTCAGGCAACCCACCCTAGTTCTCTGAGCCCTCAGTTTCCTCATCTTACAAATGCAGATACTGATGCCTACCTAGCTCCTAGGGCAGACCTGAGGATTAAAGAAGTTGGTAATCTTCCTAGTTCTAGTCTTGTCCCCTCTAATCCATCCTCCACATTGTGGCCAGAGAGGACTTTCTGATGATACTTGCCCTGTTGGAAACCTTCATTGGCAGACTCTGCCCACAGGACAAAGTTCAAACTTCTGGCCTGGCATTCAAGGCCCTGGGTGACTCAAACCTGTGCCTGCCTCTTTTTCCAGACCTCTCTCTTGCTGCCCACCTGGAATCTGCACTTTCGCAACAAACTGCATGCCACTTGGCCCATGCTCCATGCTTGTTGCTGCACGTGCTATTCCCCTGCCTACACCACTGCTACTTCCAAGCAGGCCCTTCACCTCCACCGGACCCTCCCTGCACTCTGGCCCAGATTCCTGCAGGGAAACTGGAAGGCCTAGGCTCAGGCTGTAGCCCAGTGTTGGCCACCTAGCTCCAACCAGGGCAGGAGAAGACTCAGTGTAAACATCCAACAGAAAGATGTTCTTAGGGTTAGGTCGAGTCCATGGCAAGTGCTATCCTCAGCTCCCCCTCAGGGCCTGCCCACTGCTGACCCATGTTCCTGGCTGCAGCCCATCAGGGGTCCTGGCATCATAGCTCAGTACCTCACCATGGCCGGAGACCAGTCTGTTCCAAATGTCCCTCACTGGTCCCTGGCCAGCCCCCTTCCTTGGCTCCCAGCCCTGCTCCTATCCTCTTTGGGACAGGGCAGTGCTGACCCAGGAATCTCAAGCCCACTCTATCTTCAGGGGTCACCAGCCTGTGCCACAGCCTGGTGGGAAGCAGGCGGTACATGGGAGATGAGGATGGTCAGACGTGGCACTGGCTGTAGGCCTAGGAATCTGAGAGGGACACGGGGACCTGGCTATGCCTGGCTGGGTCCTTTTTCCACCTATAACTGAGCACAGTTACCTCTGCTCAAGTGCCTGTCCTTGCTGGCAACAGTCCAGGTGGGGTGAGCCTGAGAGCTATGGCCTGAGTGGTGGCCTGTGACCCTCCTGGAAGCAGTCATCCAGGAGCCAGCTCTGACAGGCAATGCAATGGAGCACCATCCACTCCTGCCGATCTTATCTGGGCCTGCCTCGGGCACCTAGGGATGGAGAACCTGTTTCATGCAGCCTTGCGCCCATCACGGGAGCCAGAAAGTGAGCAGATAAGCCCCTGGGATAGGAGCCCGGTGCAGCTGTGTCATGTCCCACCACCCCACCACGCCCATGGCCCTCTTCTGCCTACAGGCTAATCGGCCACTGCTCTGGGGGGAGGGGAGTACTACCTTGTAGAGCGTGTTGCGGATGATCTCAATGTTCATCTCGTCGAGGTCCTGCTCTGAGATGCAGTCCTGGAAAAAAGCCGCTGGGGAGGAAAAACATGGGTGTGAGGGGTGGGCAAGTAGACTTAGGCTAGACAAGAATCCTGTTGGAGTTCAACCACACCTGCAGGACACAGAGGGCCCCCGCCACAAGGACCATCTGGCTGGGTATTGGGGGACCCCCCCAACCTGCCCTGGGCTATTGCTTTGGAAGTGGCAGAAGCAATACTCCAGGCCATGTGTACTGACCTGAGCTTCTCCAGCCTTCTCTCTCCTAAAATTGATTTATAAAAGAGGCGGCCAGCCATAACATGATCTAATCGCCTCTGGGGCAGACCCAAGCTCAGACCATGCCAAAGACAGGCTTGCATAAGAGGCTGTGACATCCTCCCTTCTTGAGGGGCAGCTGTGGATTTGGGGCCTGACGCCCACTTCCCTGTATCCCCCAGGAGGGCCTGGGGCCTACATGTGGAAAGCCAACTTCCTTCTCCTTAGGATCAGAAGTGAGTCTAACAGCTGGATGGGCATGGACCAGTGACCAAGGGGCCACTGTCAGGCTGGAAGTAGAGGCCAAAGCAGCATGGAGCTCCCTTACCCCCAGGGGGGCCCACAGACTCCCTGGTCTGTCTTTTCTATACAGATGGAGAAACTGAAAAAGCCACAAACAGCCCAGAACTAGCTCAGGGTTACTGGGTGAGTCTATGTCAGATAAGGCCAGCAGGTAGGGCTCAGGCCTCTTAATGCAGGACCAAGTGCAGCTCAGAGCCCAGCGATTCAACCATGGTGGCCTCCTGGAAGTGGTGTCCTGGGAACTAGGACTCTGGCTGTGAGGGCCCTAGCTGGTGACAGCCTTAGTGCTTTCTCCCCAGCTTCCAAGGAAGGCAGGAGCCAGAGCTGCCTAGGCGGGGTCCTGTGGGAAGCTCTCTGTTCCCCTTCCTTCCTTGGCCTCTGACATGGACCCTGCATCCTGCTGGACAGTGCCTGACCTGGCCCCTGGGACCTGCTCAGTGGAGGCAAGTGAAACTGTTTGCTTCCCTCCTCTGCCTCACAGGCAGCCAGCCACTCCGGCCCAGCTTGGGGCCACAGTCTGTCAGAGCTCCCAAAACTCCAAGGGATCAGGCCTGTCTCTCCATTCTCCATGAGCTCAGCCCTCCTCTGCGTTCTGAGAAATCAGCCAGTTTCACAAAGTTAGATGGTCCGAGTCAGGCCCTGTGGGTAGCCTGCCTGGCCCAGCAAAAGCAACAGAAAAGGAGCTGAAGGTAGGGTAAGGAGGAGAGAAAGGGAAGGCAAGATAAAGGGAAGAGCAGGCCTTGCTTTCTGGCTCAGGGTTGCCCCCAAGAGTCCACAAATCCCACCATGAGGCACTGATATTGATGCCACTGCCCACCTCCTCCCTCATCCACCACAGCAGCTCACCCAGAGGTGTGTCTACCAGAATGGCGTTGTAGAGTTCGGCAGGGGTCTGTGCGATGTTCACAGCCTCCATCTGCTCAAAGCTGCCTAGTGGGTGGCACTTGGGCACAAGCTCAGCAATAGAGCGCTGGTGCAGTGTGCCCGTGATGAGCAGTATGACGTTGTCAATCATGTAGCTGTAACTGTGGGAGGCACACAACAGCAGGGCAGCCCGTCAGGGAGGGTTTGAAAGCCCTGGCACAACACCACACCCTTGCCCCCACCCTGTACAGGCCACCAACCCCTCAACGAGTGCTGCCTCAAGGGTGCTGTAGACAAACGCCATTGGCATGTCTCCCTGCCCAAGTGTGCCCCCTACTCCAGCACCAGGAGCACAGGACAGACAGGGCCCCTCCCTTGGTGGGAGAGGACAGCGGAATCCATGTCCCATGAGTGACTGGAAAACAGGTAACTGTCCCACAGGGTGAACAGTGTTCTGGCAGGACATGGGAACCAGGGGCGCATGGAGGTGAGGCACACAGGCCAGCCTAGGGGATGAAAGAACTAGGAGATGAAAGTGTTCTGAGAAGAGGGAACAGTGTGTGCAGAGGCCCAGAGGCATTCATTGAGTGACAGATGCATTCGAGGAACTAAGCACAGTCAGTGTTTCCAAAGGGAAAGGAACCAGGGCAGTGCTGCCTGGAGGCTGGTCCTGCAGGCCAAGCTGAGAGTCCTGCCTTCATTTTGAGCACTAAGGATCTATGAGCAGGATGTAAGCAGGGAGTACTACAGTCCAGTTAGGGTCACTCTGGCTGCTGGGTGGGGAGAGAGAGGGAGGGGGAGACAGCAAGGGGAGGAAGGGCTCAGGAATGGGATGGAGAGAAGCTTCTCTAAGAAAGGCTAGAGAGGAGCCAGTGGGAGGGCCCCTCTGGAGTCATGCCCCAGGTCAGGCAGAGACAGAGCAGGCAGACAGCTGCCCTGTGCAGCCCCACTCCAAAGCCAGAGCACTGCCTCCTCCTTGAGGGCCTGAGGCCAGGGTCAGACATCTACCTAGGATTGCCTGGAGGAGACCCAGAGACCTGGACAGGAGGCTGAGCTCAGGTCAGTCCCAGGCTGAGGCTGCCCCCCCCCAGGCTCTCTGCTCCAGATAGTACATGGGCAGCAGAGGGGCTATGGAGATGAGGAGGGGTGAGGCTGCCCAGTTCAGACTTGGCAAGAGGCAAGCTCTGACCCCAACCATGAAGACAATGCTACAAAGGGGCTGGGACAGAGAGCTCTGTATATTCACCTATGTGGGGATGGGATGAAGAGGCAGAAGGGCCCCAGGCCACGGTCAGGCTGCAAGAGCCACAGCAGTCCTCCATCCTGTCGCCAGTGATGAACCCAGGGTACAAGGGAGCGAGATAAGCCTTTGGGGGAAGGCATCCTACAAGGCCAGAGTGGGGCTCCCATTGAAGGGTGAAAGCTGGGATGGAAGCTGCTGCCCTGAATTGGGCACTAAGCACAAGCTCTGCCCTAGCTTTTGGCTGGGCCACGGCTAGGCCCCTGTCCTGTGACAATATCTTGAGCACCCAATGCTAAGGCCGTCCAAGGAAGATCCCTGGTGGGAAGTGGCCCTCAATAGCAAGAGAAGAGAGGGAAGGAGGTAAGGGCCCAGGCTTTAGCACAGGGGGCTGGCAGTGAGGGAGCTTCCACAGGGCCCTCCAGGAAGGTGGCAGGAGAAAGAAGCCATAGCTCCTGTCCTGGCCTGACCCCCACACCCCCTGCTTGCTCCATACTTCCCCACCTCCCAACCGGCCCAGCGCCCTGCCATGACCTCTGCTCTCCTGGGCTTGGGGCCAGGCAGCTGCCCTCTCTCCGCCCCCAGTCCAGCTGGGTCAGCTACAGGATGTGTGCTGAGAAGAGACAGGCCCCCCTTCTCAAACTGAGGGCTTCAGGCAGGGCCCATTTGCAGCTGCAAGCCAAGAAGCCCAAATGGTCATCCTTCTACCCCTGACCTGAAAGAACTGGCAGAGTGGAGGGACCTCAGAGAGAGCCCATCAGAACTTTGTGCCTTGGTCTCCAGCCCCAGCCTGCATCTTCTCTACCCTGGACAGCACATCCCTCCTGCTCCTGACGCCTCCAGAATCTCATGTACCCCAGGACCCAGGCTATACTTCACCTCTCACAACACTCAACCTGCACACTATCCAGCCCCACTCAAGCCATCATGTTCCCTGAGACAGTCACAGAGACCCCCACTCCTGAACCTAAGGATGTTCTTTTACGCTCTCACAACCCTTTGGACAGGGAAGGGGAGAACAGTTTACCTCTTAGACCTGTACTATCTAATTGATCCCACAACCACCAGCGTCACCAGCCCCACTGTCAGAGGAAATAAGGCACAGAGAGTAAAGGCTCCAGGCCTTGTCACACTATAAGTTAGAGGAGCTCTATGACCCTATAGCCAGTGTCCACGCACCTCTACCCATGCCCTGGGGCTCTATACTCCCCATCTAGCCTTGTCTTCTCAGAGGCCAGTTTCCTTTTTCTAAATCTCCCCACTCCTTGTGCCCACAACTCAGGGTATCTGTTTATGATAGGGGTGGGGCTGGGGTTAGGGCCCAAAGGAGGTAAGACTCTACTGCCTGGCTTTGCTGCTATCCCTCCAGTGAAGTGGAACAGGCCAGCTATGATTCACTTTTCAGCCCTGACAGCAGATTTAGGGGCTGGTGGTAGCCCCCTGGCTACCCCCAGCTTCTCCTGCTAGAAGTTCTACCTGGGCACCAAGAAAAATGCTGAACCAAGTAAGGGTCATTTAGAATCATACACCCCAGCCCCTTCCAAGGCCCCCTAACCTAGGCGAGGCCAGCCTTGGATGATTCTGCGCCAGGCCCAGCAGTTCCCTTCCCCTGAGTCAACTGCAAGGTCACTGCAACAGCAGCCCCTGCTTTTCTCCCCTGCCCAGTGAGAGCCAGAATCCTCTTTCCTGGGAGAGAGGAGGCAGGGCAGACCTGGCAGAGATGACACTGGTCCAGCTGTCTGCTTCTCCAAGGCCAACACCTCCAGCAGGCAGGGAAATCCTCCTCCTCCTTGCCTGGCTTCAGCAGCTGTCTCCCTGCCCCCAGAAAGCCACTCCGCCAGTCCTCCCCTCATTTGGCCTCAATAGGAGAGAATGAGGTTCCAGCTGGTCAGCATCTCCCTCCAGAGGAAGACAGCTGGGGAGCGGACAGGCGGCTGCCCGCCAGGCCAAAGAGGCCTTCATAGGGTGGGAGTCGGGCAGTACGTATTCTTCTGCCCAGAGGCCGTCCCTCACCCTGTGCCTTGGAGATTCAGCTTGGGCCCACAGAAGTCTCTGGTTGGAGTTTAGGAAGACACTTCCTCCAAGAAGTCTTCAGAGCCCCTAGCCAAGCCATGTCCTTCTGCTGTGCCCTTTGGCGCCACCTGCTGGAGCAACATGACTTGCTTCCACATTCTCACCATCTTGGCCCTAGGGGCCGCCTGGTGCTGCTGAGGCGGCCATAAGGACTAGGTAACCCTGCCAGTCTGTCCATCCACAGCTCCCAGCAGGGATTGCTAATAACAGCATCTGTGCTCAATCACATCTGAGTCCTGCAGAGCCCTGCCCAGGGTAGAAAGTGGACACAGATAAGCTATGGTCTCAGCACACTACCTGTCAAGCCTCAGTTTCCCCCCATACAATCAGAATGACCGAAATGTGGTCCACAGCAGGGCTTATAAGGCCCGGACTTTCTCCTCATTAAAATCCTGCCCCTCTCCAGAGGCCCAGCTGGGTCTATTGACCCAATGACTTGACCTGAGCTTTCCGGGCCTTGAAGAGCTCCTATGTGCTCTCCCTCAGGCTCAGGGGAACAGTACTGGTGCTGGCTCTCCCTCAAGGCAGAAGCCAGGTCTAGCCCAGATCCCAGAAACCACAGCAGGCCTAGAGCCCCAGCCTATAGAAACAGTAGTTGTGGATAGAGGGTGCTGGAGGGCCAGGATAGGGAGGCCAAAAGAAACTTGATGCCCTCTGTGACCCAGCAGGGCCCCAGGTTGAAGCAATGTGTCCTAGGGAGAATGGCAGGTATGCTAATAGGCCCACTGGGCACTTGAGGCCACTGTCCTGGGACAAAGCCTCCTTGCAGCTGCCCACTCCAGGCTGGTAGCACTGAAGCCTATGGTACAGGAGAAAGATGGGACCTTACCTTCCCCAGACGATACAGGTTACTCTGCTCCAGCTCTGCCAGTGGGTACCAGGGCCACAGGCAGATGCTGCACATTGGGGATGGCCCCCTCCAGGGAGGCTCGCTCATCTAACGACAAAGGACTTTGTGACCCACCTGCAAATCCCCAGAGACCAGACTCACTTCTCCCACAAGCAACTCTCCTAGCTCCCCTTTGGGGCCTACTCTCCTACGGGAAGCCATCATGGAATGGCCCAGGTCAAGATCCTCTCCAAAGCCAAAAAACCCTAATAGAGGCTCTAACTCAAGTCACACAGCAAGCTGGGCCTGGAAGGAGCCCTTGGTATAGGGGCATATTACATATTATTGCTGTGAAATTGAGCTGAATCATTTCAAGACCACATGACTGGTAACCGTCTACTTCAGGGGGAACTCTCTCACTCAGGGCCTGTCTGCCCCATGCCAGGCAGCTGCCTCCACTCTGACCACATACTCTCCCGAGTGACCTCTCTAACCCTACCTGATCCTGGAGTCCTGTCAATGCCAGCAAGCCTCATGTGACCCAGGGCTCCACTTGTAGCAGCTGCCCACAGGCCTTTCCTGGAGCTGTTGACACCACCACTGGCACTCATCCCATTACATCCATACATCTCCCTCCCTCCTAGCATTGGGCCTGGCCCAGAGCTGACACTGGTCATGTGTGTTGGCTGAAGGCTGGCTAGGATCTACAAAACCATTGGACACTGTCTCTCACCACGGGAAGGCCTTGACTAGCTTCCGTTTGCACACCTTCAGTGACAAGGAACTCAGCATCTCCTGCAGAAGCCTGTTCCAGCCATCCTGGGGCAGCTCTGAAGGTAACTAAGAGACTCTGAGGGATGGAGCTAAGGTGACCTCTGTAGTGGTCCCAACCTCTGCCCAGCTGGGCCAGTTTTCTCTGTGGGTAGCAATGGCATTGTTTCAAGTCTTCACACCCAGATGGAGCCTCTAACTAATGCTTTCACCAACTTGGGGGACCACATTCTCTTCTCTGGCTACATTCCTCTGGACATCTCTAAGATATGAGGCTCCATGCTCTAGCTGCTCAGGACATGTATGATTCCCTCAGTCTAGAACATCCCTCCCCCAATTCTTCCTTTAAATACCCTTCCTCTCAGCCAAACAGTCACTTCCTCAGGGAAGCCAGTTGTGAGTTCCCAGCCTGGGGGAGATCTCCTGGACTGGTCCCTACAGAAGGGTTCACCTCTTTCTGCAACACTCCTCACTCCTGGAATGACCCAGAGTGGAGGAAGTGGAGGAGGAGATAGGGAAAGAACAGTCAGGGAGGCAGGAGTTAAATCAGAGAAACACCACAAGAGGCAGGAGACTGCTGGGAGGAGGTGAGTGGAGGGTGGCTTCTGATCAGGCCTGGAGACCTTGACCACATGAAGGTCAGCAGTGACCTTAGCCAGAGCCTCGCGGTGGAGTGATGGGACTGCACAGACTGGAGGCTTGAAGGATGAGGGATGGTGAGAGAACAGAGAGTGAATGTAAAAGTTTAGTCCCCATGAGACAAGATTTTAATGATGTGAGAGATCTGAGCTTGTTTAGATGCTAATGGGATTAATGCGGAAGGGAAGGTGGCTGTAGATGAGTGGCCACTCAGGGTCCGGGAGTGGGGACTCAGGACATTAGGGGAAGGAGGACCCAAGAGAAAAGGAGAGCACCTCTGACATTGGAACAGGGTTGTGTTGGTGGGGGGGGGGGGGGGCAGGTACAGATGCAGAGATGAGAGGCAAATTGGCTTTTATCGCCTCTGTGGAGGAGGAGGTGGGCCATCTGCACAGAGAAGGTTGGGGGCAGGAGAGGGACGGTATTTAAGATGAGGAAGTGGTCCTCCCATCCTTGGTGGGGGGCTGCAAGGTGCTGTGGGGAGAGGAAGCAGGCAGCTGGGTAGAGACAAGCTGAAGCCAGCTGAGCTGGTGAGCGTGCATTTCTGGCAGCAGGGATCATCCGCCCAATGTCAGCTTCCCCAGCTTTGCTCCCGGCAGCAGAGGCAGGGGAGAGCGCCTCCAGGCTGGAGGCTGCTGGGACTCCTCCAGGGCTGGGGGGCTGCCAGCCGGGCGGGACCATGAGACAGGCAGCCAAAAGAGCTGCGGATGTTGGCAGAAGAGTGCGTGAATGATAGAGCAGGGAACTTCAGCTGGGGAGGGAGGAAAATCAAGACAGAAGGGGCAGCAGGGGAGGAAGCTAGGCCCAGAGTCCTGCTGTGTCCGGAACCCACGTCCCACAAGGGACTGAGACTGGGCTGGAAGAACTGAGGGTTGTGGGTAGAGAGGGGGTGCCTGACTCAGCAATTTCATGGGTGGAGCAGTTCCAAGTGGTGACATTGCCTTGGGCAGTTATCGATGGAGGTGGCTGAAGTAAAGAGCAGAGGAGTGGGTCACTGGAGATGACAAGGTCATGAAATGAGCAGCCACAGGCTCAGATGGGCTAACACATGGCTGGTGAGCTCTTCCTGAGTGAGGGCAGGAGTGAGGGGATGGAAGCCTCTAAGCCACAATCACCTATGAATGGAAGGGGCGGAGAAGTGACAGCCTGCCACAGGACAGCGCTTGGCTGCTTTAAGCACGCTTGGTGCTTACAGCCAACCTCCAGCAAAGAGCTGGCGGCTGTGCAGCCTCAGTCACGCTCAGAGCCCTCTCCAGTTTCATGGCCTGGCAGGCTGAGACTAAGCCTCTGAGGGCACTAACACAGGCCAGGGCCTAGCTGCACAGGCAGGTGGCCAAGTGGGCAGCAGGATGGATGACATCTGCCCTCCGACCACTGGCATGGGGCCAGGCCTCCTCTGGCCAACCTAGCTGGCAAGGCCAGAACATTCACCAGGAAGCCAAAGGAGCCTTGTGCAAACAAGGTGAAGGCCAGGCTCTGCTTCCTGGTACATCCTTGACTCTGGCCTTGGGGCAAGGGACACACAGGCCCAGGCCAGGGGATGACTGACAGATGGGGTGCTGTGGTGTGACCCCCAATGCAGCAGCACAAGACACACCCTATCTCTGGCCTCCTGGCCCAGTAGGACCACGTTGGTTGTACCTTGACCGGGGCCAGGGCAGTGTGATTATGGGCAAAGCAAGCACAGCAGGAAGGCCCCTGGGGAAGGAGGCCCCCAGGGAAGGAGGCCCCCAGGAGACAGCCTGCTTCCCAGCCTGGGCAGGTTCCCTGAGCCCTTCAGGTATTCCAGCCTGTGGTCCTCACTCGAGAATGGAGCCCTTCTGGCTGCAGCACCCACTTGAGCAAGTGGATCTTGAGAAAGTGGCTGCTCCTTGCTGGGGGTGGGAATCAGGTCAGGCAGCAGGCATCCAGCATGTCCCTGCAGGGACAAGCAGAGCAGGTGTGCCAGGTCTCAAGAAGGAGGGTGGGGGCACCGTCATCAGGGAATGGCAGAAGCTAGACATTACCCGGAAGAGTGCCTGGAAATACTTCCCTGTAACACATACTCACACTCCACCAGCACAGAGCACACTCACATAAACCAGTCACCGATCATGCCTCTGCTCACCACCTGTGTGGGGCAGCTACTTGGATAGGGGCTGTCTCTTCATCCACTGGGCCCTGGCTCATGGCTCCCGGGCATCCCTGCAGAGGGGGCCTCTCTACCTCCCTGTTTCCACAAGCACACCTGGCAAGTAGAGGCTGCCTCATCCAGGAGCCCTCCCCGCCACCTGCAGGTCCTAGGGTCCTTTCCTCTGCTCAGCACCTCCAGGAGCTTAGTGGAGGCAGGGCTGCACCCAAGGGTTATATGATAGGGAAGCTGGGCAGCCAAGGGTCTTAAGCGTGCAGGCCTGGGCAACATAGACTAGGAAAGACAGCCAGGTGTTCCACTCCCCCACCCCCAACCCCTTCTCCCCGAGACCCAGGGCCATGGTCAGACAAGATAGAGAATGGGCCTCAGTCCAGACAGGGCCAAAGAACCTGAATGGTCCACCCCAAGAACCTGACTCTTCAGAGCTCTGTCATCCCCTGACGCCTGACCCTGGCACAGGGGGTGGGTGCCCAGTGAGTGTTCAGTATGAGTGCTGTAGAGGGAGTGAAGAAAAGGGCTCCCATCATGCCTGGTCTCCCCATCCCAATCTCTGTAACACCAGGCATGCAGGGAAAGGGGGCTTCATCTGGCACTACAGCATGGGATACTCTTGCCTGCCCACCAGATTCCCGGCCAGCAGTGAAGGAGCTGATGACCCCACTTTATGGGTGGTGGCCTGTAGGTCCAGGGTTGTTGATTAACCAGCCCAGCCATACAGTCCGGGAGGACTCTGCAGGCAGCAGGCCTGAGCCTATGCTGAGCCAACTCTGGCAGGTGTAGCTGTCCAGCCCAGTGGGAGGGGA
Organism: Equus quagga; assembly: GCF_021613505.1. NCBI lineage: Eukaryota > Metazoa > Chordata > Mammalia > Perissodactyla > Equidae > Equus > Equus quagga. The sequence goes on from NC_060279.1 coordinate 61,882,383, forward strand.
GGTCACTATAAGGCACACTCACGTAATGAAGTCCAGGAAACTGGCGAGTGGCTCATAGGCGTGGTTCCTCATGTGGCGGAACTCCACCACCATCTTCTCCTTGAGCCGGTCATCGATGACTGACACTGTCAGTGGTGATGCCTCGTTGGCCAGGAAGTTGCCATAGTCAGTGCTCTGCAGGTGCAGCTTCAGGTCTAAAACCCAAAGGTGGGAGGTGAGGGCTGGCCCTCCCCAGTGCCCCAATTCTCCATCCCCAATCTTACGCTGGGCCCCAGTCTCTCCCCGGCAGTTGTGTCCTGCTGCTACCCTGCACTCCTGTCCCTGTTCCACCTCCCTGCTGGCTCAGGGCCTACTCCAGGGCAGTCAGGCCAAGGCCCTGGAGATGCTCCCAGACCCTTGGGCCACAAGCCAACATATTGAGCCCCAGAGTCCAAGCACAAGTAGAACCATTGTTCCCCCAGATGGCAAGGAGGCCTGGGAAACCTCAACCCAAGGTGCCATTCACAACTCACAGCCTTTGAGGCCCTTCTGCATGGTGGACTCTAGGATGGCCCTAACCTAGAGCAGAATAAAACATGGGCCTGCCCTCAAGGGCCACAGGGTTAGGGGAGCAAGCCAACATACCTCCAGGCAGAAATAATGTAGATGAAATAAAGGAGATACCACAAGCCCTGGGAATAAAGTGGAGAGGACACAGAGACAGGACTGAGAGGATGAGAGGGTATGCCAGCCTGGCTCAGAGCAGAGGACAGGGACAGGAAAATACAAAGGAAATAGCTAACAGGATGGTGTGAGTGACAAGTGGCCTGGAGAGCGAATGAGTGGTATGAGGGAGGGATGAGGCTGGGAGGAAAGATTGGCCTTGCCCTAGGAGTGGCTGGAGGCAGCCTGGCCAATCCTATGGGCTCTCCTGAGCTCTTAAGAACAGGGGTAAGGGAAAAGGGAGAGGACAGAGCAGAAGGGCCCTGGGGAGGCAGGACAGGTGAGACCCAGAGGGATTGTGACAACAACCTGACAGTCTCCCGGCTTTTGCCCTTGCCTCTCACCCCTCAGTCTGTCCTCCACACAGCAGCCACAGCAATCTTCTCAAGACACAAAGCAGACCACGTCACTCATCTGCACCTTGTCACCTCAAGGCCTTTCCCTGTCCCCTTGCCTGGAAAGTGACAATCTCTCCTCAAACATCCCCTCTTCAGAGGCCTCTCCCGAGTAGCCCCATCACTCTGTCCTTTCACTTGTGCTACTTTTCTTTGTAACACTTATCCCACCTGGCATAGGACACATAAGCTCCACAATGGCAGGGACTTTGGGTCACCACAGTATCCTAGAGCCTAGGATAGAGCATGTTCTTGTGTGTTTTCATGCTCAGTAAATAAGTGTGGAATGAATGAAACACTGGGAAGAGAGTTGGTGAAGACAGCAGGAGGGTTTACTCCTGAATTTTGAAACGGGGGACACTGTGGTAGTGATGTCAACACCAAGGAGAGCTGTTGAGAAGGGACCTGTGCGTGTGTGCGTGTGTGTGTGCATGTGTGTGTGTGTGTGTGTGTGTGTGTATGAATGCCCAACAGCCGAGGTTGGCCTCTACTGACTGGGGACTGTATGCTTTCCATCCCCTGGGGAGGCTACCGAGAGGATGACAGAAAGGGTCACACTTGCAAACATTTCCACAAGCTCCCAATTAAGGCCTCCTTGTGTATCCATGGGCCTAGAAGGACATGCTATCCTGAGCTGTTGAGACAGGAAGGGAGCGTGAGGCACATGATCCCTCCACAGGCTTAGGAGATTCCTGTGATGCCCCTCCTCCCATGCCCCATCAAGAGAAGACTGATCTCAGCATGGAGTCAGATGTGTAAAGGAGAGATGGAAGAGTATGTGGGAGGGAGGGGTATGCACACCACTGGAGTGGATGCCTTCCACTTGCATCTCTGGGTGGCAGCCTGATGGCAGGAAGCACTTAAGTCCTCTGTGGCTCCTGGCACTCACAGAGTCGACTTTAACCTCATGAGGCTTGCAGGAGGCCTTCACCATCTGCTGCCTTCACCATCACTCTACCCTTCACACCTACTTTTCTCCCATGGCCACCCTAAAGGAGGACAGAACAGAGGGCAAGGTGGGGCAAGGAGAAGCCACCAGGGCCCTGTTCTGTGCCATGAACGCTGCTGTCTTTTCGCCCAGGAAGTGTGTACACTTCGATGTCCTCACCCCAAGCTGTCTGCCATGAGCCCTGGCCCTGGGCTCTATTCCTCTCCATCCTCACCACAGTCTGGCCAAGGCCCACCTATGTCTGGAACAAGGCATGGATGAGAAAAGGTGCTGTGCTCAGTAATACTTGAGTTGCTGCATTAGCTGATTATCCATTTGGTTGTTAACTGTAATTGATGGCTGTTGCCGTAACAGTATATCACCTGCATTTCTACCTTTAGTAATGGACTTTATGCCTAGGTTTTAATATCCTTGACTCTGGACAAGTGCACAACTCTTTTTAAAAGAAACATGGTTTACCTGTACAAAACCGATCAGTTTTGAGAGATCGTTAATGACCTTGGAGTGGTTGTTGTGGGTGTGAAATAAATGGTGAGAATATGAATTGGCCCCTCTGATTACAGCATTGAAAGTAAGTCTAAGTAATTTTTCGAGTCATACTCATGCCCTGACTTTATATACTTGTATCTCTCAATGAACATTGTGATACTTGAAAAAAAAAAAAGGGGGCAGGGGGTTCTGGTCCAGGCACAGCAGGTGCTCAGATCTCCACTAGGGGAAGCTGCGGAGCAGACAGCAGCTGAAAGCCCGGCCCAGAATGTGGTGTTCTGGGTCAGACTGTGTGGTGCAGCAGCTGCCAGCCCAAACCTGTCCGTTTATCCACTCAGCCACCGCAGCCAATCGAGAGCCCTTCTCAGGCGATGAGACGCCTTCCTCTCCAGCTCACAGCTGGGCCTGAGGGCTAGGCCAGATGCACAGAGAGGGCCTCAGGGCAAAACCCAGTCCTCTTGTCAGGACCCCTCATGCCAGGGGCCCCCCTATTCTCTGGGACAGCAAGTCCAGGCCCCGGACCCCAACCCAGCCTCCTGATTCCCACCCTCCAAAGCATCCAAGGGCCAGGCCTCCCCCAGGCATCCATGTTGCTGGAAAGCTTCCCTGGGTGCTGTCACCTCCCACTTTAGCCTCTCAAGCTCTCTAGCAGTGTGCAACTTCCTCTGCCCTAGCCTCTGCCTTTGCTCCATATGGCTTCTCTCCCTGGGAAGGCTCACTCCCCACCACCAAGTACCCTCTCCTCCTCCAGCCCCTACTGACTCCATCCAACACCTGGCACTCGTCAAGTGGGAGTCAGCACCCCAACACAAGGGGGCAACCAAGACCCACTCTAACTAGAAACAGATGGGGCCCTGCTGAGTACTCAGCCCCATGCCAGAAGCACCCTGTGTGCTAGACTTCCCAGCCATGCCCATTTCACAGACTCAAAGAGAAATGAGAGAGAACATGAAACTTGTCCAGAGTCCCATAGTCAGGCATAGTGTGGCTGAGATGTGGATCACGCCTGATAGATTCTGTCCATTTCCAGCTCTGGTCTCCTCTCCTCCTCCACCCTTGACATCCCTGATCACACTCTCCCACAGCCCTTGGCCCAGGATGGGCCTTTCAGATATGGACCCAGCTGCCTACCCAGACTTTAGTCCCAGAAAAGGCAGGTGGCAGAGGGGTGAGAGAGGCCAGAGCATGCCCCCTCCACAACCTTGGGAGTAGCCTGGACACTCATTGCCACCTGACAATGGCCCTGGACTGCCATGACTCATGGACAAGTCCCTCTGGCATCACTTGTGGAGTCAGCCATTCCTAGAGAAGCTAGAAGGGTGTGCATGTGAATGAAAGGGGCACAGCTGAGGGCTAGGCTCTCCTTTGCACGCCTCTCCACCCTGGGGGTTTAGCACGGGCCCTAAAGCAAACACCCCGTGCCTTGGTTGCTGCGTTCTGCTGACGCTGCATCTGGGGAAGCCATGGCTCCCAGCACTGCTGGAACGCAGAAGGCCGGGTGGTTTCTGCTGGCGTGTGTCGGATCAGAGCAAACCCGGGAGACTCTACTGAGAATCCTGCCCAAGGTCTGAAGAGTCTTCCTTACCAGGAAACTCATTTTTAAAACCCCCAGGGACGATGTCAAGGGGCCATTCCAGACCACTTTCGCTAGCCAAGCTCTGAGTTTCCCTGTGACCCAGGGAGAGGGGACAGCCTGCCAGCTAAGAAGGCAAGCTGGAGGCAGGCAGGCGACCTGATCCCTCAGCTTGGACCACACAGGCTTCTGAACCAGCTGTGACCCTGTCTGAGAAATCCTGCACTCGGGCCCAGGGGCTGGCAGCCCCAGGCACTTCAGACAGTCCTCAGGGCTGAAGAGGCCATTAGAAATCTCCCCCCACCAGCTTCCTGCTCTGACGGATGTGGATGCAGAGGAGGGGGTGTGACTGGGGGTGGGATCTGAGCACAGGAGGAGAGGCCTGGAACTTGTTGAGAGCTTCGTGGCAGACCGAGCCACCCAGCCCTGGCCTACCCCGAAGGGCAGCCGAGGACGCCAGGGGCTCTGGGAAGGCAGGGGCTAGTTCTGCTCTGTGCCCTGGGCTTAGCAGCCTGACAGCTTTGGTGACGGCCCCTAAGAGGCCGAGACGTGCCTGGGCTGAGGCATGAGCAGTGTTCTGCTTAGCACAGACTCGGGGGACCACTCTGGTCTACCCACAAGCCCAGCTGTCTACCCCAAATCCTCCCCTCCGTGGCCCAGCACCAGGAATGTCTGGCCAGTCTGGGATCTCTCATAGCAAAAGACTTCCTCAGAGGCTGATTTCTCATGTCCAAGAAGATGCTGCTGCTATCAGGAAGTTCCCTCTGAAGTCTGACCTAAACCCCTCTTCAGAGGAAGCTGTCCAACTGTTTCCCAGTGCCTCCAGCCTTCCCTGAGGGCCTTGGGCCTACTTCTCAGCACCCCTCACCCCACCCAAAACGTTCTCACACCTCTTCTGCTTCCTAGTGTCACCTGTCCCCAGTGTTCTGGTACATCTCTCCCCAACTCCATCTCCAGGCCTCCTCACGGCCACAGTGCCCTTTTGCTGGCCTCCTGCCCCATATCTTGGCTCCCTGCTCCCAAGTCCACTCTTGACACTGTCAGGAGAGTGAAGTCCTCCAATGCCAATGTGTCATTGTCACCTTTACCCAGTGGCCCCTGTGGCCTAAGAGCTAGTGCCCTGCCTCTTCCCCACAGCCTGGGAGGCCCTACACTTTCAGCCCTAGCACTGCCTTAGCCTCAACCCTTGACTCTGCTCTACCAGTGCTATTGTCCAGCTAGAGTGACCTACCTATGATCTCTGCCCCAAGAAAGACCTCCAGGGAAGTCTACAGGATGCACTAGAGAAAAGCCCTTGAAGTATAGAAGACAGGGCTGCTTCCCCAGGCCCAGCCAGAGAAGCTGGGTTGGGAGGGCACTCCTCCAGCCTAGAAAGTGAGAGGTCCTGCCCACCCTCCTCCACAGGGCACCACTCACCACCTTGAGGTTGCCTGTGTCAAAGGCCACTGCCCCAGCTCCAGCAGGGTCCAGCTGAGCTCTCTGAAGGCTCCTGGGCAGGCTGCAGCCCAACACCCACCTGGTGCGGCTGTTCCTCACATAGCTCCTAGGGTCGCACCAGACTCAAGCTGGCCCCATAGCTTCCACCTGTCCCTTCACCTCCCGGTTTCCCTCAACCCAGGTCTCCTGGCCCAGGACCCTTCAGCAGCAGAGCTCTGACCCTAGCTGGCACCCCTGATTACCACCCCAGCCCAGCTGGCAGGGCATGAGGACTCCTAGTCTGACCAGCACTTTCTCCTCTCTGTGGGACAAAGTGTGGGCTTGGCAGCCAGCCCCAACCAGACCTTGAGAGGTGGCAGCTGGGTAGCCCTGCCCCCAGCCACTTCCTGAAACGTTTCCCACGTCCTGCCAGCCCTGACAGTGATATTTCAGCCCCTCCAGAGCTCCCAAGGGCAGGCAGCATGTGGCCTCTCCAGTCCTCCTCAAGGGCCCTGGGGAGGCAGGAAGGGAATGTCTTGGACCATGCCACACTGCCCCTGGAGCCAGCAGGCATAGAGGCAGCCCGTGGCACAGTACACTATACAGGGCAGCCCCCTGCTCTAGATTCACCCATGGCTGCATGGCCCATAGAGGGGCCCTGCTGGCCAGCTGGCCATGGCAAAGTGTGAGAGGACAGTGTGTTCCCAGACTTCACTTCTGCTTTTCCAGAGGTCACTCAACGATGCTCTCCTGGGGAGCTCAGGGGTTTTCAGGAATTGCGGCCTGCTGAGTGAAACCAGATGTGCAAATATGCTCCCTAGAGCCTAGTGTACCTACTCCCCACGAGGGCAGCAGGGCCTTGGAGCCTGTTCCACCATTCCCCACTGGGCCTAGGTAAGGGTCCGCTTTCAAGGCACCAGACCTGGGCTCCACTTGCAGAGCTCGTTCTGCCCCAGGGGCTCTCCAATGTTGCAACTTCCAGGGGCTCAAAGCAGAGAAACTCAGATGGATGGACAGATGTGGACAGACAGTCCAGCTGGTGGTCCAACAAAGCCATAGCCCCTCATTGGCAAATGTGCTATGCCTGTCTCCTCTCTAGGCTTTGCAGGTGAGTGAGACCTCTTCTTCATATCAGTTCCAAGGCAGGTGTGTGCACTGGCTGGCTGGCTCTGCAGGGTCAGAGCACCACATCTGCAACTCCCAGTGTAAGAGCCATAGCATGGAAACCATTAACCCTGGGGTTACACAGGACATGCAGCACAGACTAAGCATCTTCTTTGCCCTCAGGCCTCTGCCAGGGCTTATCACAGGTCCCCTGCAAACCTCACATAATACCAACTGACTAACCCTGAGTTCCAACTCTTCCTATCAAATGCTAGTTCTTCTTCCCCTCCCTGAGGTCCCACCTGCCATTCCCCAGCCAGAGCCTTGACACTGCCCTCCCCTCAACTGTAGTGTCCAGGACCCCTTGCCATGGCAAGTGCAGGACCACTCATCATCCATCAGCTGGTCTATGCCACAGCCCCAGCTCACCTCTGCAGCCCCATTTTGTCAGATCATTGGTTTCAGGACACTCCTTAGGTGGCCGAGTGGCTCTCAGGGGAGAGAGAACCTGGGTTTTGGAGCCACAGAGACCTGAGTTCGAATCCTGTTCCACAGCTTGGCCCCAAGCAGCTTGAGGAATCTATCTGGACCCAGGTTCCTGGCCAGTCACCTGGTGAAAGGCTGTGCAAGGCCAGCATCTCAGGGCACCCGCCACAGACACTGAACAGAGGCAGTGGTATACAGAGAAAACTGAGCACAGCACACCACAATCCATCTCTTCTGGCAGAGAGAATCCTACCCAGAGCTTCCCAACTAACACCCTCAGCCCCAGTCATGTAGTCTGTGTTCTCGACTCTAGGTTGTTGCTGAGGCTGTCCTACTCAGTGCTCCATAGAAGGCTCCTGCCCTTCCTTCCCATGGCCTGTCCCGATCCTTCCTCTGGGGCTCTGGCACATCCTTCTCCCCTTCCTAAAGGCTGTAGGGGGCCCTTGTACAGCACAGGCATGCAAACACACAGGCCCCACTTTGCTATCTCCTGGAGAAGGAGAGCTGGCTCAAAATCTGAGACTCCTATCCCCAAGCCCATGTCTCACCTCACCTACCAGCAAGATCATATAAAGCTCTGGGCAGCCCCAGGGACCTGGACAGAGGCTAGGACCCAACTCTGCACCACCCACCACACCCTGAGCTGCTGCCCTGGGGGACTTAGGACGAGGAAGGAGATGGTGCAGCCAAGGGCAGCTCTTGCTCTATGGGAAGCCCCTGGGCTGGCGGGCCAGCAGCCTTGGGAAGAACCTGGAGTCTACTGCTGGCACAGCCACATGCAAGCTACTGGGTTTCAGTTGGCATAAGGCAGAGCTCCTACAGGGAAAGGACTGTGAGTTCTCCTTCCTTAGTCCCTAGACCGGCACCCCTGCTGCGGGCCTTTTAGTGAGGTGAGCATTCGCAGGAGGGGGATGGGACTGATCTGCAGAGGTAGCCCAGCTGACACCACGGGCCAGTGGCACCACCCACCAGCAATATCAGATACAAGGATCAAAAGGGAGTGTCACTCCCCAGGTCAAGGAGGCAGCAGGATGTTTGACCCAGGTTCGCCACCCTTCTCCCAGCTCCGAGACAGGTGGTAGGTGGTGGTGGCAGAGCCACATTTAATTACCCTCATGCTCTCAGGAACACCTCGTCCCTGCAGCTGGGAGAATAAAGTATCTCTCACATCCTATGAGGAAGTCAATCCATTCGACAGTCAGGAGGGTGCCAGGCAGGCGACAGTCCCATGTGCCAAAGGGAGGGGCAGAACCGGTTACTGCTGCACCCAGGGCAAGTTCCAAGAAGCTCTCCTCTGACTGAGTAGAGATCCACATGGACAACCCCTCATCAGGACACCCCCACCCAGGTCCTAGGGCTCCACGGGACTGGCATGTCCCGAGAGACACAGGGCTTGGAGGGCAGCTTCCTTATGTTCCCCTGCCATAGCCCAGCCTAAGAATCTAGCAACCCTGGCCATTGAGACAGGGGCCATACCCGCCTCTGCTGCTTCCCTGCACTTTGACCTTGAGCAAGCTCTTCCTTCTCCAGGCTTGCCACTGCAGTTATAAAACCTGAAGGTTGGAGTGGATCTGGGGCTGCGAGAAAGAGCTTCTTTTCATTTTCCCAAAGATGTAAGTCTGCCGGAGTGTGAGTGAGAGAGATAAAGTGATCCGGTCTGGCCAGGTGTCAGGCAGCCCAGGGAAGGTCAGCTATGGCAGTGAGCTTGTTGAGAAGCTGGCCCAAGCCCATGTCTGGCTCCCAGGTGCACTGGCCACACTGCCTGAGCGATCCTGTCAGCTCGTGATGGTGGACTTCTGTTCTACATGCAAAGACTCTGGAGGAAGGACACTAAGGAAAGCTAGAACTCACGTGGTTGGGGGAAGACAGTTCTAGGGCCTCCAGACTGCTGTTCACAGTAGATTAAGCCAGGTCAGGCTGGGTCCTGCCAGCTCCACAGTGCCTAGAGTCAAAGCTATGGAAATACTCACTTTGCTTAGACTTAGGCCTTATAGATGGGCTCACAGAATCAAGCCTCTTTAGGGGCTGTAAGCCATGCTACTCTCAGCATGAAGTGTCATTCCCTGCAGCTCATAGAAACTGGACAGAGCAGCCTGGGCCAGGAACAGAGTTAATCCATTCCATACCCATGCCCAGCAGAGCCAAGAGGCTTGGGCCAGGCAGGAAGTGGCAGGAGCAGTAACCATGCAGGCTGGTCCTGTATAGCACTCCCAGGCCCCCTTACTCACTCTCAAGGGCCTGGCAGGACATGTGCAGGAAGAGCAGTAACATGCCAGACCGAGCATGATCAGCATGTGGACCTGGGCTGGCCCCTGGGAGGCAAGTTGTCCCTTGCTCAGGGAGCCTCAGAGCAGAAGCTAGGTCCAAACTACGGAAGCCAGTGGAGAGATGCGGGTGATAGGAAGGCATGGAGCCTGGGCCAGGCCTGAAGGATCGATAACACTCCAGGACCCTCATTTCCCCCAGGCCCTGACATATGGTATCTGGCTTGTAGCTTAAAAGGCTGAAGATGGGGGGAAATGGGTGAGCTACAACCCATGACCTGGCAGCCTCAGGCCCTGTGTGCTGGGTCATGGTTGTAGTTCACCCATACTCCTTGATCTCCAACCCTTTAATCTCCAAGATAGATAGCATGTGGCAAGGCCTGGTGGAACAGTGAGGGCTCCAGAAGCAGGGCTTCTTTCACCTGACCACCCTTTCCTAAGTTGGGGGCCGGGCACACAGAGCCACAGTCCAGGCATCCTTGAGTGAACAAATGAAAGAACAAATGAAGGAAAGAATCAAAGAAGGTAGAGTGATTGAACAGGAGGAGCCAAGACGGATGTCAGGAGACCAAAAGCAAGCCCTTGGGCCTCATCTGGGAGTAAGTTTCCCAGTAAAATAAAAGGGTTGGATAAGATTACCTCCAGAAGCCTGGTCAGCTCTGACACTCTTTACCCTAGTCAGGCCCGACTGCACTGACTCTCTGCAACCCCAGCCCCTGAGGGCCACTCGATCTCAGGGTAAGCCCAGAGGCCTGAATACCCAATAGAGCAGCCTTGGCAGATCTGACAGCAGGTGCAGGGGAGGCCCAGGGCTGTGGAGCCTCTGAGCAGCTATCAGAGCAGGGGCAGGGGCAGGCAGGAAAGGCCAAGTTGCAGCATCAAGGACACCACAGATGACTCCTCAGAGGGGAAAGCCCCATCCGCCAGCCAAATATGAAGCCTCAGCTGAGGTCAAGGCCTGAAAACCATTGCCTGAGTGGCTGGGGGGGACAAGGTCTGGGCAAGTATCCAGGACTAGGCCAGAGTTGGCCAGGAAAGTAGTGCCCAGCAACCAGTCAGGGCTGTTCCTCCACACATCCCTTCCTACCCCACCCCTCAACCCCCCACCTCTCCCCGCCACAAGTCTGCCTGCTGCTCCTCAGGACCACCCACATACATGCAGGGGGCTGCCCCAGCCCAGCCCCTTGAGCTGCAGGGCAGTGGATACAGACAGGCAGAGCAGGCATCAATCAGGTTACGTGACAGCAGCCTAGCTGACTAACTGGCCCTTCAGAGCCTTGATTTTCCTGCCTCTACAAGAAGAGAAAGGCCAATATTCCAGGACAGATTTTTTAAAAGTTAGCCAAGGAGTAAGTGTTGAATGAGACAGAAGCCAGGGAGGCCAATGGAAAGGCCCCTTAAACTGCGGTGTAGGGTAAGGGAAGAGAGTTGTCAATCACCTGATAATAACCCCACTCCTAGCATGACTGAGCGTACCTACAGTGCCTACAGAAAGTTTGGGGTGCCTGGTTTGGGTCTCTCCCAGAGTCACTCTATACATATGCACCTTTATGTGCCACATGTACTCCTATGTGTCTTCCAAAATGCTGAAGGAGGTTAGGAGGAGAAGAGTCGGTCCTCCTGGAGGGAACAGGGTCGCAGGACAAGAATGGAGGCTACTTGAGGAAAGGCAATGCTTCTGGGAGCCTGGGAAGTGTGGCCCTGACCCCTGGTCAGCCTCAACCTCCTACTTGGAGCCCCCAAGACCCCTGGTCCATGGCTGTCACACTGTGCGGTAGCTGCTGCTCCAACTCTGAGAGCTGCCAGCATGACCTGGGGTAAATGAAGACAGCATGGTAGTCAAGACTGGAGCAGCCTGCACTGGGCACCAAGGCGGAGAGCATCAGGGCATGTCCCCTGGCCTTTCCCTTCCTAAACCAGGAAGCTGGGGCACAGGTTGGTGAGGGAAAGAAGAGATGGATAGACAGAAGACACTGAGACACAAGCCCTACTTAATCTGAGAAGGCCAACCGGGACTTGGTTGAGGGAAGTAGGGCCCAAGGCAGAGTCCCAAGAGACAGCCACCAGAGGCAAGTGCTATGCAAAGGAGAGGAGACACAGCTTGGCTGACTCACTGGTCCAGCCACACCCCCTTCCCCAGGCTCTCTGGCAGCCAAACGGTCCTGGTGTACCCCCTTGTGGCGAAAGGGAGGATGGCACTGTCAACAGCGAGGGGTTGCGCTCCAGCTCCCTTTCAACACACTCCTCCAATTTAATCACAGCCTCATACTCCTGGTCCATATCTCCCCCAGCCAGCCATCCCTGGGGGAGTAGGCTGCAGGCACCCGCAGAGCCATGCAGGAATGCGTCATAAAGAACAGGGAATACACTGGAGGTGGACATGAGTCTGGGAAAGCCAGAATGGAGACAAGGTAGGCTTGAACCTGGTCATTAAGGACTGGTCTGTCTTGCATCTGTGAAGACAGAGCCTTCTGAGGGGCAAGACTGAAGAGGACGTAGAGGAAGCTTGGGCATCCTTAGCCCTCTACATTCATTCTCAAGCTTGGGCAAAGCTCCTCCCTCCCGACTCCAGTCTCCAGATCCCTTTATTCAGGTCCCTATCCCCTGTCTCTACTGCCTAATGCTGTATCTAAAAAAAAACAAGTGCTCAATAACTCAGAAACAAAACAATCTATGATACGGTGCACCCTTTCAGGATAGGGGCCTTAGCTTCTCCTCCCCTATATCCCAAAGCCTAGTACCCTTCCAGTAGCAATAAAGAGCTGCCACTCATCTAATCATACTAACATCTATTGAGCATCCACTCTCGCTAGGCACTGTGCTGTTGAATCCTAACAACCTGCCAGTGATTTGTTTCATTTTACAAGTGGGTAGATAAGCTTCGAGGCATTAAATCACAAGCTCAGCACCACACAGCTGGCCAAAAAGGGAGCGATGGTCTGCCCGATGCCTGGCCTCACAAAGAACTCAAGAAAGGTCCTGGTGACCCAGTGAGGCCCTAAGGTCCTGACCCTGAGCAGGTGCAGAGGATTTATAAGAAAGACTGTTACATCATGTCCTTGCACCTGTTCATTCTTGATGCGGACCTTCCTAACAAGAAGGAGTGTGTCTGACAGCTGAGCCCAAAGCACAAGAATAGCTACAAGTTAGAAATGGGGTCTGGGGTGCTGTAGCAGGCACTCTGATCACAGTGGGAAGGGTGAGTGGGCAGCCTGACAGCAGCCCAAGGACAAAACTTGGAGGCAGACCTGGGCCCTCACGGACGGCAGTTCTGTTCCATCTTATTTCCAAGTCTCACAGCCCTAACACAGGAGAAGCTCTGCTATGTTCAGTGTGTACTGCTAAGAAAGTGGGAAAGTGAGACTAATACTTTCCAGAAGGGTTTTATGCAAAATGTTTAAACTGCCATCCAGAAACTCTGGTCACCTAGAAAGCCTATCTTCACGGGCCCTAGATGGCTGACGCCTACCTATGCTGAGGCTACCTCAAAAGGCCCTTGGCATGGTTTCAGTACTGACTCCACCTCAGAAACCAGGCCCTTATGGAACTTCATGCTTTTGAGTACTTGTATATTATTCCATTGAAAGGATAGATCATGGTTACTTAACTATACCCCTGTCATTGAATGTCCTGTTGGTTCGAACAGATTTCTGTTACCAACAAGGCTGGTGTGAACACCTCTATACGCCATCCTGTGCTAATCTAGGGATACAATCCTATAAGTGGGGCTACAGGGTGACACAGTATCTATAGACAATCAATGTTTTAACAAGGTGGTGAAAACTTGTCCCTCAAAAGGTCCATGCTGAGTCACTCTTCCAACAACTTTACTTTTGGAATTAAAAAAAAAAATTATGTTTAGTTAAAAAGAAAACAAAAAACTACCGTGCCCAGTCATGCAGGAGGAGGCACGGCAGGGATGCGAAGAGGAATCCCTGGCTGTTGCTCTCCCTGCACTGCCTGCCAAATTAGGCTCCATGCCAGACGTCCTCGTCAGACCACTCTTGTGTCCACTTGGCCTGCCATTAAGGCTGCTCTCCAGCCTCCTGGCAGGACTCAGGGCAGAACTCGGCTTTCAAGAGAGGCTTGCCCTGGCTGCAAGCCAACAGATGGCCAAGTGTGGGCTGAACTGCTGCCAGCCAGTGTACTGATGACTTCCAGATTGGTATCTTTAGTGCTACTTCCCCTGAGCTCCAGATCCACACAGCCATCTCCCTCAGACACTCGGACCCAGCACATCTGAGACAGAATACCTCCTCTTCCACCACCCCATCCATGCCCATCCATCTCTTCCTCTGGAGGTCCCCATCTCAGAAGCAGCTCCAACGCCCACCTAAGTCACTTATGAAGTCAGAAGTCTGACTTCTAACTCCTCTCACTCCTATACCTAATGAAAACTGGCCCAACCTTGTGGGTCTCATCCTCTAAGCTGGTCTCTCACCCAGTCCTTCATCTTTCCTCATGCCACTCCTGCCCTAGTTCAGCCCATGCTCTCTCATGTGGAGAGCTGGAATAGCTGCCTGCCTCCAGCCTGGCTCCTCCTAAATCCACGTTTCAGAGCCCCAGATCAAGTTTCTAATTGTATCATACCACCAATCCCCACCCCCTTCACAATTTCCCCTTTCTTCATCTACTGAGGGATCAAATCTGAGCTGGGGGGGCCGGTCCCATGGCCGAGTGGTTGGGTTCACATGCTGTGCTGTGGCGGCCCAGGGTTTCGCCGGTTCAAATCCTGGGTGCGGACATGGCACTGCTCATCAGGCCACGCTGAGGTGGCGTCCCACATGCCACAACCAGAAGGACCCACAACTAAAAATACATAACTATGTACTGGGGGGCTTTGGGAGAAAAAGGAAAAATAAAATCTTTATTAAAAAAAAAAAATCTGAGCTGGCTCATGACAGCAAGACCTCCCTTCTGCCTATCCTTAGCCTCCACCCTAACTCTGGGGCCAGCATCCTCTTGGGCAGCAGCAGCAGGCTGCCATGGTCACCACCAATGATCCATGCCAGCTCATTAATCTCTGGGTATCTGGGCTCTCTTCATGCAGTGATGCCACTCCCCAGGGCAGTCGGGACAACATGGATCTTCAAGTACTTAGGGAAAAACTTTACATGTGTGTGGGACCCAGGCTCGCAGAGGTCAGAAGTTCAAAGTGCTTGGTCCTTTCACTCCAAGGTGCAAACTCTCCCAGGTTATCTTCTGCACACCCTTCTTCCAATGCCCGCTCAGCTCCTCTCTGTTGCTTGTGGTCAGTGGATTGTCAGGATTGTGTTATTTCTCCCTTTGGATCACACCTGACTCTGAGGAATTTGGGATTGAGATAAGCCCATCCTCCTGTTCAAGCCACAGCCATCATCTAATTTCACCAATTCAATATAGTCTCCTTTAACAAACAAAATGGAACATACAAAGTCTTTCCAGGCAAAAATATAAACAGAAATTCTTAGACATTTCCCACACATTGACCTTGACCTAACCTAAGAATCTCTCCCGTCACTTTTATTTATTTGTTTTACCATAACCCTCATCCCTCCTGAGCTGCACGTACTTCCAAAGCACCCAAGGCCTTTCATGAGCCAGCCCAATGCAGCTATCCTCACTCAGCCCCTGCACATCCCTGACACGTGTTCTACTCTCTTTTCCCCAATTCCCGAAGCTCCCCTGACACTCCATGCAGTTTCATGTTTCTGAGATTGCTAATACCATTCCTTCTTCCTACCTTCTTGGTCCGGCTAATTTTTTTTTCTAACATCTTTACTGAGATATACTTCATACACCATACAATTTGCCCATTTTAAGTGTACAATTCAATAGTTTTTAGTATGTTCACAGAGTTGTGCAACCATCACCACAACCAATTTTAGAACACTTTCACCACCCCAAAAAGAAACCCTGTACCCTTTAACTGTCACTCCCACCATGGTCCCACCCTCCAAAATGCACCCTGTGCCTACTGCACATTCAATGCTGTTTTGATGTCTACCAGTCTGTCCATTAGATAGAAACACTTGCCCCCATGAAGGCCTTGTGTGACATGTTTTCATTACTCACTCGAGGCCCAACATAGCACTTGCCTCCTAGCAGTGACAGGAGGGAATAACCATAACCATGGTGGGAACAGCTGGCTTCTGAGTGCTCACTCGGTGCCAGACTCTGTGCTTACACTTCACAGACATCTTGGAGAGATGCTATTAATATTCCCGTTGTACAGCTGAGGATAAACGACTTTCCCAAGTTAACAAAGCCAGTAAATGGCTGAGATGGGATAAGTTAATCAGTAAGCTCTGCTCTGTCTACACGTTGTCTCTGCCCAACCACTCCATGCACTGCCACAAACTTCTAGTCCCAGTCTCCTCTGTTCTCATTACGGTAATGACCTCTGAATGGCCAAATGGAAGACTGTCTGACTTTGTTTCAGTCTCTTGGCCACGTTTGGAATTCACCACCTCGTTGTTTTTCAGGTTCTCCATTGGGGCTACCTCCATCTCAGGGGATGCCCTTGGCCTTTTTGACAGGATCATCTCCCCCACCTCTCCCGATCTTGCTTAATTGAAGCCTTTCCTAGGGGAGACTCTCATCTTGGGCCTCTACTCTTCTGACTCTATACTCTCTCATTCATTGGCCAAACTTTTATCTCAATTCCCCAAACTGTATCCTAAGCTCAGACCTTACACCTGAGCACCAAAAAGAGCCTCTACATCTCCACTCAAACGGCTCACAGATCCCTCGATCTCATCTTCTCACTCTTTCTCCAACCTGTTCCTTCTAAATTCCACCATCATTTCACTCTGCCACCTACACAGTTGCCTAAGTCAGAGATGATGACATCATCCTTGACTCTTCATTCTTCCTCAGCCTCCTTATCTAACCCTCAAGTCCTATCAATTCCTCTTCCTAAAATTCCCCCACAATGGGTGCTCGCCAATGCCTGAATACAAGCTGTCATCATCTCTGCTCTGGATTACTTATAAGAGTCTGCAAACTGTTCTTCCAACCTCTGGTGTTGCCCCCACCTCCAATTTACTTTTCAAACTGCAGGTACATTCAAACACACAAGTCCAGCATGTGTGCGTGTGTGTGTGTGTGTGTGTGTGTGTGTGTGAGGAAGAGTGGCCCTGAGCTAACATTTGTTGCCAATCTTCCTCTTATTGCTTGAGGAAGATTGTCACTGAGCTAACACCTGTGCCAATCTTCCTCTATTTTATATGGGATGCCGCCACAGCATGGCTTGATGAGCAGTGCTAGGCCCACACCTGGGATCCGAACCTGCAAACCCGGGGCTGGCTCCTTAAGTCCAGTAGTTTTACCCTCCCATCCTCTGCACTCAGGACAAAGCACTTCCCATGGCTTTTGCAATCCTCCAAAAGCTGATCTCTGTCTAATTTTCCAGCCATATGCTTGGCCACACGACAGTCAGTGCTGAATGACTTGCCACTCCTGGAAGACACCATCTACATTTGCATCTGCAGTTTCATGTGATGGGTAAATGGCCAAGCCCAGCCTGGAGTCTTTTTTTTTTCTTCCCGTATGAGACTGTCTCTTGTGAAATAATGTTGAAATGCAGAAGATGATGTTGTAATGAATAAAAAACAAGCAACTCAGGACAGAGAGAAATAAAGTGTTCTGGAAGACAACCAGCATATCATATATGTGAGCTCTTTGACCATGTTCCCTGAGCATCTAACTCACTGGCTCTCCTCCTCCTGAATGTTAATTATATTTCTTTACAACAGGAAGGTGATGCCCTGACTGGCTCAAGTGTCAGGTAGAGCCTCCACTCTAAATCAGGAAACTGGCATCTGGTACCCATGAGCAGAGTTGCAGCTGCATAATCCAGCAAGCCATATGCTTTTGTATATTTTCCAAGTTTCTGAGTAAGAATTCATAGGAAAATCCTAGAAACACTGAGCAACCCAGTAGCAATGAGAACCCCCTGAACTCACATTATGGTCTCTAAATATCATTTTCCAATTAGAAAATCAGGTCTCCTAAGAGAAATGAAGACTCTAGGTCTGGGTCAGGAAACGCACAAGATAAGATTAGAACATATTGTTATCTCAGAAATAAGGAAGCTCTCAAAGGCTACAGGATTGTGTCAAAAAGACTTCGCAGCCTATTGAATAAGCTCCCACTAGCCAAGGGAAAATTTGAGTATCAATAAAGTTAAAAGATTGAAGCACAATAAACATATTAAAATCCATAAGTCCAATATGATAATAAACAAAAAGAAGAACAAACAAACCTCATTAGTCATCTTTGGAGGATGTTGGAGAACCAACTCATTATTTTGAGAGCTGATAAGTAAATATGGGAAAGAATCAAGCATTTATCCTGCCTCTCCTATACAAACTGTATTTCAGGGTAACCAGGTAGTTGATTACTGGAAGTTTTCATGCATAGAAGTATTAAAAACTAGCAACTGTAGAAGGAAACATGGAATTAGAATATCACCATTTTTCAACCCCTAATGAAATAACAGTTCTAGGCAATAAATGTCAATGATTCCTTATGTTACAAAAAGAGAAACAACTAGATATCACGTGCCTCCCAATGGAAGCACAAACACTACCTACTAAATATTCTTTAAAAAAAAAAATCAGGGGCTGGCCCCGTTAAGTTCACACGCTCCGCTGCAGGCGGCCCAGTGTTTCGTTGGTTCGAATCCTGGGCGCGGACATGGCACTGCTCATCAAACCACGCTGAGGTAGCATCCCACATGCCACAACTAGAAGGACCCACAACGAAGAATATACAACTATGTACCGGGGGGCTTTGGGGAGAAAAAGGAAAAAAAAAATCTGAAAAAAAGTAAAATAAAATAGATGGGCAACAGTTGTTAGCTCAGGTGCCAATCTTAAAAAAAAAAAAAAAAATGAAACCAGAATCTAATTAGGCCTCTAGTTCTAACTAGCAAGTTACAGGAAAAACAAGGGACAGAGGAACACATGAAACTATATATAATAGGAATGTAATCAGCAAAACTGAAATGGAGGGAAAATGCATAAATGAAATAACCCAGCTTCTCCAATAAATAAAAGGAAAAATAACAGGGACAGAGAACCTATATATTGAAAAGACTTGAGATAGCATCAACCAATTGAAACGTATGGATCATATTTGGATCCTAATTAAAGCAAACCATATCAAAAAAACATTTGAGACAATCAGAGACATCTGAACACTAAATGGATATTTGATGAAATTAACAAATTACTGTTGTTTCTTCTTCTTCTTTTTTTTTTTTTTAGGAAGATTAGCCCTAAGCTAACATCCACTGCCAATCCTCCTCTTTTTGCTGAGGAAAACTGGCCCTGAGCTCACATCCATGCCCATCTTCCTCTGCTTAATTCATGGGACACCTGCCATAGCACGGCTTGTCAAGCAGTGCCATGTCCGCACCCAGGATCTGAACCAGTGAACCCCAGGCCAGCGAAGCAGAAAGTGCAGTGCACTTAACTGCTGCACCACTGGGCCGGCCCCTAAGAGGCTGAGTTCTAACAGAAGAGTCAGTAGCAGATGCCCTGCTGGAGTGGAATCCAGGGAGGAAGGCTAGGGTGTGGTCAAGGGTCTATACTTGTCCTATCTTGCAGAACAAATAAACACCCTCTGCCCAATGTCCTGAGCCTTCTGGGAACTTTCCAACACCTGAAACATGTTATCTGAAAACCTCATCACTTCAGGACACACCTACAGATCTCATTAGGGAACACAGGCTTCCTTGGTCTCCCCTTCCCACCTCTCTCTCCCGGTTCCCTCTTCTCTCTTCCCCTAGAGATGGGGAGGTAAGAACAACCAGCAACAAAGGCCTGGAGGCCAGGCCTCTGGTATCACTTTGAGAAGAAAAGAAGGCCTTTCTGTAGAGGACAACTGGGGTTTCTGGTCATTCCTTCCTGCTTCTTCCTGGTTATCCCCAGCCCCTAAAAGTCCTGAGCATCTCCAGCATACGGGGTCCCAAGAATCCCAAATTCGATGTCAAGAAACTTCTAGGAAAGAAACACAAACATCACAGGAGCTGTAATTGGACGGAGGGAACAACATTCTAGCCTAGCACGGCCACAAAGAGGTTCTAAGATGGGGTGGGGGGGCGGGGCTGGGCCTTGAAGGGTGGGAATCATTGAGCTTTATGGGGATGAGAAGGAAGCAGAGGGAACAGCAGGTGCAAATAATACTGAAAACAAGAGCTAACACTTACCTAGCACTTACTCTGTGCTTTGTACTGGGCTAAGTGTTTTACACATAATAAACTTGTTGACATCTCACAACTTTATGAGATGGTGCTGTTAATATACCAGATGAAGAACACAAGGCCTAGAGGTGTTAAATAACTTGTTTCCGGTAGTCCAGTAATTGACAGGGTTGGGAGTCAAACTCAGATTTGTCTAACTCCAAAGCCCGCGGCACTATGTATATCAAGAGCTGGGGCGATGGCTTGTGTCAGGGAAAAGAGTATGTGTGAAAGAGCAATGGAATCCCTGAATGCCACACTAAAGGTCTGGATAACGATCCACAAGGGGGGCATGTGCTCAGCAACGCTGTAGGAAGAATGGCCTAACATGTTTATGGAGGAGGATGGAAGGTCTGTCGGGAAGATGGAAACCCTGTGCCCCCAGAAGCTCTACAGGAGGTGGGGGTGGGGGGTAGACAGCAGCAGGCGTGAAGAAAGCCTAGAATAAAAACAAATTTACCAAATGCCAGTTGGTAATCAAGAGTTCACCTTCAGATTTAAGCAAATTAAGATCTTCCACCAGTCCCAGTCAGTCCACAAAACACATTAAGTGCCAACTGTGTGTGAAGTCCTGCCCCAGGCAGCCTCCCTGTTTTTCCTCCTTTTCCCACAATGAGGACAATCAGGTTGCTGGCAGGCTCCTACAACTCAGCATCCTAAAGTGCTCTCCTCTCCTTCCCCACCTCCACTCTCATAAGGGAGGTGAACAACTTTCTTTCCACGCTTATGTCAAAATCATAAAGTCCACAAGCGTATTTTAACTTCAGTAAGCTTTAAAATTTAAAGGCATTTATTTTCACTTTACTAGTCTAGTTTGCAAGGTAAACAATAACTGATTTTTTCATTGAGCTCATTTTTAACCTCAGTAAGTTTCTGATGAGGAAAATTTTCTCCACGGGGTGAATCATCTGGCCATCTTCCCCCTCCAGCTACCAACGATGAGGCTAGCTCAGGGGTATCACTTGGGGGTCAGGGAAGCAAACTCATTCTAGCCACTGTGCCCTTCGATACCACCTGGGAGAGGGGGAAGAGGCAAAGACTGGAATCAGGGACATCTCTAATTCAGTAAATCTGATGCAGTTGTGTCTCAGGAAGTCAATCCCACTTTGAAGTTGTGTGTGCTGAGAAGAAAGGGGAACTCAGCTTCTCACCATTCTTGCGCTAAGAAGCTCTGTCCCAACAGGCATCCTTCTCGCTGAGGGGGTGGAACTTACTGGCCAAATACGTGTGTATGAACTTCCAGACTTTTAGGGCTACCCCTTACTCTCCCAAACACTGCCTCTGCTCAGCCACGGGTCAGGCGATGGGAGGAAACTCTCACTAAGCTGGCTCAGCAATTTCCCAGGAAGGCTCACTCCGCCGCCCAGCGCGAAGACACAATGATCCCAAAGGCCCTGATGTACGTGTTAGGGGGAAGTGGAGACTTTTCCGCTTAGCTTCCCTCTTCCCCTAAGCGCTGCCATAGGACAGCTCTCTAGCTGCGTTAGGGTAAAGAGACTTATACGGGCACATCTCACACCGACTAACCACTCCCGAGGAACTCTCCCTTCCAAACTACACGGCGGGCATAACGGGGGAAAAGGCGGCCCCAGCAGAGGCGAACCACCGCGGTTCTTACAGCCTTATTTGCGTCTGGGCCCCGCTCCGAGCTGCAGCTGGAGGTAGATCCCCTTCCAGCGCGCCCTCCATCAGCCCCTGATTCCTAGCGAGGCCTTGAGCTCAGGCCCGGCTCCTCGAATTCTTAGGTCCTTCGAGAACCCCTGCCTCCGGCTTCCACGCCCAGACCTCGGAACCCTTAGGCCCGGGCCAGCCTTCGAGCCGGCCTTTCAAGGCCTGGCGGCCCGGTCCCGCGGCTCACCCTCGAGCGTCTCGCACTGCACCAGGTTGAGGTAGTCCGCCTGGCTGAGCACCCCGGCCTTCAGGCCGCGCACCAGTCCCTCCAGGTAGCCATTGTCCACGTTGAAGTAAAGCTCCGGGAAGAACGACATGGCTGCGGCGGGACCAGAGAACCCCGACCGGCCGGCACGCAGTACGG
This sequence comes from Equus quagga, assembly GCF_021613505.1. Classification (NCBI taxonomy): domain Eukaryota; kingdom Metazoa; phylum Chordata; class Mammalia; order Perissodactyla; family Equidae; genus Equus; species Equus quagga. The sequence goes on from NC_060279.1 coordinate 61,904,024, forward strand.
CTCCCAGATCAGCTGACGCGGCGCCCGCAGCGGGTTGTCAAGCACGTCAGGTGACGCTCAAGCGCCTCACGTGACCACAACGGGGCGGGGCTCTGAGCAGCTCCGGGTTTCCGGGTGGTTCCTTGCGGAAGCACAGGTGTGGCCTGAGGGCAGCCGTCTGGCGCCTGCGCGCTGAGGGGAGGAGCGCCCCCGGCGTCCTAACTTGAGCGGCTTGGAGTGTCGTAGGCCAGCCGCGTGGTGGCGCCCGTGGCAGCTGGGGCTCCATTGGGCCCTCTCTCTAGTTTTCCCGGTCCTGGTGCACCTGGCACTGTGGGGACCGAGGGAGTAAAGATGGGAGTGGGCCGTGCTGCTCCTGCTTGGAAATATTCCAGACTGTTGAGTCAGCCTTCTCCCGAGGGGAACTGAGAACCAGTGAGGGGCGGGCTTTTACGGGGCGCGGGGGGTGGAGGGGTGGGGGGGGTGTCACACGTCGAGTTAGCTGCAAGCAGGTCCTGGAGCCTAATGCTTGATCGCCAGCCAGGAGTTACAGCCCCTGTGCCGCGCTGCGCCCTCCACTTGCCCGCGTTAATTGGACAAGATTCTCGACGGCTGGAGTGCCGCGCGTTCCTCTGCTTCCCCCAATGGCGCCTGGCGCCCTAAGAGCATGCATGTAAGTAACTCAGATGATGGGGTAGCCCAGGCCCTGGGATAGGGGTGTTTGTGTGTTTTCTTGGGTTGGTGGCACCCTACCCCTGCTGTGACCTCCCCCCAACCCCGCCCTCCGACGGCCACGTTCAAAATAACGCCACAGCCTTGAGGTTGGTCCCATCCTTTATTCGCGCCCCCTGTCCCTGTCCCAGCCCCGACCCCGACGTCGGCCAGCTAGGTGCGGCTGCAAGGGTTCATGGCAGTACCCAGCTTGCGGCAGTAGCAGAAGGCGTTGAAGAAACGGCAGTAGCACGTGGCGCATGGGTCACAGCACGGTACCTGGTGTCCCAGACAGGACTCATGCAGACGTACACAGCGACGCGGGGAGCGCTGCTCGCGGCCTTCCAAGTCTAGTACCTACAGGAGTGGGGGAGCAGGAACGTAGGCATGGGCCTCGGAAGGCAGGACCTCACCTGCCTGAGTGCAGGCAGGATGGTAGTAGAGCATGAGGAGAGATGGTTTGCAGTGTTGCAGTAGGTGAGGGGGTCATGAAGTGGAGAGAGAGGATGATGCCTAATGCCCCCTCCCAAGGCCTGTGGCCTGGCTCCTTTCCCTGAGCAGTTACCTCTGCCAAGGCCTTGGCCTCCTGCTTCAGAGCCTCTTCTGCCTGTTCAGCAGTTGTCTTCTTCAGTAGGGGCCGGATGCCCAGGCCTGGGACAGATGATGTGAGGGCAGAACCCCCCCATGCACAAAACACCCACCTCGCGGGCCTGGGATTGGGAAGGGGGAAGGAGGACTCGTACCAGGCAGTATAGTTTATGGCCAGAGGGTGTCTGAACCCCACCCAGCCCCACCCATGCCCACACTGACCTGGCAGCTCTGGGATCAGGGCCTGGTCAGTCCTGATGCCCTCCAGGGGGACCAAGCCCATCTGGGCACCCTGCATGGCAGGCAGTGTCAGCAGCAGGGCACAGCTCAGCAGCACTGCGGTCAGCATGGCCTGGCTCAGCAGGAAGACCCACCATTTAGTCCCTCCTCATCCTTGGAGCAGCCTTTAGGTGCCCTACCCCAGTGAGAGGCCCCCCCAGAGAGTAAGAGTCTCTGCCCAACCTGAGGACTTACCTCTGCTTGCTGGATCCTTGCCTCGAGAGTTCTTGGCCACCCCATGCCCTTGGCTTATATGGCAGGGTCTAATAAAGGGCACACACGTGACTGTTCCCTGCAGCCAGAGCATGAGGGGCCCCAGAGGGTGGGGTACAGTTTAGGCCTCTCTCCATGTAACTTGGGCTTTTGGGTGCTGTACAAGAGGGTGCCCATCTCCAATTTTGGGTGAGGTCTCCAGGAGCCAATCAAAATTTGGGAACAAGATGGGGTCCCCAGAGTCCCCAAATTTCTTCAGGGTGGGGAGTTTCTGGGAGGTGGGCAAGCTGGAGCTATTAGCAATAACAAGGCTGGCGGCCCTGAGAGCTTAATTTAATTTGTGGCCCCGGAGATGCTCACTCAGACCCCACGTGGCATGTTGTTTGCTTTGCTTCCAGGAACTTGGGTCAGGGGCATTGAAGGGGGTGATGGGCCAGTGGCCAGAGTGGGGTGGGGGTGGCATGCAGACCTAGACCCTGGGATTTTGGGGGAGAAAAGGGAAGGGGAGAAGCCCACCTAGCCAAAACTAGGCCCTCCTGCCTCCATCCTCAGCCCTGCCTCCCCTCCCCCTCCTCCATCCAGGCTTCTCCAAGACCCCCACCCCTCCTCCTGCCCCTAAACCCCTCTCTGCCTGGGGTTCCTGGAAGCCAAGGAGGCAGAACAGACTGTTCTCTGGGTGGGCGAGCAGCTTCAAAGTAAAAAGCTTTCAGGCCGCCTGCCTCATTAGTGCTAATGGCTGCTCCCTTCCGCCCTGTGTTGTTAGGCCTCTGCCCACGCCTAGTCTCATCAGCACGAGGCCAGGGTAAGGACTACCCTTCTGTGGAGATGGTAGGACACACAGGATCCCACCTGCCCCTGCCTTCCCTCACCCCTCAGGAGGGCTATTTATCACACACTTGCCCACTGGGGAAAGAGATGTAGGCTGAATCAGCTTCAAGGCCTCAATGTACAAACTGGGCTGTCCCAAGGTGGTGGGAAGAAGATGAAGAGGCTGATGGGTTTGTGGCCCAAGTTCACAGAGGCTATTCTGACTATGAGGAGGCCTGAAGAAGTCCTCCCAGCAGCAAATGGAAACCATGGGTTGTCACCTGGCAGCCTTTGGCCTGGTGTCAGCACCAACAATTGTGTGGGGAGGAGGTGCTCTGCACAAGGTGGGCCTGTGGCAGCTTCTTCCACAGATAGGCACTCATGTCTGTTCTTGGATCAGGCTGGCCTTGGGCTCACTAGTAGTTGGCTCAGTAACAATCCTAAGAGCTCGGAGGGTTACATCCTACTGCCCGGGGAAGAGGGGATGGGAGGAGTCAGGGGAGTCAGGGAAAGCCTCTTTGAAGAGGTGGTCCCTGAATAATCCAGCAAGGAGCCAGTCCTCATTTCTCCCCCAAGAATGGTACTGGCTGTTTTGGTGACTCTGTCACAAAGCAGACCTAGTATCAAGGCCTTTCTGGCAGTTGACATTGACCTTTCTCTCCCAGAGGCTATAGCTGGGCCCAATGGTCTACCGCACGGCTTTCTCTTCTCAGAGTGGTGCAGGGTGATGGTGTCAGGCACTGAGGTGTTCCCCCATCATGGCTGGGCCACTTGGGGCTCAGGAAGGGCAATATATCAAATGTTCCCCAAATCATCGTGCCCTGGCCCCATCCTTGGAGATTCTGGCTGAAGAGATGGTGGTGTGGAGCAGGAACTGCATGTAGATTTTGGGAAAGTGCCCTAGGTGAGTTAAAGTGGGGGCTCTGGGCACCTGAGTGGGCCTGGTCAGCACCCATGCTAAGGACAGCTCTTCATATTCTGTTGATGGGGGCTTCCTCCCACCCAGGCACTCAGTGTCTTTGCTCACCTTTAGAGCAGTGGCTGTCTTCACCTGGGTGTTTGCACAAAGGTGTATGAGCCCCATGAACAGTGATAAACAAAGGCTGAGGCACTCACAGTCCCTGGTCAGGTCCAGTGGGGGAGACAGTCAAGAAAACCAACCATCAAAACACAGTTGGATGGGGCTGACTTGGTCACGTAATGGTTAAGTTCATGAGTTCCGCTTCTGCGGTGTGTGGTTCGCAGGTTCAGATCCCGGGCGCAGACCTACACACCTCTCACCAAGCCATGCTGTGGTAGTCCCACATATAAAGTAGAGCAAGATTGGCACAGATGTTAGCTCTGGGCCAATATTCCTCACCAAAAAAAACAAAAAACCACACACGCACAACAGGATGATCAGAGAAATATAAGCATTGGGTATTTGATGGCATTAAGGAATGCTTGTTAACTTTTTTAGTTGTGATAATGGTATTGTGGCTATGCTTTTTTTAAAAAACAAAGAGCACTCATCTTTTAGAGAAACATAATGAAATATTTACTGATAAAATGATATGAAGTCTGGTATTTGCTTCAAAATAATCCGAGATAGGGGGAATAGCAGGAGGTGATATAGATGAAACAAAATTGTTCATGAGTTGGTAATTGTTGAAACTAGGTGATGAGTACATGAGCTTCATTATGCTATTCCAGCTACTTCTGTATATGTTCTAAATTTTACATAATAAAAATTAAAAACAAAATAAAATTTTTAAAATGCAGTGGGATAAGTATTTTGATAGAAGAATGCCCCGGGAGCATGTAGGACCAGGATGGGCACCTGCCCCAGCTGAGGGAGGGGACAGGAAGTTGGCTAGGGAAGGCTTCCCGGGGGAGGAAACATTTACTCAGTCATGAAGCTTGAATCGGAGTTAGGCAGATGCCAGGCAGGGGACAGTGTAAGTTCCCTGGACCCATAAGTGTCACACGGTTTCCCAAGCTGCCTAGTTATACAGCTTAACCCTGGCACAGGCTCTGCTCCAACCCTAGTTCCTGCCTGAAGGACCCCAGCCTGGTAAACAGTCAGTAGACTCTTTTCGCTCACCTGGGATCCAGGAGTCAGCTGTCCCTAGAGTTGATTCAGTCAGTGAGTTGGTCAGCAAATATCTGTAGCCACCTTCACATTGTACAACTGTGAGTGTGCACTGGCTCAGACCATAGCCACAGGAGCCCAGCAGCACTCATGCCACCCATAAACCCAAGTGGAGTCCAGAGGAAGAAATCAACATTTGTTTATGCCCCACCCCTTCCTCCTTCTGCCCTCCAGTGCCGTGTCCCTCAGCCCCCCTCCCACCACTACTGAATTGGCCTGAAACATGGCCTGTGGGTTTCTTGTTACACCTCCCTCTCTATATACCTATATCTAAAGAGAACTTTCCATTGGTTTATCAAATTTTATAAGTTTTTGCAAATAACCAATCTTTGGCTTGATTTATCAAATTTTGTTACAATTAAGTTCCTGTCATCCTATCATTTTCCATTTTCCTTGGGTTTGTCAATCCTTATGTTTCTCCTTCCTCCAGATGAACACAGTTGCCTACATCTAGTAGACTATAAAGCCCCCTCAGGAGCCTGTGTAATCTGCTGAGGAGTACAGATGTTGTATGGATGATTTTACTGGTCAGAAGCTGGCATGATGTTCCCAGGACAATGCTTTTTGGCAACAGTGGAAATGCGTGTCCTCACCCCCAAGGGTGCTGTTCCTGATTTTTCCAGCAGGGGGCAGCAGAGCCACAAGCACTAACTGGCTCTTCCAGTCCAGCTTCATTCTGAAACCCAAATCCCCACCTAGGGCAGTGTCCCTGCCCCTATGGCTCATGGGTAGGACTTCCAAAAGGCAGAAAGTGCCCTGGTTGCCTGGAGAGGCGTGGTCCCTCTCAGTCATCTGAGGAGGGGAGCAGGATGGATCGGGGTTATTTCAGGCTGGTGTCTTGAGCCCTCAGCTGTAGGGGTCTCAGTGTGATCAGGAGCTTCTAGATGGGAGAGTCATATTTGTTGCATGAATGCCAGTGCTTGCCATTCTCCCATTCATTCAGGAACTATTTATTGAGTGCATGCTACATGACCAGCACTATGCCAAGGCATCTAGACTATAAGGGTAGGTCAGAGGCCATGGTGACATGAAACTCCTGATTCTGGGGTCAGCCAAGCTTCGTGGGCTTGCCTATTGCCAATGAGAGTGTAGCATAGAGTCAAGCCAGGGTTTGGGGTGAAGTGCATGGCCAGCTGGTGGATGGAACACCTCTTCCCCAGACTGTAAGGGGGCTCAGGCCCAGAGACACCCCTTCCACTCAGGCCTTGCTGTAACTCTCTCTTCCCCTCCCTCCACAGACCTCCCCTTCAATGCTGGAAGTGTGCCCTTTATTGAGGTCCCCAGAACAGCTGAGCTGTGGCTGAAGAGCTCAGATGAAGCTTCACTAAAGGCCCAGGGATGACAAAGACAAAAAGGCCCAGCCAATCTGACTCATGAGATGTGCTTGCAGTCTGGACACATGGGCCCCTCCAAGGTGGCAAAGGCCATCCTATACTCCTCCCCCAGCCCCTTCTGAAGACATCCACAACCCAGAATATCCAAATCCCCAGACACCTGGAGAGGTAACCAGTCTTTCCTCCCACCTGCCAGATCCCACTTTTCTGTGTGAAATCTTCTGTTTCTGGGGGTGTTGCAGCACCCCAACTTCTGCCTTAGGGTGAGCCCTCACCTTCAACATGTTCAAAACAGGGCATCAGCCCCCATACTCACAGGAATCCCACACACAAAGTGGTGAGGAGTTTGTCCCATTCTAGGTGATGAGAGGACCCCTGAATATAACAGGCTTTCTGGGGAAGTACAATTTGTGTCCCCAGCAACCCTCCACAGAGGCTTGGCACTGTTGGGCTAGGGAGGGAGCACCCGGGTGTCCTCTGCACTGTCCCTAATCCATCTCCATAGAAGGAGAAACCCTATTCCCTGAGGATGTTCAGCGGCTCAGCTAGAACCCCAGGAACACAGATGTTTCCCAGCAGGAATCACTGGACTACCTGGAAATGAGTCTTTTTTTTTTTTAAAGATTGGCACTGAGCTAACATCTGTTGCCAATCTTTTTTTTTTTCTTCTTCTCCCTAAAGCCCCCCAGTACATAGTTGTATATTCTAGTTGTAGGTCCTTCTAGTTCAGCATGGCTTGATGAGCGGTGCTAGGTCCACACCCAGGATCCGAACCCACAAAACCCTGGGCTGCCAAAGTGGAGCACGTGAACTTAACCACTCGGCCACGGGGCCGGCCCCTGGAAATGAGTCTTAACCTAGAAATTGCTCTTTCTGGTAGAGACCCGGGAGCTCTCCAACCTGTTCACCCCTGCTACTCAAGTTCTGTGTGGGTAAAAACAGAGGCTGCAGGAACTCTGGACATAAGCAGGAAGATGCTGCCTGGGGTGCTTGGCACGGGAGTGAGTTGGTGCCTAACTCGACAGGTTCAAGTGAGCCCAGGGTTAGCTCAAGAAAGCGGAGAGAGCTACAGTGGCTCCTGCTGGACTCACTCCTTTCTGCTTTTACTCCTTCCCACCCTCTGTGCCTCTAGCAGCAAAGAAGGCCTTATGGGGTGGAGGTATGGGAACTGGGAAGAGGTTGAGTCCTGTGGGGGAGTGGTCATCTGGGAGAATTGGGTAGAAAGGATAACCTTTCCACTTAAACCAGTCCCTCTGGGGCACAGCTGTCACCCAGGCACCAAGCCCCAGCCCAGAATGGGAGGAGGAGTTCACAGTGTGCTTGTTCCCCAGATGCCCCACTGGCCACTTCCCAATTTTGCCCCTGTAGGCCCTGCATAAACTGTCTCCATGAAGAGCCCTGGGATTTGCAGATTTTGCATTGTGGTGCTACTTCTTTTTTTTTGTTTGTAGGTTATTTCACCAGGGGAAAAGGCAATAATTTCCTAAAATCCATACAAATGTGAAGAAAAGCAGAATAGTACTGGTTGTTGTTTTTTAAAAGTGCAAAGTAAAAATAGTAAGGGGAAAAAAACCCAGACAGTACCAGTGAGATGACATCTGTTGTAATTAACAGAAAGCTTGATGCAAACTGTCTTAAATTATAAAAATAATTTATTGGCTATATAACTGAAAAATCCAGAGGTAGGGCTGGTTTCAGATGAGGTTTGATACAATGCCTCTTGATTTTATAAGGACTTGGTATGGCAGACACAGCTGGTTGCCTTCCTAATACCCATTCCTTCTTCCTCCAAAAGGAAGCCCACTTTTGTTTGGGGCAGGGCCTAGTTAAACAGACTAACTTCCTCAGATTCCCTAAGAGTTTGTGGTATCCCTGGGATACATTGTGACCCATGAGACTTATGCTAATGGCTTCTGGGAAAGTTGCTTCCCTGGCAGAGGTACCTCCTTTTCTTCTTTTCCCTTCAACTTCCTGCCTGGAATGTGAATATAATGCTTAGAGCTGTAGTAGCCAACTTATGACCATGAGGCAGCAGCCTTGAGGATGGACTAACTTGCTAAAGATGGCAGACAAGAAATGTAGACAGTGCCTTCAAGGTGTTGTAAAGCAGGAGCACCAACCACGGTCTGCCAACCTCCTGACAGCTTATTGCATGAGACAAACATGAAACACAGGGCTGGCCCTGTGGCCAAGTGGTTAAGTTTGTGCGCTTCACTTCTGCGGCCTGGGGTTCACCAGTTCGGCTCCTGGGCGCGGACCTACACACTGCTCATCAGGCCATGGTGTGTGCTGTGGCGGCATCCCACGTAAAAGAACTAGAATGACTTATAAATAGGATATACAACTATGTACTGGGGCTTTGGGGAGGAAAAAAAAAGGAAGACTGGCAACAGATGTTAGCTCAGGGCCAAACTTCCTCAAAAAAAAAAAAAACCCCAAAGAACATGAAACAAATATTTTTTTAAGCTACTGTTAGATTTTCTCTTTCTTGCAGCTAAACGCATTTCCAGCCGATATCTTTAGTTTCCTTACATCTCATGTCCACACTTTTTGTGGTAAATGTTTCATTCTGAGGCTTGTTTCCTTTGTGAACCCAAACTGTCTTCCTGTAGCCTCTGAGGCCTCCTGCTTCTTTGTTCCCATCCTACAGGAGAGAGTCACCTTTGTCCTAGAATTCTCTGGTTTTCATTTTGGAAATCCTGCTAGCATCTACTGCTGAAGGCTGTGGCTGGAGAACTCATGGTAAGTTTCTCTGATTTGGGCAGGGCCTAATGGTCCTCCCTTGACCTTAGCTGAGCCCTTACAGGCCCTGAGCATCCCCAAGGTCAGCCTGTGACTTTCACAAAAGTCCTGACCTCCAGACGCCTTGCCCCTGCCGTGGCCTTGGGGGTAGAATGGGTAACATGGGCCAGCACCCTCTGCCAACGTCAGGGCCAAAAATCTGCCTTGGGAGCCAGGTTTGGGTTTTGGCTTGGGCAGGTGTTGAATTTGGGAAAGTTTCCAGCCCAGAAAAAATGATTTTGAGTGTGGGGTCTTATTCTTCCTCAGCAGACCCTTGAAAGTCATGGGTTCAAGGTGTTTTGTTGCTAGGATAGCAGTAGGGCTGTATTTGAGGAGCTGAAAGAGGGTTTAAACTGCAGAGACATCTGGGTATTGTCACAGTCTTGTCTCAGGTCACATAGCTTGTAAGTGGTGTAGCCAAGAGTCAAACCGAGGAGTCTGTCACTCCACCAACTCCCCCAACCACAATGCTAAGACCCAATGACACTTGTGACTATATATTTTTTTTTAACACAAACCCCTTTGATCACATTAGAAGAACACAGGAATGTTCTTCAGTTCCACAAAGAAATATGCTTTCTCCTATTTTCCCTAAAGCACATGGCCCTTTGACCTCTGTTTTATTGTCACACTTTTTTTGGAGACACAGGTACAGAAAATTAGTTCTCCATTTCACCATTGGCAGTGGTGCAGGAGCAAGACTAAAAGCCATACTTGGACTCAGTACTGGGGAGATGTGGAATGCATGCGTGGTCTGAAAGGGGAGGCCATCACACCAAGCAGAGATGTAGGCCCACTGTTGGCAGAGCTTCAGATTTTTCAAGAAAAACCGGAAAACTGAGTTGTCGGGTTTTTTTTAAGATCTTATTTTTCCTTTTTCTCCCCAAAGTCCCCCGGTATATAGTTGTATATTTTTAGTTGTGGGTCCTTCTAGCTGTGGCATGTGGGACGCTGCCTCAGCATGGCTTGACAAGCAGTGCCATGTCCACGCCCAGGATCCAAACAGGTGAAACCCTAGGCTGCTGAAGCGGAATGCACAAACTTAACCACTTGGCCACAGGGCCAGCCCTGAAAACTGAATTTTTATATGCTGTTTCAATGTTGGCTCAAAAAAGCATTATGCAGGTTGTCAGGTTCCCACTTCCAACATAATGGGATAGAATTTCTGTCCTCGCCTAAAGTAATGTGAGAACAGGCAGGAAGATGTCCTTTTTCCTGCAATACTGGTAGGTTTCCTGGAGGAGGTGGTACTTAAAGGAGGTTCCTAAAGGTGGAGGGAGCTTCCTGAAAAGAGGAGGGTAGGGAGTGACCTCCAGTACAGCTTTTGCACAGTAGTTCATGACAGGAATGCTCATGGGCCCTGCGGTTTCCTAGCCCCCACTGGCCCACACCTGCAGCTTCCTGGTTCCAGGATTGAGGGACTCGGCCCACTTCTATCCTCCAGTTTTCTTCTTCCTAGGAACAAAGCAATAGCTGAAGAAGTCCCAGAAGTCCTCCCAGCCAACCTGGGCTAGAGCCTACTCCCTGAAGTTGCCAAAGGGAACCCTCAGCTCTTGGGGCCTTCCCCTTGACCCTGGAAGGTGGGGCAGCAAAGAGAAGGGAGGAGAGCTGGAGGATTCCCCATTGGGTGAGAGTCATCCTCCCCAGGCTACCCCTACTTTTCAGAAAGGGTAAGCCATCTAGGGCAGCTACCTAGACGCCACCCTTGGGTGGGTAGAGCATGGGAGACTGTACCTTACTTCTGTCTTCTGAACTACATTATCATTCCATTTCAACATCATAAATAGCACAGCAGCCTCATATTATGGGCCTCCCAATGTGATGCAGTTATCACCAATGTAGGATTCTTGACAAAAATGTTTAACATAAATCTAATCTTGGGGCTGGCCCCGTGGCCGAGTGGTTAAGTTTGTGCACTCTGCTTTGGCAGCCCAGGGTTTCGCTGGTTGGGATCCTGGGCGCGGACATAGCACCGCTCATCAGGCCATGCTGAGGTGGCATCCCATGTGCCACAACTAGAAGGACCCACAACTAAAATATGCAACTATGTACCAGGAGGCTTTGGAGAGAAGAAGGAAAAATTTTATTAAAAAATTAAAATGAAAAAGAGTTGGTATTACTGTATTAAAAAAAACTAATTTTGAGGAAGCAATTAGATAAATCCAGAATATGGTGCTATAAAATTGGCCTGAGCTAGTAAAAAAAAAACCAGTGACACAAAAAACAAACAAAAAGGCTGAATGTGGAGCAGAGAATACTCTTCTATATTAAAAGAAACTAAAAAGACCTAACAAGCAAATGCAAGATGTGAATCTTGCCTCCTGAGCTAAAATAAAAATGCTAAAAAGACATTCTTAAGACAAGTGAGGACGATACTGCTGAATTACTGTTGATTTCATTAGATGGGATGATGGTGCTGTAATTGTGTAGAGCTGAGTATTAATACTGTTGACATTGGGGGTGGGGAGCAGGGCCAGATAATTCTCCTGGGATTTTTGCCGCATTTCTCGCCTCTGCCACTAGATGTCAGGAGCACCATACCCCTTCACTTGCAACAAGCAACAATGTCTGAAAAAATGCTTCAGGATTAAATAATAATGATGGTTGCATCACATCATAAATATACTAAACACACTGGACAGATGCAAATATGGCAAAATGTTAACCATTGGTGAAACTAGGTGACAGATGTGTGGGTTGTTCATTTTACTATTCCGTCAGCTTAGATTTAAAAATTTTCAAAACTGGCGCCTGAAGTTTCACCAGTTTGGATCCTGGGCACGGACATGGCACCACTCATTGGGCCATGCTGAGGTGGTGTTCCACATGCCACGACTAGAAGAACCCACAACTGAAAGTACACAACTATGTACCGGGGGGCTTTGGGGAGAAAAGGGAAAAATAAAATCTTAAAAAAAAAATTTCAAAACCAAAGGAAAATAATTCAATTTCAGAATTTCTGTTTACAGCATCCCAAAGGACCTATGACAGGTGCCAGTTGTGCAGCCTCCTTTCAGATGGGATTGTCATAAGTGCCTACATTGGTTGAGTTGCTTGGGTGCTTCATCCTTCAAGGAAAGACTCATATCTCCTCCTCACACCTCTCTCTTTGTCTCTCTCTCTCCGTCTCTCTCTCTCTCTCTGTGTCTCTCCTTCTGTGTCTGTCTGTCTGTTTCTCCTTCCCCCCCCTTCCCCCACCCTCTCCTGCCTTATCCACCCCAAAGCTGCCGTGAACATACTGGTCCCATGCTACCCACTGACCTGTGGAGAGAAAGGCATCCTATGGACTGTCATCCAACAGTCTGGGTACAGATGATGGACTGTGTCAGTTTCTTTGTGGTGAGTATATTCCCCTGTGGTGGCTTTAAAACATAATCAGAAAATTCTTTAGCGCTTGTCCCGTTAAGAGATGGGGTCATGGGGCCGGCCTGGTGGCGCAGCCGTTAAGTGTGCATGTTTGGCTTCAGCGGCCGGGGGTTCACCAGTTCGGATCCTGGGTGAAGACATGGCACCGCTTGGCAAGCCATGCTGTGGTAGGCGTCCAACATATAAAGTAGAGGAAGATGCGCATGGATGTTAGCTCAGGGCCAGTCTTCCTCAGCAAAAAGAAGAGGATTGGCAGCAGATGTTAACTCAGGGCTAATCTTCCTCAAAAAAAAAAAAAAAGTGATGGAGTCTATGTCCTGTCTCCTTGAATATGGACTCTGCAACTGCTTAACCAATAGAATATTGTGGAAGTGACACTGTACCAGTTTCCAGATCCAGGCCTTAAAAGACTAGCATCTGCCATGTCCTCTTTTGAGATACTTGCTCTTGGAACCCAGCTGCCATGCTGTGAGGAAGCCCAAGCCACCCTGTGGAGAGGCACATGTGGAGAGAAGCAGCATCCAACACCAACTTGAAAGCATGTGAGTGAGTCATCCTGGAAGTGGATCCTCCAATCCAAGCTGATGCTGCGTGGGGCAGAGACAAGCTGTCCTTGCTGAGCTTTGCCCATTTTGCAGATTTGTGAGCAAACTACATGATTACTCTTGTTTTAAGTTAGTAACTTTTGCAGTAGTTTGTTTGCAGTGATGATAACTGATGCATCCCCTGTCCCCCAAAGTGGGGGCCCCAGGCTTACAAGGCAGGAAGTGGGCCAGCTCTTTATCCCTGAGTGAGGACCTAGGTTAGCACTCATTCCTTCAACAAGTATTTATTGAGTGGCCACCAAGTGCTAGACACTATACCAGGGGCTGAGGAGTTAGCAGTGAATGAGATAGACCCAGCCTGCCTGGTGGTCACAACTCTGGCACACTAATGAGAGGGCTGTAGCCTCAGTGTGAGGAAGGGGGAGGGAGAACGCCTAGGGGAGATTATTTCTAAGCTGAGACCTGACTCCGGAAAAGGAGTTAGCCATGCAAAAAAGCAGGGAAAGGGCAGATGGAACACCATGTGCTAGTTCTGGGGAAGACTGCCAGATTTGGCAAATAAAAAATAAAAATTTAACACCTGGGGCCGGCCCCGTGGCCAAGTGATTAAGTTCACGCGTTCTGCTGCGGCGGCCCAGAGTTTCACCGGTTCAAATCCTGGGCGTGGACATGGCACCGCTCATCAGGCCACGCTGAGGAAGCATCCCTCTTGCCACAACTAGAAAGACCCACAACTAAAAATACACAACTGTGTACCGAGGGGCTTTGGGAGAAAAAGGAAAAATAAAATCTTTAGAAAAAAAATTTAACACCAGTTAAATTTGAACTTCAGATAAACAGTGAATACTCTTTTAGTATATACGTATGTCCCATGCAATGTTGAGGACATACTTATACTAAAAAGTTGTTCATTATTTATCTGAAATTCAAGTTTAACTGGGAGTCCTGCATTTTATCTGGTAACCCTAGTTCTAGGGCAAAAAAGAGAGAAAAACTCATGATTTCAAGGGGACAGTTCAGGAAGCTGGATGAAGCACAGTGGCAAACAGGGCGTAGTAGTATGAGAGATAAAGGTGAGCGGGAGCAACCTTGCCAAGGTCCATTTTGAATTTCACCTTGAAGCAATGGGGAGCCATGGGAGGGTCTAGAGCAGAGAAGGGACACAATCAGATTTGTGTTTTATAAGATATTTGGCCTACCACATGGAAGGGGGAGTAGAGAGCCTGTAGACAGGGAAACCAGGAGTCCCTTGGCCTGCAATGCTCATACTCTGCACTGTAACCACAAGGCCATGAGAATGTTGAATGTAATCCCCACTGTACGTTTTTCTTTTCTACAATATGTGTTTTAAGCTATAAATCTTCCTCTAACCACTGCTTTCGTATATCCCACAAGTTTTGATATATTTAGTTTTTATTATCATTCCATTCAGAATGTTCTCTAATTTCCTTTGCAATATCTCTTTGACCTCTGGATTCTTTACACATGTGTTGTATCATTTCCAAATACTTGAGATTTTTCTATCTCAGTGTTGTTTATTTCAATTTCTTTCCATTGTGGTCAGAGAACATACTCTGTACCTTCTTTAAGTTTTATTAACGTTGTTTGAAGGGTGAGCATATGGTCTATCGTGGTGAACGTACCACGCTTGCTGGAAATGAATGTGAGTGCTGCAGCTGTTGCATTTAGTGTCTATAAATGTTAGTTACCGTCAGGGGAGTTGATAATGCTCTTCGGATCTTCTATATATTTCTTTACCATTTAGTCCAGCTATACCATCCACTGGTGGGCATGGGGTGTAAAAATCTTCAGTGATTGTTATGGATTAGTTTAGTTCTTTCCTTTTTGTCGGTTTTTTCCTTCAACTCTTTTGAAGCTCTGTTATTAGATACATACACATGTGTGATTATTATGACTTCCCAATGAACGGGTCCTCTTATCCGCTTGGATTTCCCTCTTTAGCTTGGGTAACGCCCTTTCTCTTGAAGTCTACCTTATCTGATATTAATGTAGCCAATGCAGCTTTATTATGCCCCTTGTTAGCTTGGTATATGTTTATCTATCCGTTTACTTTCATCTTATTTATGTCTTTATACTTAAAGTGAGTGTTAGTGTAGACAGCATATAGTTGACTCTTGCTTTTTTATTCACTTGAGACTCTCTGCCCTTTCCTTGGCATTTTAGTACATTTACATCTAATTATTGTACAGATTATTGATATGGTTGATTTAGTTCTATGATTTTACTATTTGCTTTCTGTTTTCCCATTTTTTGCCTTTGTTCTTGTTTTGGTTTTGGAGGAGGAATACATTTTGGCTGTTCTTATCAATTTATCAGGTGACATGGAAGATTTCTACTTTTGTTATTTCTAGCACAAGAATGAACTTTCCTGCAGGTCCAGGCTGCAGTATGAGCAGTCCTGGCACTTGAGCCAAATGATCAGGCAGATGCCATCATAGAGAAAGATGTGGGATCCTTGGGCAAGTCCCAACAGGAATGTAACAGGGAAGACCTTCAGGTCTGGTTAAGGCCAGGCCATCTATATTAAAAAACTATACAACGTTAGAAGGGTAATTCCTGACCTTGGCATTGACTGAGTTCATGATCTTGGGTTATCAAGTGACCATGTGGCTAGAACTACCCATCATGACCTGGGTACTGGCAAATCCACAAAATCATTAGGTTGGCCAGGCCAAACAGCAAATCCATCCTTATTTAGATGTGGTATATCCCAGATCAAGCTTGGGCAGGTCCAAATAGTACAAGTAATCTATATAAACAGGTGGTTCAAACACCAATGTCACCTAACACCATTTCACTGATGCTTCTCACTCAGCTCACACCCATGCATTATGTGGGGTGCCTAGCAAACTAACAGAGTGAGGGGAAAGCCCAAATTTGGTATAAGGATGTGTTGTCTTGGTGTGAAGGAGACAAACTGAAAATGACCTGCTCTTGCACTACACCCCCAGCTGTGGGGGGAGGTCTTCTCAATGGACAAAAGTCTGAGCAAGGCACCTAGTGGTTTAGAGGTGAAAGCAGGGCCTGCTTCACAGGCCTGAGAGCTATGTAGTCACACAGGGCTCCCGTTCAAAAGTGTCCCGTGGTTGTTTATTGCTCTGCTGTTGCCGTCTTGAAATTCATAATAGTTTGAACAAGGAGGTTGCATTTTTATTTTGCACTGAATCCCACAGAATATGTCCTGGGTAAAAGGTTCCAAGACCAGGGCAGAGTAGAGGAGCCACAGGCTATAGACTGCCTTGACTTGCTTGTGCCATAATACTCAAGTGTGTGTGTGTGTGTGTGTGTGTACAGTTGTGTCTGGTACATATTAAGTCCTCAAGTATTATGGCTATTGCCACTGTATGTTATTGATGATGGTGACGGTGATAAGAATTATTGGACTCTTCCAGAATTGTTTTTCAAATCACTTAAGCCTGGTTAATTCACTATCTACAAGCAATCCTTCTCCTTTGTTTCGCTGACCCATTTGCAAAGAATTTTTAATTCAAGCAGTGCCTGTGGCATCCCTCAGGAACTTAACACAATACACACCTAGCTTTTTATTTATTTTATTTATTTTTATTTTTATTGTTTTTTTTTTAAAATTGACATCTGAGCTAACAACTGTTGCCAATCTTTTTTTTTTCTTCTCCCCAGATCCAGTATATATCCAGTATATAGTTGTATATTCTAGTTGTGAGTGCCTCTGGTTGTGCTATGTGGGATGCTGCCTCCACATGGCCTGATGAGCAGTGCCATGTCCGCACCCAGGATCCAATCCAGCAAAACCTCGGGCTGCCAAAGTGGAGCGCACAAACTTAACCACTCGGCCACGGGGCCAACCCCCACACGTAGCCTTTTAAATACCCACTAAAATGTTGCACACCTTCATTCAGATATTACCCCCATTTGTCCAGTTGTATCAGCAGTCCCTAAAAGCTGTCCCCCCCACCAGCTGCCACAGATTCTCTCAGAGTTCACCCAGCCACACATGCTCACACACTCAGGTCATCTGGCTGAGTATGGGTGATGTCTACACAATTCCCCTCCCATTCGATGTGAAAAATTCATACCAAGGACAGCTACTATAAAGGCTGCATATCTGCAGGCTGCAGACTCTATAACTTGCATTTGAAAGTTTTAAAAATTATTGCAAATTAGAAAGTATGTGCGTCATTCCACTTCGGTGGCCCAGGGTTCACTTGTTCAGATCCCGGGTACGGACCGATGCACTGCTTGGCAAGCCATGCTGTGGCAGGCATCCCACATATAAAGTAGAGGAAGATGGGCATGGATGTTAGCTCAGGGCCAGTCTTCCTTAGCAAAAAGAGGAGGATTGGCAGTGGATGTTAGCTCAGGGCTAGTCTTCCTCAAAAAAAAGAAAAAAGAAAGTATGTACGTGTGTAATTTCTCATGGCTAGGAAGAATGAGAAGGCTTGAGATATTGAAAGTGCGTTAGAAATATTCCTATAGTTTTCTGGATTTCCAGGGAGAGGTGGAGGTTGTCATTATATGGAAGCTTAGCCAGGAAAAAAAGAAGATTTTGTGTCCTTGTGGAGTCTGGAGATTGGGGATCTTCGCAGTGTTGCAGACACCCTGGGGTGAGCCCCTGGTGGTCCAAGGGTCCTGGTTTAATGAGGGCTGCCTATGTCAGAGGGAAAACCAGCAATTTCACTGCCTCTCATGATACAACAAATCTGGGGTTTTAGGTAAGAAAAGCCAGGGCTGAGAGAAGATAGGGGTGAGACATGATGTCACCTGCTCCTGTCACGTTTCCTGCAAGAAAACCCGTGGAGAAGAGACTCCTGGCTCAGTAAATGAGTCACTGGCTTTATAAGCCAAGAGAGATGGAAAGCAGATTCCAGGAAATAAGCAAGGAGGAATCTTGGGGAAAGTGTTCATCTTTAGTGTGAAATTGTCAAGCCTCTAGGCTCTTGTGGGAACTCGAGGAGAAAAACAACAGTGAGACAGACTAGAGAAATAGCAAGGAACCAGACAGAGCTCCAGTGAGAGCCTGTGCCTTTGGACAATTTGGAATAACCGACTGAGATGGCACCGACTCAGCAAATTATCCTGCCAGCTTCAGACAGCAAGAAAATTTCCCAGTGTTCCAAGGTCAGCAGTTGTTCAAAATCCAACAGATATTTACTGAGCACCCATCGAGTTCCTGTGGTGGGCACTGGGCATGGAATAGTGTAGGCATATGGTCCCTGGCCTACAGAGCTCACAGCCATTGAGCAAGTCATCACACTTGTGCTAAGTGACAAGGAAGAAGGTTTGTGGGTGTGAGGCCACTGTGTGAATCCAAGAAGGCTTCTTGACACCTAGGTTAGGATTGTCCAGACACAAATAAGGACAGGCTAAATTTCAGGCAGAGACCTGGAACAGAGAGAGCAGGGCTATTTGGAAGAAGGGAAAGGAGAGCAATTTTGGGAACAGAGGTCCAAGAAAAAGACTGGATGGGTCCTTTCTCTTCTCCCATTTTGGGTTATTTGTTTGCTTAGAAAATTTGAGGAGGTGCATCTCCTAAGTGCCAGGCAGTCTGTTTGGCACTTTTTGTTTATTTACAGATCAATTCAATTCACCAGTGTTTACTGAGCTCCCTGAGAAAATGAGCTGGGCCCAGCCATGGAGCAGGCAGAGGGCATAGTAAGAGCAAAGGCCCAGAGGTGGGACCCCACAAAGCAGTCTCAGGAAAGTGCCAGGAGTCCCTCGGGGCTGGAATAGGGTGAGGGAGCTGAGGCCTAAAGGAATACCCAGCTAGCTGATCTTCGGACTTCATCTGGTGAGGAGCAGGAGGAGTCCTGGAGAGGTCTGTGCCCTGAGAAGCTGAGGTTGGATGGGGGAGGTCCCACCTCAGCACATTCTCTTCTGTGTGACGTTGGAGATAATTAACCCTGGGACCCTGACAGCTGCCACTGCTACCCTTCAGGAATTTGGACCCTCCCTGCATGATATCTAGGCCATACTCCCGCTGCACAGCTCTGTGGGAGAAAGGAATCTCATTAAATCCTTTCATAAGATGTGCTGGCCTGGGGTCAACTGCACACCAATCCCTTTTCTGGGACAGCCTCTACCAGCACCCTGGGCTCTCAAGAGCCCAGGCTGATGGCTGCCTTCCCCCAAGGCCAGGAGCCTACCAACTCTCTGCCGGTCAAGGTCCTACAGGCCCTTAAGGATCCTGGCTCAGCTCACAATGGCATCTAGGGGAGCAGGGGAGCCCTGGAGGGGAAGGTAAGAGTCTTGGGTCCCATCCCAGCCTGGCTACTAGTTCACTGTGGTGACCCTTGGGCATGGCCCTCCCCTCTCTGCACTGAATAACTTTTGCGATCTAGGACCTCTGAGTCTGAGTGATCAGGCACAGGGTGACTAAGCCTTGGTGTGTGGGGCCCTGGACAGGAGCAGGTGGCCCTTTCGGAAGGGGAAGCAGACAAAGGGTGTGATGGCAAAAGCATAGGGCATTGTAAGAGTGAAAAAAGTTTCCTTACTAGCCTGGGGTCCAGGGAAGGTATCCCAGAGGAAGTGGTGTCTGAGCTGAGACCTAAAGGGTGTACAGGAGTTCGCCAGGTGAAGGAAAGAGGAAAAAGATGCATAAACAGCCTGTGCAAAAACGTGGAAGTGTAGGAAAGCAGGGTATGTTCAGGGAGGGAACAAAGAAGTTCACTCTTAATGGAGTGAAGACCTCCTGGGGAAGAACTGGCCAGAGATGAAGGGGAAGTAGGGAAGTGAGAAGGGACAGGGTCCAATATGCAGAGGCCATCCAGCTGCCCTGTGGAGACTGGACCAGGCCAGGTGAAACTGAGTATGCTACGAAGCCAGAAAGGAGGTGCAGGTATACCCTGGTCAAGGGTGGGGCAGCAGGGGTAGGGAGTATGAGGCAGACTTGATGGCTGATGGGGTGTCAAGGGAAAGATCACCCAGGCTAACATGAGGACTCAAGAGGGGGAGCACTTCTGAGGAGAGGACATGGGGTCGGTTTTACACAATGAGTTTGGGGTGCCGAAGGGTCATCCTAAGGGGGGAAATGAAGTGAGAGATGAGGGGCTGAGACTCAAAGCATCACTGTGGGGATGGAAACAAGGCCCTGGAAGTTGTCAGGATGGCCTGGAGAAAAGTATCGAGGATGAAGGAAGGGGGCCCAGCACCCTGGGGAGCCCACCGAAGGACATGAAAAGAGATAGCCAGAGAAGCAGCTAGAAATCCAAAAGGAGCAGTCACAGAAGCCAGAGGGAGTTTCAGAAGAGGGGGAGGATCATCTGTGTCCAACACAACTGGAACAGGTCAAAGGAGGAGAGGACTGAGAAGTGGAGGGTCAGGGAGCACTTCCCAAGAGACTTCAGAAGGTAGAGCAGGTTTTAATGGTGGTGGTGGGGTTCCCAGTGACCATGATCTACAACCAGGTCTGAATGTGAGCAGGGCCACTACATAGGGCTGAACAGGTTGTGCACTGCACACTCCGTGACTATCCATTCACAGAAACACGATTTGGGATAAGGGAGCACCCCCTGGAGTTGGGTGATATTTTGTGAAGCCTATAACTGCAGTGTGGACACTTCCCACACGGTGGCACCAAAGACCAATGCTGTACTTCTTGGGCTTGGCTGGGGAAGGACAGGGGTCAGTTTGGAGATCCTCAGCCCCAAGATCATCGTCTGATGGCTGGAGGGTATTGCCGGATGCCTGCTGGCTAGGACTCTCCCCACCACGAGGCCCTCCAAATCTTTATCAGAACAGTTATCCCAGAGGTAGGAACTCAAATAAACCACACATTGCAGTTTGTCACGGGGCCAGGCCTGAAAGAGTCCCCGGGGGAGCAGCTCATTCCCATGATCTGGGAAAGGCACAGACGTCCCTCCCACTTGCCCCTTAGGAGAAGGGAGTCAGGAAGGAAGGAAGGACTCCTGGCCCAGCCTGTGGGACAGTCACCCCACCCCAGCACGGTCCTGCTCACAGGTGCCCCTGGAGGCCAAAGCTGAATCAGCGGGGACAATGGTAGAGACAGCTCTACCTGGGGCAGAGTCCCTAGGGAAGTCCCCTGTGGAGCCTGGTGACCCTGTACTAGAAACTTACAGACACCGGGTACAGGGGCTGGCCTGGAAATTCCTCAATAAGTAATGGCCACGTGGTCTTTGAAAACGATGATATGTGCATTGCAAACCATTATTTGTATAAGTAAATACGAAGAGGAAAATAAAACCAGGTGAAATTATAATGCCCTGAGATGATGACCACTGCTGGTGCAGGGATGAGCCTCCTATCAGCTCTCATGGCCAGTGGATGCAGGTTTGACCTGAGGAGACTCCTGCTACAGGAGATCAGGTGGCTGTTCTGGTGCTTTCCCCACTCCTCCGTGACTTTTGTGTTGAGCACCTTTCCCTATGCACAGACATAAAACTCTCACCCCCTACCCTACCCGACCTGACCCTCCCGCCTCTCGGACTTCCTTTCCCTGGAGGCCTAAGCCCATGTGACTCAAATACAGCAAGCTCATTCCCACCTCCGAGCCATTGCCCCTGCTGTTCCCTCTGCCTGGAACACTTTCTCTGGATCATTCCTTAACTGTTTCCTTCTTGTCATTCAAGTGTCGTCTCCAATGTCACTGTCTCAAAGTGTCCTTCCCTGACCACAGTGGCCCCTCAGCCCCATCACTCCAAATCACATCACCCTACTTTGTTTTCTCCATAGCTCTTCCCTCTCTCTGAAGTCATCTTATTTATGTGTTAACTAGATTATTCTCTGTCTACTTTGGCTGGAGAGTAAACTCCTTGAGAGCAGAGACCTTTCCCGTCTGGTCTGCCACTGTGTCCCCAGCATTCACAATGATGCCAGGCACATGGTAGGGGTTCAGTCTATGCCCAACACCATTTTCAGTGGCCACACAATATTTCAGCATACATGAACCTCCCTGTGGACTGTGTCATCCCTTTATCCCTGACTAAGCAAGCCAGTAATCAACATCCGCAGGCACAAGTCTTTTCTTGCCTGTACAACTCTTTCTTTGGGATAAGTTTCTTGCAGGGTGAAAGGGGGGGTTGAACCTGACATTGTGAAAAAACTACTCGTAAACACTCAAACCAATTCCCATTTTCTTGAGAGTGTCCACTCACACATCATGTCTATCACCGCCAATCTCACAGGCAAAAAAAAGTCTCTTGTTGTTTACATTTGCATTGTGTTGGTTATTAAAGAGATGAGCACCTCTTCAAATTGCAATTTTAATGAGTGAATGGATGGATGCAGTTAAAGCATGAGAAAAGAGAAGTGGCTCCAGGAACTACAAGGTGAGAGTGGTACAGCCAGGATGTGGGGCAGCATCCCTGGCCCTTGCCCTTTGACACTTAACAGTGGAAAGCAGAGTCCAGGCTTGGGCAGGAGGGGGTGTGGAGGTTGGTGGGAGGTACATACATACCCACAAGCCCCATACTTACCCCCTCTCCAGGTGTGTCTGCCCCACCACTCACTCAAGTGTTCTAGCAGAGTGTGGCACCTTTCATCCTCTCTCACTTGACTTCTTGGTGAGCCAGTTGACCACTGTCCCCTCCAAAAGCTGTCTCCAGCCTAGACTCCATTTTCCTCTAGCCACATGTCCCACTGCCTTCTGGATACCTCCTCCTGGATGAATGGTCCCCAACATCCTCAGATGCCACCTTCCCAAACTGACCATGTCACCTTCCCCTAACTAGATCCTCCATGACTCCCCACATCATTGAAAACACCACCATCCACCCAATGCCCAGGCCCCAAACCCCAGTATTATCTAGGCTGCCTCCCTTTCCAGACCCCGCATCCCATCAATCACCCAGCCCTCCATTCTGCTTCCTGAACATCTCTTGAATGTCTCCTTCTCTCTATCCCCACTGCCCCGACCCTGGCCCAGGCCACCATGACCTTGGCTGGAAAATAGCATCAGCCGCTTGCTGCCACCACCTCCCCACTCCATGTATTGCTTGAGTGACCTTTGCAAAGCATAGATATGACCACAAAATTCCCCAGCTTAAAGCCCAGTCTCCCCGTCACCCAAGGGTGAAATCCATGCTCTTCAGCCAGTCTCTTAGGCCCCTCGTAACTGGCCCCATCCCCAACACATACACAATTCTCCAGCCACATTAAGCTTTTGCTCCCCACCAGCAAAGGAGGCTGCTCCTCTCTCCTGTGCCTTGAACTCTGCTATGCTCTCTGCCACAGATGTTCCTTCATGGACCTATCCTCTGCCTGTCTAGGGAGCCCCAACAACTTGCCATGATAATGCCCCTTCCCTGCAAAGCCCTTCCTAACGAGCACACACACATTCTCTCTCACATACACGGAAACGTGCACACAGATGTGGTCACACTCATGCACACACACTCTCACATTGGTGACACAGGAGGTGCAGAAACTCAAGGATGTACATGCCCTGATTGACAGTGAGCCCTTATGAGCAGGGACTGGGTGGCCTCACCTCTGGTCCCCCTAATTCTGGTCCCTCCAGGGCCAAGCACACAGCAGGGTCCATGAACACTTGTTGAATATCTGGTGAATGAATGAATGCTGCACACACTGCCTAGGGCCTGTGACCCAGGCACAGTAAAGGACAGGCTTCCATTCTGTCACCTCACAGGAAACTGGGGAGAGCTGTGACCATGGGGGTTATGCAGTGGCCTGAAGGAAGCTTCTATTTTTCTGTGTTTGGAGACTTGAACTGTAATACTTCCAAAAGTGTAACTAGCTGCACCGTATGTGAGGACCCTGGGTTCACTATGGTTCTCACCACTCTGCCGTGTATTAGAGGGATTTTTCTCAGGCCAGAGCCCATCCTTTTAGGAATGTGAACTGCTCGAGGTTAGAAATGGTGATGCTTCCGTGCTCTGTCCCAGCTCCCAGCCCAGCGCCAGGCACAGCATGTGCTCAGGGAATGATGCCTCAGACAGTGCTGAACTGATTAGGACCCAGTGAGCTGAGTGGGAGCTCAGACTCCACCTCTTCCTGACACATGACCATGGAAAGGCTCTGTTTTCCCTGAGCCTCAGGTGGCGCCTCTGTGAAATAGGTTTTAGCTGTGTCCTTCCTTCCCTGACTCACTGGTTGTGGGGAGAGGCCTCCATCACCTCGTGGCCCTCAGACGCTGTCTCTCCCTCAAGGTCCCTGGGCAGGAGGAGAGGGCCAGGTGAAGCCTCAGGTGTCCCATCTGCTCACTACAGCCCCATCCATGCCTGGCCCTGGTGGTCACAGGATGGGGAGCCAGGCCTGGTCACAGACAAGGACAGTCGGCAGTAATGGGTGCTCAGAAGAAGTGAGTGGGAAGCCAGAGGACACAAGTTTCTTGGAGGAGGTGACATTTGAGCTGTTTTCCAAGTGGATACTGGGGAGGAGAATCCCAGGCAGAAGGGAGACTGGGAGAAGAGGCAGCGGCTAGAGAGTGCAGACCATGTCCACAGGCACAGGTAGGTTGGTGTAGTGGAACCAGAACAGCAAAGGCTGGCAGGACAGATGGGAGATTAGGAGGTGAGGTCATCTCAGGCCAGATCTCCTGGGTCTCAGAGGTCCTGCTACAGTCTGGACTTATTCTGAGGGCAATGGGGAACCCATATGAGCTGATTTATGATTTAAAAGACAACTCACGCTGTTGAGTGGAGAACAACTGTAGGGGTCAAAGGTGGAGGCAGGAAGGCCAGAAAAGATGGTGGCACCAGGCTGGGTACCAACTGAGATAATGCAGAGATGTGGCCAGACACAGGACAGAATGACTGATTAGAAAGGGCAAGGGAATCATCCATTAAAAGTTGGAATTTTCTGGAAGTGGAATTCTAGAATTCCATAATGAGACTGAGTTCCTCAGATAGTGGCCCTGGGGAGGCCCTACAATCAGTGCTGCCTCATCAGAGCCCTGAGCAATGGCACAAGGACAGCTTTATGCCACTGCCACCCCAGGGGCCAGCATGCTCTCCAGCCCCGAGTGTTCAGTGGGTGTTTGTTGAATGAATTACTAAACAACAGAGTACTGGTAGTGGGAGATGAGGTGTGGGTAGGGAATGAATTTGAAACGTTGAGGAGGTAGAGTCAACAGGACTGGGAGGTTGAATGAAGGTAGGGATAGAGAGGGGGACGTCAGGGTTCATGTGTTTACTCATTCATTCACTGGCTCATTCAACAAATATTTCTTGAACTCCCACTATGAGCGAGGGACAGTGGTGACGAGGACTTCCATGGCCCTGACCCCACAGAACTTAGAGACCCACAGTGAGGCAAGGTTAGGCATGTGAGCACACATGGGCATACATGCTGCCTGGTGGTGATGAGTGACATGAAGGCAGGAGTCCACAGGACGTGGGGACAGAGAGTAACAAGGAGAGGCTGTCTTCAGAGAAGGTGGTCAGAGGATGCCTTGCTGAGGAGGTTACTTTAGAGGTGGGCAGGGACCAATTGGTGCCAGTTTTGAAAGCTCCAAAGAGGCCCAGCCCCTGGCTTATGTGTGAGCCTGTCTAGACAGTGGTGCTTTGCAGAGATAGGGACAAAGGAAGAAGCATCCATCCCTGGAAGGTCATGCCATCTGGTGGGTCATCCAGGGGCTCTGGAACAGGAGAGGCACAGAGGAAGGCTTGGGATAGTCAACAGTGGATGGATGGAAGCCCTGAGACTGGATGATATTTTAGGGTGGGGGAAATAAAGAGAAGAACCTAGTCCCTGGAAGTAATCCCCGGGTTTAAGGTCTATAGAGAAAGGGGTGCTGCAAAGGAAGGCAACGAGGAGGGGCTGGAGAGGTGGGAAAACTTGGGGAGGGGGAAGTGTGTCTCTGGTAAGAGCTGGTGAGAGAGATAATGGCAGTGCCCCTGAGGGCCTCCCCACCTAGGCTTTGGGTTGTCAAGGCCTACCCTCAGGAGAAGGGGGCAGATATTCAGGAACCTCTTAAAGTCCCTCAAACTACTCCTGAGTATGTCTGTGTTACCTCTAAAGGTGAAGGACCACAGGAGTGAGGCCTGAAGGGTGAGGGCCCAGAATGTTCAGGGTTGGAGAGTGGTGTCTTTTGGGGGTTCAAGGTTCAGTGGTGTCTTATTGCCGGGAGGGGAGGGGGAGTGGAGCTGGCCCTTTGACCCCATTGTGGGATCAGCTCTCAGCTCCCTTACCCACTTTAGGTGAGAGTCAGTATTCCAACCCCCTCATTGGAAAAGACTGGGCTCTGGCCCTCTTAGCCAACATGTGCCTGCAAGCCCATGTACCCAGACCCTGCCAGGGTCCTCACTCACGCGCAAAGAGCAAGGCCTGGGACGCCCCAGAAGCCATTACCCAGTGAGTGGTGAAGCACGGCCTAGCTAAGAGCCCAGACTTACCGGCCAGACGGTAGCAGAAAGGGCAGCTTGCCCCCACGGCAGGGAAACTGAGGCTGGCCAAGAAGGCAGTGTTGAGGGGCAGCAGTTGGACCCCGAAGGGGTCCGGTGGCTAGGACTCGGGCCTCTCTGTTCTCCTCCCAGAAACTGCCCCTGATCCTTTCCTGCAGCCAACCCAACCCAGCAGTGGCCGCTCCAGGACCTGTTTCAGGCGGTCACAGAGAGAGGAGCCTGAAAGGTCTCTGGAACCCACGGAATCTGAGAAGAGAGCAGGCAAGCGGAGGTCTCCGGCGCACCCGGTTTTGGGGTCTGCAAGGGAAGCAATGGGACTGCCTTTGCGAGAGGTTCCCGGAAAGCCGTCCTATTCCCATGGATCCCCAGCATTGAGAACTCCTACCGCCCTGGCGTTCTCTGGGGTCCCGCCTCCCCGCAAGCTGGTGGACTCCAACGGCCACCGGCCTGCCCCGTTACCCGAGAGGGCGGAGCGAGCCGTGGGCGCCTCCCGGGGCACCCGAGCTGAGCCGCGGGAGCGCAGGGGGTGGGGCCCAGCGGGCAGGGGGAGGAGCCGAGGAGCTGGGCGGCTGGGCGGCCGGCCGGCGGGGCGGCGGGGAGGAGGGAGGGGCAGGCGCCTGCAGCGGCGACAGCGGCAGCTGCGGCGCGAACAGGCCCGCAGCGACAAGCGCACGGAGAGCGCGAGGTCCGCGCAGCCCAGCCCAGCCATGTGAGTGTCCCCTCCGTTTCCGGGGGCCGCGGGCCTGGCGGGGGGCTGGCGAGGTAGTTCCAGTGCCTCCTCCTCCAGCGCCGCCCGGTCGGTCCCGTATCTGCTTGTGGCCCTGTCTCACATCGCTCCATCCCCGGACCCAGGCCGCGCGCTGTCCTTCCTTCCCTTCCCCCCAGGCGCGGAGGACTCGGCTTCGCCGGACAAAAGCCGCCTCCCCCGGGCCTGCTGCGCCCGGCGCTGCCTCCTTCCTTCCCACAGCAAGGCCTAGGCGGCCGGTGCCCCGGGGTGGGCCAGGCCTCGGGGCGGCACTTGGCGCCAGCCTGGACCCTGGCACGGACGCTCTCCGGGAGCCCCAGTTGCCCTCGCCGCGGGGGAGGCTGAGCCGGGAATGGGGAGGGGGGAACAAGGAGTGTAGGTCGGCCTCCGAGATGAGCTAATCTTCCTGGCCCCACCGGCTGGCCTAAGCCGCTTTGGGGCCCGGCCCGAGGTGGCCGAACCTGGCCTGGAGCCAGGCTCTTAGCCCAAACCTGGCGCGGCAGGGAACAGACCCTATTCCTGGAAATAGAAGGCAAGTGTGGGGTCTCTGCAAGCAGCCAAGCCTGGGCACCCTGCAGAACTGGTTTGGGGAAGGGGCTGCTCACCATGGCTGGGTGTTGGCTAAGTCCGGCTTCAGCACCTTCTGTCCTCCTGAGTCCAGCCTCTGGTACCGACCCTTCCCATCCAGTTCTACTGGATTGCTCCTAATGCGTGTCGAGGCTGGCTAGCTGAGCACCTACTGTGTGCAGTCTAATGTAACAATAACAGTGCCCTGGCCACCCCATCTGTGGGGCCTGCAGCATTCGGTGCTGGCACAGCTTTTGAGGAGGGTTATGACAATCTGGCAGATGCAGAAGCAGACCCAGAGAGGTTAAGTAATATTCTCAAGGTCACACAGCTGGTTTAGAGAGAGGTGGGAATTAGACCCAGATCTGAATTCTTGCCATTGCAGTATCCACCTCCATGGCATGGAGGGGAGGGGCAGAGGAACATAAGAATTGGAGAGTAAGCTACAAAATACTCCAGTGAGACAAGGAGACCCGGCTTAGCTCCCACGTCAACTCTCCCTGCCCTGGGTCCTGTGGGGCAGCAGCTGGAGAGAGGAGCCTGGGCTTGGGTGTGGGTGAGGGGAGCATGCCAGGCGCCAGGCTAGGTCCTCCCCGGGTGGAAAAGCAGGCGGGGAGTGTGTGGCTGAGTCACCCCGGCCCCCCATTACGGCTTGGCTTGGCCTCGTGCCCCTGCCAGGCTTGGCCCCGGGGAGGCCACTAGGCTTCCAGCGCGAGGCTGGCCGGGGAATGTGACCAGCTGACCAGGGAGGGGGCCGGCAGGAAGTGAGGCCACCGGGCCGCCTCCGCCCGGTTCCGGGGTGGGGGGGTCCCAGGCCGCACCGTGCCCCCCCCCTCCGAGCTCCCACAGCTGCGGCATGACGTCAGCAGCCGGGTTTGGGGTAGTTGCCATGGAGACAGGGGCAGGCTCAGGAGGGACCCTGTTCTCCTGTGCAGCCGCCCCTGGCCCGGGTTATTTTTAGCTTGTGTTTACCTCCTCCCAGCGGCCCTGCGGCGGGGCGGGGCTGGGCAAGGGACTCCCAGCGAGGCGGCTGGCCTGGCATACCACTGAGCTGGGCAGCACAGGTGGCGGGACCTCCTGCCCCACACCAGTGCACCAGTTTTGGCATGTAGAAGTTATTGGGGATTGTGAGATCTGGGGCCTGCAGGTGGCCAGAATTCCATTGCCAGCTGCCCAGAGCTGCGTGTGCTGCAGGCCCCATTCACCTTTCGGACCTGAGTTCTTTCCCATGTCCAGAACAGACTTCAGGGCTGGCATGAGTCCAGACAGTCCCCTGGCTCTTATCAGCCAGCCCTCACCAGTTGACGTGGACTCTCTCCCTTAGCTCAAGGGGTTCAGCTCTTTCCTTGTCTCCCCCAGCAGGGGAAATGCTGCCTATTAACCTCCTGAAATGATCGCTCAGATGGATATTCTGATGGTCATTTGGGGAGAGTCTGGACCAACAGTTAGACATCCTGGTCCCTATGCGACTAGGGGGTTTGTGGCAGGAGAGCCCCAGTCAGAGAAAGAAAATTGATGGAACAGTCAGCCTACTCTGAGTTTAGCCCATCCATTCAGTTCCAGAATCCCGTGGGACCCCATCCTACCCCATCCCCAGGGAGCAGAACTCCGCTTGCTGATATAATCAGAAAGTGGGGAAGGGAAAGGGAAAATTTTATGTGGGGTAGGGGAGTTGGGGTGGACACAGACTTGAAATCTACCCCCCTCCCAGCAGCAGGATCTGCTGTTCCTGTGTCTAGGCAGCCCAGATCAGTCAGCCCTCCTTCATTGCCCTCATGGAGGCCCAGAGGGTACAGCAGTGAGCCAAGCAGACAGGCCCCAGCCTCCAGAGTTCACAGTCTGGTTGGAAGACAGACCCCAAAGGAGAACTGACAACTGAGTTATGTGGCTTCAGGGAGGAAGCTATGTGGTGCCTAAAAGAGGGAACCAACCCAGGGCAGGCTTCCTGGAGGAAGAAGTTGTAGTGTCTGACTTGAAAAAGGAGAGGGAACTGGTCGGGCTGAGAGTAGTGGTAAGGGGGTATAGGAGCAATGGGGGCTGCTGCTTAAATGCTGAAGAGCCTTGCAGTTATTGAGAAAGGGTTGAAGTAACTAGAACAGAAAGACTATGGGTGGGGGGAGGGGAGCAGGGGACTGTGAGGGGAGGAGTGGTTGAAGGTATATGAGGAAAGGGACAGAGCCTGAAGGGTCTTGTGGGTCATGTTAGAAAGTCTGGACTTTATCCTTGGGGCAGGGGGGGTACCCATGGATGTTTCACAAGAGTCAGAATAGAGGGATAGTAAACGTTTAGAGTCCTAGGGTCGGATCACCTGGGTTTGAAACCCGGCCCTGCCCCTTACCAGCTCTGTAATTTTGGGGAGATTAGTAATTGTTAATAACAGCAGTTGCTATTTGTTGTGTGCTTTCAGTGAAGCAGTGTGTCCATCCCAACTTTCCTACCCTACATACAATTCTTCCTTCCCTGAACACTCCCTATAGAGCAAAGTATTTCATTTCATCCTCCCAACAGCCCAGTGAGAGATAGTTGTTTTTATTATTATTGCTATCTTCATTTAAGAGTTGTGTATCTGAAGCCCAAAAAGGTTTAGAAACGTCTTGCCCAAAGTCACACAGCCAGTTAACCTTAGCTTTCTCATCTGTGAAGTGGGACTAGTAGAACTCACCCCATAGGGTTGTTGCCAAAATTAAATGAGATGCTATTTGTTAATTAAGCACAGTGACTGGCATATAAAAAGCACTTGATAAGGGACAGTTTTTGGCATTGTCAGGTAACTGGAATTTTAGGAAGAGCAACGTTGTTATTGAATAAAGAATGGATCATTGCAGGTTAGAGTGGAGACAGGGAACTCATGAGGAAGTTGCTGTAGGGTTCTAGGTAAGAGTTGGTGACACCTTGGACCTGAATTCTAGCTATAGAGGTGGAGGTGAGGGGGCAGATTCCAGAGATGGCAGGAGTGGGTGGCTGAGTGGATGTTGGGGGCACCCAAGATGACTCCTAGTTTCTGTCTTGAACAACTGAGTAAATAGATGGTGGGGCTGTCGTGAAGAAGTTAACACTGGCGAGAGTCAGGTTTGAGGAGTAAAGTGGTGAATTCAGTTTGGAGACTTCAAACTCAGCACACCCCTAATAGCCGACTCGAATTGTCACTCAGCTTCCAGGAGGCATCAAGCAGGCAGTTAGATATACAGGCCTGATGCTCAGAAGAGTGGTTTGGGCGAGGAAGAGATAAGGATGCTGGCAACATTTAGATGGCATTAAGCTGTGGGAGATGTACATAGGGCAGGGAGGATGAGGCTCATTTGGGGATAGGGAGAAAGATAGATCCTCTGTGGGAAAATAAGATGGGCAGCCAGAGAGACGTAGAAAACCAGGAGCCTGTTTCCTCTTAAAATTCAGGAAAAGGATGGGGCTGGCCCCGTGGCCGAGTGGTTAAGTTCGCGCGCTCCGCAGCAGGCGGCCCAGTGTTTCCTTGGTTCGAATCCTGGGCGCGGACATGGCACTGCTCATCAGACCACGCTGAGGCAGCGTCCCACATGCCACAACTAGAAGAACCCACAACGAAGAATACACAACTATGTACCGGGGGGCTTTGGGGAGAAAAAGGAAAAAATAAAATCTTTAAAAAAAAAAAAAATTCAGGAAAGGGAAAGCCTCAAGGAAGAGGAAGAGAACTATACAGTGAAAAGCCTCACTGAGATGAAGCAGGATAAGGACTAAACAGTGGACACTGGATTTAGCGACAGGGAGGTCATGGGTGACCTTGTCCAGACCAGTCAGGGGAGTTGTGGACCAGGATGGGAAGAGGAGTGGGTGGGTGTGGAGAGGAAGTGGAGGTAGACATCTCTTCAAGAAACTCAGCTCTGAAAGGGCCAAATAGGGTGAGGGGTGGGGTAGCTAGAAAGAGACTCCGAGTCCACAGAGGAGTTGTTTCTTTTTGTAGTTATTTATTTAAAGTCACCTTTATATTGAAATGTACATACAGAAAGGGCACACGTCCTAAGTGTACAGCTCGATACATTTTCACAAGGGCATACACCCATATGGGATTAGGAAATAGAACCCAAATTAGAAAATATCATAACCAGCACCTGGAAGCCCCCTTGTGCCTCTTTCCAGTCACTATTCCCCAAGGTAACTACTATTCTGACTTCTATCACCATAGATCAGTTTTGCTTGTTTTTGAACTTCATATCAAGGGAATCATACCTATATCCTCTTTTGTGGTCTTGCTTCTTTCACTCAACATTATGTCTGTAGGATTCATCCATATTTTTGCACGTAGTTGTATATTGTTCATTTTTTTTGTTGTATAGCAGTCCATTATCTACTAATGGGCATTTGGATAGTTCCCAGGGTTGTTTTCATTTTTTATGTGGGAGTGACTTGAGCTTGTTTGAGGCTTGTGGAGAAAGTCTGAAACACTCATCTTCTATGAGAAGGGAGAGACATGACCAGGGCCACACATGAGGATTTCCTGGTTGGGAAACGAGAGCCTGGCTGAGGTTGAGAATTGCTCTGTAGTTCCAACCCAGCTGCTGTGCCAAGACCTCTGGCAGCTCCCGCCAGCCTGTGTGCAGGTGCATAGAAGGCAGGAGTTGGGTTGTCCAGGGTTGGTTTCTGCCAGGTAAGAGAGAAGCCCACAGTGCTGGGGATATTAACAGCAAGCATGATGGAGTGGTGGCTACGGATCCAGGCTGGGGAGAAGGGTGTGCAGGGAAAGGAGGGAAGAGAAGGTAGGAGGGAGCTAGCAGAGGCAGATTCTGAGCTCTGTGCAGGGTGGTGTCTGTGCAATTCCAGGCTGTATCTCCAGTAACTGGCACATGCTTGGCACAGGGTTTTCACTCAGTGGATAGCTGAATAAATGAGCTGGAGTTGCAAGAGGTCTCAGGTCGAAGGCAGGTGAGGTGGAGGTGATGGAGAGAGCCTGAAGGTTGGTCAATGCGGTTATAATTTAGGAAAGGGGCATTCTAGACAGGTGATAAGGCTTGGGTATTCTTTTTTTTTTTTTAAGATTTTATTTTTCCTTTTATTTCCTCCCCAAAGCCCCCCCCCCCCCCCGCACCCCGTACACAGTTGTATATTTTTAGCTGTGGGTCCCCCTAGTTGTGGCATGAGGAACGCCACTTCAGCATGGCCCAAGGAGCAGTGCCATGTTTGTGCCCAGGATCAGAACTGGCGAAACCCTGGGCTGCCGAAGTGGAGCGCACGAACTTAACCATTCGGCCATGGGGCTGGCCCCAGGCTGGGGTATTCTTGTGAGGGGTGGCTGCAGGGAGCAGAGAGGCCAGTATTGGGTGGGCAGTCTGTCAGAATGCATAGTTGCCAGTGTTGGATGCACAGTCTTCAAGGAGGAAGGGAAGGATAGCATTTCTCAAACTGGGGTCCTGGGACATCTTGCATCTGAATCTGTAGCAGGGTGGTGGGCTTGTTGGAACTGCAGACCCCTGGACCCACCCCAGCCTCATGGGGAGAAAGTAAGCCCAGTGTGGCAGAATTGAACATCAAAGAGCAAGAGTGTTTATGGGGTGGGGGAGCACCCAGCCCCTCCAAG
Source organism: Equus quagga (assembly GCF_021613505.1). NCBI lineage: Eukaryota > Metazoa > Chordata > Mammalia > Perissodactyla > Equidae > Equus > Equus quagga. The sequence continues at coordinate 61,936,937 of NC_060279.1, forward strand.
GGGATGGAATGCCCAGTGGACCCTAGGCATGGTGGCCTCTATCTTGGCTGGAGGTGAACAAGGGATATTCAAGGGGGAAATAGTGGGGATGAGAAAGGGCTGACACCAGGGGGATTCAGCCCATGGGAGCTGGGAGCCAGAAGAATGGGGCCTCCACCCTAGGATGCAGCTTCTGATAGAGAGGAGGCCCTGGCTGAGCAGTGGGACCTGATCCTCTTACCTGGGGCCTGGAAGGGAGAGGTAGTGCCCAGACCAAGCACCCCCTCTGTGGGTGTAGGGGTGGGGATGGTACATGGGGCTGTGAGACACCCTGCACCCAGTTCTTCCTCTGCTTCCTTCTCTGGGCAGTGACACATAATATTGGGTTGATCCAGTCCCACACTTTTAGCCCCTCTCTTCTCAGCCTCCCACACCCCTCATGCTCTGCCCTCAATTGGCACAGTCTCTCCACTCAGCACCCCTAGCCCTTCCTTCCACTCTCTCAGCCTCGTTTCTCTAGCCTTCACACACTCAGAACCCCAAATCTCAGCTCTCTGTGTGTTCAGCCCTCTCTCAGCACCCCTCAACAGTCACTATGTGAGCCCCCTATGCCAACGGCACCCAATCCAGCCCCCACTCAGAGTCCTCATTCTGTTTATCCCTCCATATTCACCGCCGAGCTCAACTCCCTTTACCCACACTTCTGACCCCAGCCCAGAAGACCTCCGTCAGTCTCCTCCCCGAGGGGAAACCCCAGTCACCCCTCCCAGAAACCGGGCGGGCCAAGGGCTCGGTGCCCCCCTGGTCCGGCCAGTCCCGCCCCATCCCGGCGGGCTGAGTCAGGCGGCAGGAACTGGGCGGGGGGCGGCGCCGGGAGGAGCTGCAGCCCGAGCCAGAGTCGCTGGGAGCGAGCGCGGAGCCCAGCTGGGCCAGCACCGAGTGGCCCTGGACTGGCGGAGACACTGGGAGGGGCAAGCTCACGGGGTAGGGGACAGTTCAGGACCCACCATGAGCGCCAAGAAGAGAGGTAGGACCCCGCCTGGGGCTGCGAAGGCTACGGGGCTGACCCCACAGAGTCCCGGCCGCATTCTGGGGGCCACGGGCGCGCGTTTCGCCGGAGCGCGGTGGGGGTCTGCGGAGGATCCTTCCCACTAAGGGCACGGGCGGAGGCGTCCGTCTGTGACTCAGTTTCCAGGTCGGGACCGCAGGAAAGTGAAGGGGGCGGAGCACTTCTCGGCACTGCCCCCCACTCTGGGAATCCCCCTGCTCTGGGCGCAGGGAGGGCTCTGGCGTCTGGGCACCTAGGAGCCGGTGGGGGCTGGAAGGGAGCAATTTACGCGGGGTGGGCTGGCCGCGGGAGCTAAACCCGCACCGGCCGGGCCAGTGGGGCAGCTCGGCTGGGCTGAGCGCGCGCACCCCGCCCCGCCCCGCGACCTCCTGCGGCCTCGCGGGCCGCCGGCGCGAGAGCTCCTGGTCCACTTTGGGGGAGGAGGTCAGGGGCTGGGCTGGAGAGCCCGCCCCGCCCCCGGGTAAACAGGCGCTTCCGCACATTCTTCGCGTGCCCCGCCCCTTTCCTGCCCCTTCCCAGCCCGGAGAGGGTCCCCGCGCGACCCCCCTTCCTGCCCCGCGGCAGGCGGAGCCTGCACCTCTGCAGGAAGTGGGGACAGAGCTGAGGCCACGCTGAGTCCGAGGCCGAGTCGCCCGTGGCCGCCCTGTCATTAGCGCCAGGGCCGGCGGGGCTGTCGGAATCCCGGCGTCAGGCCGTGTCCGGCAGGGCTAAGATACAGAGGCTGGGCCGCGGGGTGGAGGCTTCAAGGGCCCTACTGGCGCTGGAAACCCGCCCTCGCCACCCGCAGGGAGCCCCGCACGGACTCGTTCCATGATGTCCCTGTCGGTGCGGCCGCAGCGCCGCCTGCTCAGCGCCCGGGTCAATAGGAGCCAGTCCTTCGCAGGCGTCCTCAGCAGCCACGAGCGGGGGCCCAGGTATGCAGCCGAAGGGGGCTAATGGGGTCCAGAGAGTCTGAGGGGGTTGGGACTGGGACTGGGAGTGCAGTAAGGGTTTGGGGGACTCCTTCTGGCCCCTTTCTGAGTGTAGCTTCTTCTTTAGGAGCTTCCCGGCCTTCAGTCCCCCAGGGCCCCCACGGAAGCCCCCAGCGCTCTCCCGTGTTTCCAGGATGTTTTCCGTGGCGCACCCAGCCACCAAGGTCCCGCAGCCTGAGCGGCTGGATTTGGTGTACGCTGCACTCAAGCGGGGCCTGACGTAAGCAACTCCCTCCTAACATCTTGTCCCAGGATCCCTCCCCAAGCCCCCATCCCTTTTCCCCTAGTAGGAACCTTCCCCAGCCCCACCCATACCCTCTCCCCACTGCTGGTACCCTGGATATCTGAAGGTTGGAAAGATAAGCTAATTCTGGTTGTTACCCCTTTCCCAGTGCCTACTTGGAAGTGCATCAACAGGAGCAGGAGAAACTCCAGGGGCAGATACGGGAGTCCAAGAGGAATTCTCGCCTGGTGAGTGAAGGGTTGGCAAGGATGCCCTGGACTAATGCCCTTTGCCCTGTGACGGTGGTGGTGGTGGTGGGGGTGCTGGATAGGGCCAGTCCTGGGTGACACCAGGGCTGTTTTCTGGAGTGATTTAGTCCAGGTATGATTAGAAAAGGGTATATCAGGGGCCGGCCCGGTGGCGCCCATTAAGTTCGCACGTTCCACTCTCTGGCAGCCCGGGGTTCCCCGGTTCGGATCCCGAGTGTGGACATGGTACTGCTTGGCAAAAGCCATGCTGTGCTAGGCACCCCACATATAAAGTAGAGGAAGATTGGCAGTAGTTAGCTCAGGGCTGGTCTTCCTCAAAAAAAGAAAAGGGGATATCAGAAAATACTGGGGAGGTTTCTATGCTCAGCTTCCCCAAGCTGTGCATGCTTTCTGCCTGGGACCCAGTGCGTGTCCATGGGTGCTTCCAGTGGAGTGGCTTGGACCCCTATAGACATGCACAACAGGAGATTATATTGTAGTGGTACTGAGAGACTGGGGAAGTTCTTCCTGGGGAAGAGGTCAGGGCTTCCCAGAGGAGAAAAAACTTCTACTGAGTCTTGAAGGATAGATAGGAGTTTCCTGGTAGAGAGAACCATGCATGAAGAGGCACAGAGCTCTCTTGCTAGGGGTTTCAGGAAAGAGTGGGCCAGGGGCCAGGGGAGGGATCCCAGGGAAGATGTGGGGGGAGGGGTCTTGGGGACCAGATCTATGTTACTAGTACCCACCAAAGGCCAGGCATGTGAGAAGGCGGGGTCAGTCCTTGCTTTGATTGGAGTGGCCATGGACTGTGATGTGAGGGGGAGGAGGGCTGTGAACGAGAGGAGCTAGATGGGTCTAGGTGGGCAAGTGCCCCTGCTGGAATACTTCCCATACCTCCTAAGTGCCCCCTCTCATCTCCTTCTGCAGGGCTTCCTGTATGACTTGGACAAGGTGAGTAAATAGAGAATAGTGTTGGAAGAGGTTGGCTCATGGGGAGGGTAAAGGGCCCTGGGCCTCATGCCCCTCCTGATGCACCTCTCCCCCAGCAAGTCAAGTCCATTGAACGCTTCCTGCGACGGCTGGAGTTCCATGCTAGCAAGGTACATGTGCAACACGCATGTGTGCATGCAGAGTGGGGTGGGGGATGAGGTATCATCGGGGAAATGGGTGGGGCTAGGCCTTGGGGGAGCAACCCCAGTAGTGGGTCTCAATTCCCTCACTGCCACCCCACTCACCTGCCCAGATTGATGAGCTATATGAGGCATACTGTGTCCAGCGACGTCTCCGGGATGGTGCCTACAACATGGTCCGTGCCTACAGTACTGGGTCCCCAGGGAGCCGCGAGGCCCGAGACAGCCTGGCCGAGGCCACTCGGGGGCATCGAGAGTACACAGAGGTGAGGGCTGGATGGCATAGGGTATGGCAGAGTTGGTGAGAAAGAACTGGTTCTTGATCCCTTCCTGTCCCTGCCCATCCCTGCCAGAGCATGTGTCTGCTGGAGAGTGAGCTGGAGGCACAGCTGGGCGAATTCCATCTCCGCATGAAAGGTACTGAGTTGTGGGGGCAGTCTGGTGGCAGGGAGAGGGAAGTGTGTGCCTGAGACCCCTTAACATGGTTCATCTCCTTCTCCCGCACTCCCAGGGTTGGCCGGCTTCGCCAGGCTGTGTGTGGGCGATCAGTATGAGGTATGAGGATGTGCAGGGAAGGGCTGGGATGGCAGAGTGGCACGGGACACCAAGGACTGCCTCATTGTGTCTGTTCCCCTAGATCTGCATGAAATATGGGCGTCAGCGCTGGAAACTCCGGGGCCGCATTGAGGGTAGTGGAAAGCAGGTGTGGGACAGTGAGGAAACCGTCTTTCTTCCTCTGCTCACGGAATTCCTGTCCATCAAGGTGATGTCTCTGCCCAGAACCAACGGACACCATGATCCTGTGACTCCATGATCCTCTGAACCCCTTATGACCCTGAGAACCTTACCCCTGTGACCCCTGCTTGGCTCCATGGCCTTGTGAATGTGTGACCCCATGACCTTCAGGACCCTGTGATTTCCTCATGACCAGACCTTGTAAAATATTTGACCCCCTGAACTCCCCTGAGGTTATGACCCCTAAGACCTCAATGACTTTATAAACTCATACCTCTGTGACCCCCATGCTCCCAGGCTGCTTCAAACCTCCATGGCTCCATGATCTTGTGACTATCACATAACGTTTATGCAAATTCAGACCTCTGATCTCCCATGATCTCATGACCCCATGCTCTTGTGACCTCATGATGCATTCTTTGCTACAGGTGACAGAGCTGAAGGGCCTGGCCAACCACGTAGTTGTAGGCAGCGTCTCTTGCGAGACCAAGGACCTGTTCGCTGCCCTGCCCCAGGTTGTGGCAGTGGACATCAATGACCTTGGCACCATCAAGCTCAGCCTGGAAGTCACATGGAGGTTGGTGGGACTGAGGGGGTTGGGGACAGGGCCAGGGGCCTATGGCACCTGCTAATAGCCTCTTCTCTCCCCAGCCCATTCGACAAGGATGACCAGCCCTCGGCTGCTTCTACTGTCAACAAAGCCTCCACAGTCACCAAGCGCTTCTCCACCTATAGCCAGAGCCCACCAGACACGCCCTCACTTCGGGAGCAGGCCTTCTATGTGAGTCACGGCCTCAGCTCAGGCCTCACTATCCCTCAGGAGTTCCCTGGGGTGGTCTTGAAATACCCTTTCCTCTCTCCCAGAATATGCTGAGGCGACAGGAGGAGCTGGAGAATGGGACGGCATGGTCCCTGTCATCTGAATCTTCGGACGACTCATCCAGCCCACAGCTCTCAGGCGCTACCCGCCACTCATCAGCCCCCAGGCCCCTGGTACAGCAGCCTGAGCCTCTGCCCATCCAAGTTGCCTTCCGTAGGCCTGAGACCCCCACCTCTGGACCTGTGGATGAGGAGGGGGCCGTGGCCCCAGTCCTGGCCAATGGGCATGCCCCCTACAGCCGGACTCTGAGCCATATCAGTGAGGCCAGTGTGGATGCTGCCTTGGCTGAGGCTTCAGTGGAGGCTGTGGGCCTAGAAAGCATAGCCCGGGGACCTAGCCTGCCAGCACACCCAGATCCCACCCATGGGGAACACCCTGGTCCTGTCTCTCCTGCCCTGGACCCTGGCAATTCTGCCACAAGTCCCACTCTTAGTACAACAGGCCCTGCCTATATATCTACAGACCCTGCCCCATCTGCACACCTAGACTTGGTTCACAAGACCCCAGACTCTAGCTTTCCTGAACTGCCAGGCCCCACACACACCACTACAAGCTCCACCTATAGTGCCATGAGGCCTACCCACAGTGCTGCAAGCCTTACTCACACTACCACAGGTTCCACCCACAAGCCCATGCTCTCGACGCTCACTATTACAGACCCTACCCCCAGTGCTACAGGCCCAGCCCAGACCACCACAAGTCTTACCCACACTGTCACAAACCTGACACATACTGTCACAAGCCCAACAGACAAGCCCATGCTCTCTACCCTCACTACTACAGGCTCTACCCCCTGTGCCACAGGTCAGGCCCATACTACCACAGGCCCCACCCACAAGCCCATGTTTTCTATCCTCATGACTGCGGGTCCTACCCCCAATACTACAGGCCCAGCCCAGCCCACCACAAGCCCCACCCACAGCACTGCACGCCCCACCCACACTGCTGCAGGCCCCACCTACACTACTGCAAGCCCTACTGACAAATCCAGGATGTCAACTCACACCTCTACAAGTCCTACCCCTAATGCTAAGGACCCAGTCCAGACTACCAGAAGCCCCACCCATCCTGTCACAAGCCCCACCCTTATAACTGTAAGCCCTTCTACTTCTTTAGACCTCACCACACTCCCCAGCCCCTCTGCCCACACAGACCCCACTCTCCCAGGCACCGACCCCCTGTCCTGTAGCCACCCAGCCTCCACTCCCTGTACTCAGGCAGACCCTATATCCCCCAGCACCTCCTACCCAGGTCCTACCTGTTCCAGTTGGGAACCCCTCACAAGCCCTTCCCCAGACTCCCAAGAGCCTATCCTTCAGAGCCCAAGCCCTGCTCCCTCATCCCTAGACCCTGTGCCCCAGCATTCAGACTTTAGCCTGACTGTGGCTGCCCAGGCCCCAGTTCCAGGGGCAGCTGGAGAGGCTGGGGACAGGAGGCTGGAGGAGGCACTGGGGGCCCTAATGGCTGCCCTTGATGACTATCGTGGCCAGTTCCCTGAGCTGCAGGGCCTGGAGCAGGAGGTGACCCGGCTGGAGAGTCTGCTCATGGTGAGGAGGGCCTGGTTGGGCTGCAGCAGCGCAGGGAGGGCAGCCAGGCAGTGGCAGCAGCTCTGACTCCCTTTACAACCCCAGCAGAGACAGGGCCTGACTCGCAGCCGGGCTTCCAGTCTTAGCATCACTGTGGAGCATGCCCTGGAGAGCTTCAGCTTCCTCAACGAGGATGAAGATGAAGACCATGATGGTCCTAGGGACAGGTGAGGGGGCTAGATGAGATGGGACTACGTGAGGGGGAAGAGGTGAGGTGAGTGCCAGGTGGCGAAAGATGAGAAAGGGGAACAGGTGAGGTGGGGCCAGGTGGAGCACATGAGAGCAGCAAGACTGGAGGTGGGCAGGAGGGGATGGACTTGCTGGTAGGTACATTTGTGTTCACCCCTTCCAAGTACTCCTCATGTCCCCTGATGCCCATGTTTCCAACCCCGTCTGTATCCCCAGTGCTTCTGACCACCCTCCTTCTCATCCCTGCAATGTCTGCCTCCCCCACCGGTCCCCATCAGCTCATGAGCCTCCAGTTCCTTCTCTCTCCCTTGGCCTCACCTTGCACCTACTCTATGAACAAAACCTTTCAGTGCCTCCCAATCAACCCTGGGTGCCCCAGTATCAACCCCCTCTATCTCGTCGACCCTGGCTGCCCCAGAGAGCCTGGCCCCTCAGCTCTCTGTCCCAGAGCAGCCTTTGCCCATTCCCTCTTGAGGGTTGTGCCCAGCCCCTCCCCTCTCTGCTGCTGTCCAGGTTACAGCCCTGTGCCCTGCACCCTTTGGGCTACAACCCCTTGCAGTCCACATGGTGTAGACCATCCCGCCTGCAACCCTACTCCCGCCCACCCCAGCCCCGAAGGTCCCGGTGGTCCTAGATGGAGGCAGCACTGGCAGACAGGCTCTGGAGACCCCTGCTACATCTGCTGGTCCCAACCCCTTCCTCCTTGAAGTCCTCTGTGAACCCACCCATTGTCTGTTATCTCAGCATTGTCTGTTCTTCCATTCTGAGATGGGGGGAGCTTAATAAAAATGCACTGGTGACCAGATGGTGATGCATGTTCCTGGGTTGCTTGACCCCATTTTTTTCTCAGGCCCCCAAGCAGCCTGGAGCCTGGGGCTGAGGACAGCCTCGACTCGCTCAGTGCCCGCCCCCTCAGCACGGAGTGTCCAGCTCTGGACACTGCCTTGGTCCAGCACCTGTACCACTGCAGCCGCCTCCTGCTGGTGAGGCTAGTGGTATTCCCCCCACCCTCCTGTTGTAGCCTCTTACCCCAGAGTGCCCTGCACTTCAATCCTGGCCCTCCATGCCTCCCCTACTTCCACTCCCAATGTCCCAGGCCCTGGCATCTGAATCTTACTGAATAGAATACTACCTGCACTCTGGCTACCCCCAACCTGTCCCGATGCATGCTGGGACTTGTAGTGCCCATGTCCCACCCTCCCCAAGCCATACCCTGAGCTCTGAGCTACTTAGCCCCCCCTATTCTCCAGAAACTGGGCACATTTGGGCCCCTGCGCTGCCAGGAGGCATGGGCCCTGGAACGGCTGCTGCAGGAGGCTCGAGTAATTGAGGCAGTATGCGAGCTTAGCAGGCGATGGGAAATCCCTGCCACCTCCGCCCAGGAAGGTAAAGGCCCCGTGGGCTCTAGCTCAGTGTCTACCCTGAAGCTCTTCCCTTGCCCTACCCCATCTACACCTGTCTGCCCATCTGTCTGCTCTGTTGCCAATGGTTTCCTACGTTTCCTCACAGTGGTGCAGTTCTCAGCCTCTCGGCCCGGCTTCCTGACCTTCTGGGACCAGTGTACGGAGGGACTTAGCCCCTTCATCTGCTCCGTGGAGCGGGTGCTCCTCACCTTCTGCAATCAGTACAGTGCCCGTCTCTCCCTGCGCCAGCCAGGCTTAGCAGAGGCTGGTGAGTGGGCTGCCTACCTGCCCCCTCTGCCTTCCTTTCTCGGATCCCCACACAGACATGCTGAGCTGAGAAGAAATAGCAAAGGCTCATGCCTTGGTGCAAAAGGACCTGGATGGGTAGGGTTTAGACAGGGGGCCCCTGGACCCGAGCCTGGAGTGGGAGCACTCTTCCCTCTAAGGACCTGGGTCTATCTAACCCTGAGGCCTGTGGCACTGCCTTCTACAGTATGTGTCAAGTTCCTAGAAGATGCCCTGGGGCGGAAGCTGCCCAGGAGGCCCCAGTCAGGCCCTGGAGAGCAGCTCACCATCTTCCAGTTCTGGAGTTACATTGAAGCCTTGGACAGCCCCTCCATGGAGGCCTATGTGACAGAGACCGCCGAGGAGGGTGAGGCAGTAGCCCTGATCACAAAGTGGCCTGATCCTATGGGTGGGTCTGAAGGTGTGGATGAGGACATGAGTATACAAAAGATCCCACCCCAGGAGGCTCCTTGCCCTGCCCCCTTGTCCCAAGCTTCACTTCCTTCTTTCAGTGTTACTGGTGCGGAATCTGAACTCAGATGACCAGGCTGTTGTGCTGAAGGCCCTTAGGTTGGCGCCTGAGGGGCGGCTACGAAGGGATGGGCTCCGGGCCCTCAGCTCCCTGCTTGTCCATGGCAACAACAAGGTCATGGCTGCTGTCAGCACCCAGCTCCGGAGCCTGTCACTGGGCCCTGCCTTCCGGGAAAGGGTGAGAGTTGGGCAGGGATACCTTGAGGGCAAAGGCTGGGGTCCCAGGCTCCCGGTGTCTGGCTAAGTCTGCGCTCCTACCCTTACCCAGGCCCTACTGTGCTTCCTGGACCAGCTCGAGGATGAGGATGTACAGACGAGAGTAGCTGGCTGCCTCGCCCTGGGCTGCATTAAGGTGACCCACCACGCAACCCACCCACCCTTTCTGCCAACCCACCCACCCTTTCTCTCCCCTCATGGCCTCCTCACCCCTGAGCCCTGGTTCCCACTTGCTCCACTGGGCCTACCTCAATACTCCCTCCCCTGGTAGGCTCCAGAGGGCATTGAGCCCCTTGTGTACCTGTGCCAAACGGACACAGAAGCCGTGAGGGAAGCTGCCCGGCAGAGCCTGCAACAGTGTGGTGAGGCTGGGGGGTGGGAGATATGGGTTAAGTAGAGTTTGGGGACATTTTGGCTGATGGGAGTAGGGGTGAGATGGGGTCAGGGGTAGAAAGGCCAGGATGGGACTAGAGCCACTCCTTACCCCATTCTCACCCATTACAGGGGAAGAGGGACAATCTGCCCATCGACGGCTGGAGGAGTCACTGGACGCCCTACCCCGCATCTTTGGACCCGGCAGCATGGCCAGTACGGCATTCTAAACTCCCTACTCACCGGCTCCCAGTGCCCCTTCCCCCAACTTTCAGGGCTTACCAGGCACTGGCAGGGAGGGTGAGGGCTGGCTCCAGACACCCCTCCTCCACAGATTCCTATCAATGAAAATCTAATATATTCTTCTGTTGCCCCTGGGGTTGATAGAGTCAGTGCCTGCAGTCAAGTGCCTCCCAGCCTCGGCTCAGCACACTTACCACAAGTCAGTGTCCCGGGCCTGGCCATCCTGCCTCTGCCCCAACACATCCCTTGGTTTTGTATTTTATTTACAGAGTTTTACAGAAAATAAAAAAGCAAGATGCCTTTCCTACATGGCCTGGCCTGGTGCACTCCTGACCCTCTATTCCAGTTGTGGCCCTTCCTGACACTAGTATGTCCACTCTCCAATGGCATGTGCTTTTTGCCCTGGAAATCCAGGTGGAAGAAATCCCAGAGATTGAAACTAGGCTTGGAGAGGAGGGGCAGAGGAAGAGGGTGGTGGGATGTTGCTAAGGAGGCTCAGCCTGCAGCCTGGGCATGCCCTGGGCCTAGAAGCTACAGGCCCAGGCTGGAGCCAAACTGTGGAGTTGGCCTAGAGGAGACCCAAAGCGTGCCAGTCCTGAGAACAGCTCCCCAGCAGCTAGCTCCTGGTGACCGCCCAGAGGCAAAAGGAAGCAGGCAAGAAAAGAAAGTGCAGTGGTGGCTAGAGCTTCTGGCCACCAGGGGGCAGCAGAACCCTGCCAGGGCCAGGCTTCTTGGTGTTCCTTTGCCCAGACAGCTTCCTATAGAGGGGGCTGAGCACCAGGACCTCCTTGAGGGCTGAGTAGTAAGAGGAGATCCTCACAGAGGGGAAGAGCTGGGGCCTGGGAGGCAGGAGACCCGGATGGCTGCCCTGTGACCCTAAACAGCAAGTCTCTCCTCTCCCTGAGCTGCCTCCTCTCTGTAATAACAAACCTGACTGAACCCAGTGGCCTCCCACAGCCAGCCGACCAGCCTGTGCTCTGCTGCTTCAGGAAGCAGGGCTCCAGGGAGAGGGCTCACCTCCCCAAGAGCTGCCTGACACGTGAGTGTGTAAACCCCAGAAGGCTATGAGTTCTATGGGAGGAACTTGAGGGTGGGGTGGGACTTCAGGATAGCAGGCTATTCTAAGGAGGGCCTGAGGGAGGCCCACACCCAAGGCTGGAGAAACAGGTCCTCCACCCTTCCCCTCTCCCTCCAGAGCTTTCATCATCCAGGGGCAAGGGAGCCAGTGCATGGGCAAGGCCTTCCCCACTGCCTGAGCCCACTCTGGTGTCCCAGTGCCTGTGGCGGTAGCACAGCAGCATGACACACTGGGGAGAGTATGTGCGCCTGCACTCAGGAAGAGCCAATGAGGTGCCAACAGTCTCCCCTGGAGGTGGAGGGGGTGCCCTAGATCCCCAGGGAGCCCTGCCCCCCAGTGTTTTAGGGCTGTGTATCAAGAGGTTTGGCTGGGCCCTTAACCACCTGCTGGGGAAGCCAAGCTGAGCAGAAAAAACGGCAACAGGAAGGAGCACAGGAAACACCTGTGTGTGGATGCAGGTGGCTCATTCCAGACTGGTGGGGGTGGGGGCGGGCAGACAGCTCTCAGCACATTGGCACAGCTCTGTCCTCCCTCTGTGACTATGAAGGGTGGCATGGTACGGATGGTGTGCAGGCCAGCCTTTTGGCTGGTCGGGTGGGGTAGCAGGGGGTGGAGAAGGTAAACAAGTGATAGGAAACCAAGCCAGCACCTAAAGCTGGCCACAGCTTGGGCCTGCCCCAAGAGCCCCTTCAGGAGGGTTGTAGTCCCAGAACCACCCCTAGGAGCCCTTCTGGCCTGAGGCACCACAAGAGGCCCACTGTAGGCCAAGACTGTCTACTTGCATCCAAAGCATAGCCTGTGTGGCGGGGAAAGAGGAAGTGAACACTGGCTGACCAGGTACTGGGAAAGTGCAAACAGGGGTGACTGGGCCAGCACGAGCTCACAGCTGAAACCACAGGAGAGGACAGCCTGGGCAAGAAATGTAGGATGGAAAAAATATCATCCCAGCTAGAGGTCAACTGGGACTGTCACTGAAGATCTGAGTGGCCCTACATCCCAGCTCTCTAATGCTGGGAAGGGGTGGGGCTCCTAACTTTCTGTTCTCTACAAGGAGGGTCCTGAGGGCAGAGCCTGTTATTCAGCTCTAGCTGAGGGTGAGTGTGAGGGTCAGGGTTGGCACTGTGAGCACAGCCAGGTACAGGTGAAGGACTGTCAAGGCCAAGACAGAAAGAGTCTCAGGCCTTTGCCCTGTCAAGCCTACCTAGCTCAGAGTAGTGTGGATCAACCACAGAATAGCCACTCCACCTGTCTCTCTCAGTGACTTGCAGTCAGGCTCTATGGCCTCCCTACACCCAGGCCCAGGTCCATGTCTTTGAGGTGGTGGAGGGCAGGGAGAGAGCCCTTGTCCTCCCTCCTGTACACCCCCCCTCCTCTAACACACATACAGCCTCACAGGTACCTCCCACAGGCCAAAGCTGCTCCCAGCACTACCCCCACCTCCCACCCTACTGTCAGGCAGGTTCAGGGAGGCATTCACTCTTGCTGCCCCAGACCCCAGACAGTCGGGAGCTTGCTGTCCCAGGAGGTTGATGACACCATCAACAGTCAAAGGCAGCGGGGCAGGGAAAGCCTGTGCCCAGCTGTCCTGCAGAGCCTGTGCCAGCTTCTGTGATGGAACCAAGGGAAGTGAGCCTCCAAGGCCTATGACACACTGAGAAGTGCCCCATCAGTCAAGTCCATTGATACCACAGCCATGCCTTGGCCATCATTGTTGGGGCTCTTCCCAGAGGGAACTAATAAGCATGCAATGAAAAGAAGGGACCAGGCTGAGACAGTCCAGGATATGATTTATTGTGTTGGTGGTCACTGGTGGCTCCCCCACTCCCTTCCTTTCCTCTTGCCCTCTTCCAACCTTACCTTTCCTCCTGTCTCCCACTCTTCTTCCTCATGTATTCAAAGCTTCAGAGAACAAAAAAAAGAAGAAAGGAAAAAGGCATGTTTGTGAAGGCAAAGAAGCAGATGGGTTGGCACGTGGGAAGAGGATTGCTTCTTTGCTTCGCCCACAGAGTGGAGCGGGGGTGCCTTTCTTGTGTGTTTCTATGCATGGTGTGTGGGTACAATTTGCTGAACCCTAGACATATGATATGCTCCCTCCTTTCCCTCCACCGTCCCCCACCCTGAAAGCCTTGGAGTGTCCTATTCATGCCATCCATCCTGTGTGGACAGAAGGCTCTTGGCTTGGCTGCAGAATGCAGCTCATTTAGGCCTGGGTAGTACAAGAGGGTGAGCTTGGGAAGGACTCCAGGTCCCATACAAACTGCTAAGGAAGAACAATCCTATCTTTTAGGAAGTAAGACTGTCATTGGCCTGAAGAAAGGGGCCTCTTTTTTCAGAAGGTTGCAGTGGAGTGATGGCCACGATTTCAGTTTGATGTCCATGGTCAAGTCTTACTTGTCTCTGAATATATCCAAGGCATATGGACCCTCAATAAATGCTGACATAGAGCAGCTGAATAAACAGATGAATTGCTATGGCAAACACCTACGTTTCTAGCTATTTCCTCTGAATCTCCTTACAACCATCTTCACCTCCTCCTCAAGCATCCTCTTACAAATATCACTCCACAGGATTTCATTCTAGACCCTTTTCTCCTCTCTTGAAACACACTCCCCGAATCACCTCATCCGTTCCTCTGGCTTCCATCTACATGCTGAGGCTATATGCCAATGATGCACATGACTCACTCCTCACCTCCAGACCCCCATATCCAACTGCTGACTAGACACCTCCTTTTGAACAGCATGCTTAAAATTAAACTCAACATCTCAAAACCTGTTTCTCCTCTAGGGCTCTTGGGGTTACCAACTACCCAGGTACCCAAGCCACACAAGTGGGCCTCATCTTTGACTCTCAGAGCTCTGTCTCCTCATCCCAGCCATCAGAATCCTCTCAATTAAGTGCCCTAAATATTTCTAAATTCTCTCCACTTCTCTTTATCCTTATTGGCACCACTCCAGTTCAGGACACATTGACCTCTCACCTAGACACTAAAACTGCCCCCTCACAGGCTTCCTGCCCCTGGTCTTGCCCCTCTTCCATTCATTCTCCATGGTGCAGTCAGAGTGATTTCTCAAACATAAATCTACCACTACAGGCTCTCTTTCTTTTAGGGAAAATTCCAGCCCCCAAACCCTGGCTCACAAAGCCCTTTGAGTCTGTTCCCCTCTTCAGCCTCACTTCTGCCATCTAACTTCTCACTCTGCATTGGAGCCTCACTAAATTGCTTGCAGGGCTTGATTGCCCCTCCATGGTACACTCTTCCCACTCCTAATCTTGCCTTGCTAATGCCTGTTCACCTGACAGGCTTCAACTAGACATCACAAATTTCTTCAGGAAGCTGCCCCTCCACTACACTCCTGTCACAGGAGCCTGCACTTCAACTAGTATAATACCAATGACACCCCATTGCAATTGCTCATTTACTTTGTAGCCTCCGATATATACATCCATAAGTATTTGCTGACTATTCTACTAGGTAACAGGCACCACCCAAGTCTTGGGAAGACAATTGTTGCCTTCCCTTATAGAGTTTGGTTCAAGTTTTTTGTTTTATTTCTTTTTAAACAGCTTTATTGGGAATTAGTCTACGTATCATGCAATTCACCCATTTAAAGTGTACGGTTCAACGGCTCTTAGTATATTTACAGAGTTGTGCAGTCATCACCAAAATCAGTTTTAGAGCATTTTCATCAACTCCAAAAGCTATCATCCCCAGGCCTCCATATCCACCCCAACACTAAAGCAACCACTAATCTACTTTGTCCCTGTATATTTGCCTACTCCAGATATTTCTTATAAAGGAAATCAATTAGGTCTTTCCAACTTACCCAGTTCTAAGATTCACCTAAGAATTTCCCTAGCAATTCAAATTCAGAGGAGTGGGGCCAGGGAATCTGCATTTTTAACATATGCGCCAGGCATTTCTCTATTTAATCATGCTGCATCTGCCTTTACTATCCCCAGCAAACAAGGCCAAATATACAGTAAGTGATCAAAATTAGATTTAAATGAATATCTCTAAAACTTGTCTCTAGCTCTCGGTTCCCTATATCCAACTCCCTAACTGATGTCTTGGTCTTAAACACAACCTGAAAACATTTTCAGTATGAAAGTACCAAATTTTTAACGTGGAAAAAGCCTGGACACTCGAAACACTCCCCAGAGTCCCCCATGAAGCACAGCTCTTTAGAATGCACTTTCACCACAGGGACCTCAATTAAGGAACAGAATAGAACCCTGAGCAGGGGACAGTATAGCAAGGGAGAGCTGAGGTCAGACTGGTGGAGGAGGCAAGCAAGCTGAATCCACAGGGGCTAGCTAGAGGGGGTAGCTAGAAACGAGGCTGAAGAGGTGAGCAGGGGCTTGATCATGGGGGATTCCATGGACCACATGGAGTGGTGAAGAGTTTGGAATTTACCCCCAAAGCACTGAGGAGCCATCCATGGGCTTGCGGCAGGGGAATTTTAGGATCACAGCTGTGCTTTAGAAAGGTCAGATGTTGGAGGGCATTTGTGTGGAGGGAAAAGGCAGGAAGCAGTGAGGAGTCTGAAGCTGTGGTCAGGAGAAGTGATAGTGGCCTGGGCCAGGGTGGAGGCAGTGTGGATGGAAAGGAGGTTAGAGTGAATAGATTTTCCAAAGGCAGAATGGACAGGATTTGGTGATTGATGGGATGTGGGAGATGAGAGAATGAAGCCTTGGTTTCTGGCCTGGGTGATGGATGGATGGTGGTATCTTTCACTAAAAAGGGGGAGTCCTAGAGAAGCAGGTTGGGAGGAGAGAGACAAGGCTCATAAGGGTGGCCTGGGAGCCATCCAGGAGGAGATGTCCAGAAAGAAGCCGGATATGTAGATCTGGGGCAAGAAGAGAAGTGTGGAGGCTGCAGGCAGAAGCTTGAGAGTCATCCTTGCTTTACTGTGAAGTCTCTTATGACTACTGCAATATCCAGTGACCAGTCTGTTCCTCCCATACCTGCAGCCCTTACCTTTTACTTGCCTCTCCATCCTTGATTTTTATGTACCAATGCTTATGAGGTTTAGCTTGACCTCTCCAGACTAATGTAAGACAAAGTATAAGGCACTCGAGCGCTAGGGACATCATCTATCTCCAGTATTACCTAGCCTCGAGCATAGACCTGGATCTTGAGCAATTATTCAGGACATACTTATAGATTAATAATTCATCACTCCAAATACCTCCTCTATCTGCCTTCCAAGTGCCTGATACTTCCACCATTAAAGCCCTTCCTTTGGGTTAAGGCAGTAATGTCCAACTTTTTTTAGAAAACCTTTTCCCCCCTAAACCACATAAAATTTGGAGAAGTGGGAGAGGATGGGGAAGCAGAGAGGCCCAGAGCCTGCCTGATAGACCTCCCTTCCTGTTCCTCTTCCAAAGCAGCCCCTGAGTTAAAGCATCATCTCCAGAGGATCCCTATAAAGTTGGAAATGTTATCTGACAGAGTGAGGAGCTCTGAGTAGCTAGTGAAAGAACAGAAAGAGAGAAGGTAGGGCTGGAAGATCTGAGTACTCATTCTGGTTTTGCCAGCAAGTTTCTGGATGAATCTGAGCAGGTCACTTCATTTCTTGAGTTTAGGACAAAACTGTCTGTCTTCACATAGAGCTGTGAACCTCAATTGAAAGGTCAGTTATGAAGGTATTTTGCAAAATGAAAAATGTACAGATGGGATGGATTATTAAAGGGTAATCAATGCATGTCTGAAAAATGCAGGTAAGAGCAAAGAGAACGAAAGTAACCTACTTCCCAAATGTGGGATGTGGGTCTAGGTAAAGTCCTTTAGACTTTAGAGAGCAGTAATTTAATCTAAGAGGTAAAAAGTAAATATGGCTTTTACAGGGGTCTGAAGAAAGCAGACATCAATAAGGAAAAAAATTCCTGTGGTCTGGGTAGGAGATGATGTAGAAGGGCAGGTCTTTAAAATGTTAGGAGAAAGTGGCTGGCCTTGGCAGTTGACCTTGAAAGCTTTCCCAAGTATTATAAGGTTTAGCATCACTACTCTACACCCTAGTCCAATGGTGTGGGATGACTTGCTGTCCCCCCTAACTCTTGTGTTTTATGCCTTTGACCATGGCTCTTCACCTTACATTCCTTTGCTTTGCTTGTTAATGCCTTCTGATTCTTTAACACCAAGGTGAAATGAGATAAAGGAGGAAATCATTCTCCAGAAGTATCTATGAGTCCACTTCTTCCCATTATAACAATTATTGCATTAATTGTTTTTTGGTTTTGTTTTGTCTTGTTTTCTAACCAGTCTGACCAGTTAAACTTTGAGTTCTACGGCAAGACACACATCTTGGGGCATCTTTGTATCCCCAGTCCCTAGAACAGGGAGCTGAATACAGCAGGTATTCAATAAATGTTTGCTAAATTGGATTATATCTCACACATGTCCTCAAGATATACAGAGGCAACAGTAATATTCAAGTGTAACTACAGGTCTTACCCCCAAAACGGGCAGGAAGATTCTTGCCCATTGTTACTTAGAAAATCAACACATCTCTCTTTCATTTATTGATTCTCTTGCTTAAAGAGTTCCCCAAAACACATAAATGATCATGATCATTGCAAGCTCGACATGGAGCAACAGTGGGAGCCAAGGAAGATCTTAGAAATAGAGTTGTCCTCCTAAGAATTACCAAAAACTGTTTGGGGTGGACGACTGAAGAAAATGCAAAATGCAAAGTATACCTTTCCCAGAAAGGATGACTCCCAGGCCAAGGAAAGCCTAGTCAGTAACTGATTCTATTAATGAATCTAGAAAAAGCATGTCCATCAGAAGTTGGATTTGGAAGTGAGAGTGGGTAACAAGAAGCATAAAAAGAAGTAATAACAATAGTTTACATTTATGGTATGATTACTGGTGCCTAGAACTGTGCCAAAAGCTTTACTTGCATTTTCTCGTTTAATCCTTACCACTGTGTGAAGTACAATTATCATCCTATCTTATAGAGAAGAAACCTGCAATTGAGTTGTTAATAATTTACCCAAGATCACATAGCTAATAATGAGCTAAGACAAGACTTGAATGCTGGACAATCTGAATCCAGCATCCAGAGAGGGTCACATTAAACATTTAAGCTATATAACATCTCTTACACTAATTAACCGCTCACCAAAGCTTTCTAGTAATTTGGCTTCCCAAGACACTCTCCTGTAGGGAGAGAACATGCCTTTTACCAGCACGATAACACTGGTCCACTTGCCAGTTAGTAAAACAGCACTCTGCTTGTCCATCAAGTTCCTGTGAACCTGATGAATCCCCAAGGAAGGAATCCACTCTCGGAATACAGACTACATTTCTGGTCCTGCCTGTGACACTGAGGGCCAGATCCTAGAATGTGGTGACTTCACCAGTGCCATGTGGTAAGCTGAGAACCTTCTGCTGATAATGCCCTGAACTCCTGTGGACTACAAACCTAAGAGACAGTCCATGGGAAGAACACTTCTTTAAATCACTGAGTACTTTTAAATCACTGCAGTTCTCATTGGTGAGGTAGTCGGGGGTAGTACTGCAGGAAACAAATTCATCTTTATTTTTATCATCCCAACTGTTTCACAGGCTCTCATCATATTACTTTTTCCTCTCAGCTTGTTTCTCTCCAGCCTGGAGCTCCTATCCTTTTGGTTTGGCTTTTCGTTCCTTGGTGTTTGGAGCTGATTCCATGAAGGACACATGATGATTTCCTATAAGGAGAAGAAAACATTTCCTTTTCTTCCTTCCTAGTGGTCCTCAGTATTTTCTCGGGCTGTGTAAGAACAGCACGTGGGATCTTTGTATTCAGAAAGGCTCCAAGGCCACTTGGACCCCATTCCTGGCTTCTAACTGATGCCTCAGAGGTCATATACTTGTAAATATAGTTGATAGAATATAAATATAGTTGTTGTCTTAGTCCATTCAGGCTTCTATAACAAAATACCACTGACTGGGAGGCTTATAAACAGCAGAAATTTATTGCTCAGTTCTGGAGGCTGGAAAGTCCAAGATCAAGGCACCAACATGGTTGCATTCTGATGAAGGCCCTCTTCCTAGTTGACAGCCTTTGCCTTTTTGCTTTGTCCTCACATGATGGAAGGGGCTAGAGATCTCTATGAAGCCTCTTTTATAAGGCACTTATCCCATTTGAGGGTTTCACTCTCACTACTTAAGCACCTCCCAAAGGCCCCACCTACTAATACCATCACATCTGGCATTAGGACTTCAACATATAAATTTGGAGAGGACACAAATATTCAGACTATAGCAGTTGTAACTATAGTTGTTTTTTTCCATCTAAATACATTGCCTTATATTTGCCCACATTAAAGCCATAGAAGACATTCTTATAGCTTATTCTTAAAGATAAGGAAGATGGTTTGAGGTAAAGTCTTACAGAAAGTGATTTAATCAGTTTATTAAAGGTACTAGGAAGACAAAGAAGCTAAGCACCAGTCAGCTTTATTGTTTCTAGTACATAGTTCCCAAGTATACCAGAAGATGTTTAGGGTAGAGGACTGAAGAAAATGAAAAATGCAAATATTCCAGAGGTATCTGCTTGGTAATTTTCCTCTAAGTTTCCCTCTTCTTTATGCCTGAGTCCTAAGGTGTACATAAAGCACAAATGAGATCATTTGGTTTCTAGAAAAAGGGGTCACATATAAATTTTCCAAATACTTCACACATTTGTAGAATAGTAGCTAATCACATAAGGAAAGTACCTGAGGTTAGGCATCAGAAAACTTGGGTCCTAGTGTTAAGAAACCAAATTATCCTTTTTCTTCATGTGTAGAATAGTAGCTAATCACATAAGGAAAGTACCTGAGATTGGGCATCAGAAAACTTGGGTCCTAGTGTTCAGAAACCAAATTATCCTTTTTCTTCATGTGTGTACTCAAGGAGCTGAACGTTACTGTAGAAAAACCACATACTGGGCCAACTGCTTTAACTTTAGACTCATAATCACAAACTTCAAGTGGGTACCCAGTGCTGCCAAAGCAGTCCTAACTAGCAAAGCTGTAAGCTTGCTTTCCCTCTCCCATGCATCCATCTTCACTTTTGTTACCCTAATCACGGTAGAAGCATCCTATTCCTATCAAAGGTCAATCCTCCACATTTCCTTAAATCCATCCATAGATTTCACTCCTATATAAGTCAAGCAAGACTTCTTCCTCATGTATCACTCCCAATGGCACATAAACATGCTCTAGAACCCACCATTTTTTAAAACATCTCCTCCCTTGACCCCATATCCTTCTATAGTTATCCCTAAAATTCTTTTCTCCCTCACAGCAAAACTTCTCTCATGTTGCCTATATGTGCTGTCTCTATTTCCTAACCTTCTTATTCACTCTTCAACCGGTTATAGTCGGGTCCACATCTCTGATCTACCAACATGAATCAAGCCAAGGTCACCCATGATATTCTGTAGTGACCTCCAAGGTGACCAACCAAACAGCCATGTCTCTGGCCCAAGTTAACCTCTCGCAAGCACCAGAAACAGCTGAGGACTCCCCTTCTACATGAAACTTTCTCTGCCCTTGGATTCCATAACTCAACACTTTGTGGATGAGCCTGCCTTCTGCCTTCCTGGCTGCTCCCTTTCAGTCTCCTTCCCCATTACTCTCTCTCTCTCTCTCTAAATGCTGGAGTGCCTAGGATTCGCCCTTGGAACTTCTCTTCACTCTTTCCTCCTAGTCAGAGGTCATTAACTGACAGCCCACACTTGTGGTTTAATCAGCTCATGCAGTTAAAAAATATCTGATTTAGTTGCCAACATCCAAATATCTGGAGATTTTACATTAAAAAACAGGTTTCTGATTCCCTTTAAAGCAAAACAAAACAAAACAGAAGATCTGTCACTATCGAGGCAGCATTCTCCTAATGGGAGCAATCAGCTGAATAAAGCAGAAGCTGTCCCCTTGACGCTGGGTCCGTTTGTTGTGCGTGATACCGTCCTGAGTCAGATTCCCAACTCCCGGAGCCACCAGAACATCTTCCAGTCAGTTGTGGATCAACTTTATCGTTGGGTGGGTAGAGTCCGCAGGTGCATCCTGGGGAGGAGGAAGGGCGACCGCACTGTGAGGGGCTGAAGGACTCCGCCTATAGAGAACTTAACAGCTCTCAGGGCCAAGACAAGAAATGCACGTTTTAAAATACAAAATTACACCGCGCCGAAAACAGAAAGTCCTTTTGGAAAAAGACAACTACTATGGTTGTGTAAAAGCATCGTCTGGTCTTCCAAAGGCCTCTCCGCGCCGAGGTGGCCTGGGGATACCAAGAAGAGGCCTTCGCCCTCTAGTCTCGCACCCGGTTTTAGGAGGCCCTCTTCTAAGGCGGAGAGATGCCCAGAAGCCGCTGGGCAAAGACAGCCCTTTTCGCCGTCGCTCTTGGGCGCTGGATTGTTTCTGAGGAGCTGGGACTGCGCGGGGACCGGCCCAGCCTTACTCGGTGGCAGGCTGCGGTGCGGCGCTCGGTGGGCGGGTCCGGCCCGGCTAGGGCGGAGAGTGGGGCGGGGCCCGGCCTAAGAGCCGCCTTAGCCCCACGGCCTAGCCCCGCGCGCGTTTCCTCCAAATACCCTCCTGTTCCCCCTTTACGGGTTCAGGGCGGGAGACTGTGGCTAGGGAACCAGGTCAAGCAGACCCGGGACCTGGACTGCCCAGAAGGCGGCGGCCTCCCCCCAAGGAGCCCCACCCAGCTGGAACCCGGACGTCGCGACGCTCGCAGAGCCCACGCGCGACCCGGCGAGGGCGCGGGAGGGCGCGTGCGGCATGACGAGACTCGCGGCGCGTTCCGTGACGCCATCGCGCCCGCTTTTGAAAGTTGGCGCCCGGGGCCGCCTCCCATGCTGCCCTGCGCCAACCCCTCCCCTCACCTTTCCTCCCCCGCCCTCCACTCGTCGCCCGGCCGGCCCCCCCACCCGTCCCTTCCCTTATCAGCACCCGCGGCCCCGGCAGCGCCGACGCAGGCGCACTGCACCGCGCCGCCGCCATTTTGTGTCCGAGCCTGTGGAGCGATTAAACCGTGCGCGGAGCTGCTTCTTTGGCGGCAGCGGCGACGGCGGTAGCCGGAGCGGGTGCGCAGAGCTGGCCGGGGACGCCGGGTGGCCGGAGCGGTGGAGCGGCGGCGGAGCGGGCGCTGCGGGGGGTGTGGCGCGGAGGTAAGGGGGCCCGGGGTGGAGGAGGTTTCGCGGGCCGCCTCTAGGTGTCACGATGGGGCCGCTCCGGTCGGCGCTGGCTGCAGCCCGGCGCCAGCGCCGCCGCCGGGGGGTGTTTGTCTCCCTCTACCGTCCCTGCTGCGGCGCGGCCGCCGCCATTGCCCGTCGCCGCCGCGGCCCGGCCGGCCCCCCCCCCACCCCACTCCCTACACCCGCCCGCTAGGCCTCCCTCCTGGCGGCACGCTAGGCCTTCGGCGGCGGCGGCGACACAGGCCCGCGCGCCGGCGACTCCATTTTCCTTCCTTTGTCTCTGCCCTCGAGGCCGGCTCTTGGCCCGGCCGATCGCCCGGCCGCGGCCCGCCCTCTGCCCTCCGCCCCTCCCGCAGCGGGTGGCCTCAGCGGAGAGCCTGTCTCCGCGCCCCGGCTTCCGCGTCTGCTTCGCTCAAGGGTTCCGACCCACTGCCGCCGCGCGCGCAGTCGGGTCTGCGTTCAGTATGGGTGTCGGGCCGTGGCCGACGCCTCTCTGGCTGCCCATCCTCCAGCCCGCCCGGTCCCCGGAACCTACCCGGCCGCCCTGCGAGCGTCCCCCGTAGCTTGGCTGCTCGGCGGTCGCTCCCAGTCCGCGCGTCGCCGCCGCTGGTCTCCGTCTCCGCCGAGTGGCGCAGGCGGCGCTGCTGCGGCTGCGAGCAGAGGGACCCCAGAGCTGCCGAGAGCTCCCTCTGCAAGGCTGGCTGAGGTGCTCGCGCCTCAACGCCGCCTGAGCGGGCGGGGGGAAGCGCGCTCGCCACCCCCGCCGGGCCCTGCTGCGCCCCCAAACTTGCACCGGGTCTCCTCGCCCAACCCGACCGGTGCGGCCCCTCACTGGGGGCGGAAAGGACAAGAGTTCCGCACCAAGTAGTTTTTCTCGAGCCAGGGTGGGACTCCCCTTGCAGTGATATCCTGACTTTGTGCGCTAAGAGATCTCAAAGGGATCAAAACTTAATTTACTCTGGTCTCAAGTGACGTGACAAATTCCTGAATTCGGGATTATGGGCTGGCTTAATTGGTTCAGGTGATCCTTGAGTTTCCCTCCCTCTTTAAAATGTCCTGACGCCAACTTAGTACAGTACTTAGTACCTGATGCTCTAGGGCTAGGCAAAGGCAGTTCTGCCCCAGGATTGTGCAACCCAATCTAAAGCGCCAGTAGGGTAGAATGAATTTATTCTTGACTCCACTGGTAATTTGCCCATACGCTGAAATATGAGGGTTGATGTTGTAATTGAATCCTGGGTTACTAGCTGCAGTTGGTTTATAAATATCTGTGCCTAATGTAACTACTCTTTAGTAGTTGACTTCCTGTAGCCCTGAGTTCAGCATCAAGTAAACATTTTAGCCGTAGTCTTCATGCTTTCTTTGAGTTTATATCGACTAGGAAAGTTAAAATTTCACGTCCCCTATAGGCGGCAAAAGAAGTTAAACGGGGTGTCTATATTAAGTTTACTCTGCCCTTAACTCTTCTTGCATCATTAAAAAGCTTCCTGTTAAGCTGCCAGAGTTTACTCTTTTTCCTTTTTCCTGAAATATTCTAGTACCTTAATTTGGTATCATGCAGCATTTTAAATAGCAACTTGGGTTGCTTTGGAGAGAAGGTGGTCTTGATTAACTTTTTTTTTCTTTTGGAGAGCTATGTTAAGCTTATGAAGAAATTAAAACAGTCTGGTACTAAGCAGAGTTGTCTGGTCCACTGTGTGTAATCTCAATCTATAGGATTTTGCAGCAGTCTGCCTCTATAGGAGAGTCTTTCAACATCCCTTTTTTGAACCCTACAAAATGTTCCTTCTTCCCCCTCCTCCACAATAAAATTGCACGAAGTAACTAAATGCAGTAGTATTGATGGGAGTGTCAGGTTTGGGAATAAAACCATGTTTAATTGTCTGTTAGTCCATTTTGCAATTTTTTGCATTCTTTTGATCTTCAGTTTTATTTTACTTTTGAAATTGTGGGTGGTGGTTGTCACATTTTATTTATTGAAATAAGGTCCACACAGGTTAAAAATTAAAATCCAGCAGATCTGCAACTGAGCCAGGAGTAAAGCTTGTTTTCCCAGGTTATCATTGTGCTTCACAGACCGTATTTTGCTTCTTGATTCAGTTGTGCCGGATGCAGTCATCAGCTTCTTGGTCTCATATATCATTTATGCTGTTTTAATGGTATAGACCATGTCCACATAGTTGTTATCCTTTGAGATTTTCTGTATGCCAGGATTCATACTTTGTTCTTGTTGGAAAACAAAATCTACAGAGAGAATAAATTGAGGATATAAGGTTACCCAAAGGAACTTATTACTTAAATCAGTAGTATGAGGAAGATTACAACAGGAATGTTTGCCCACACAGGAAAATACTGCTTATTTAAGAGTAGTCGTAAACGTTATCCTTAGGGATCTATTGAACCAACATAGGAAAATTTAGGAGCTATAAAGGTTATCCTTAAGATGCATTAAAATTCTAGGAGCTTCAGGATTTTACTTTAAAGAACACACAACAAAAAAGACACCCACCTAAGACTTTGGGTAGCTTAGGGAGTTCCTTGGGAGTGGCTGAAGCCACCTGTGGCAGACTAGGGCCCTGAGGAGGAGTCCTGTGGCGGGGCCTTGCACACTGGTGCCTGGTGGCAGAAAGTGACCTCTAGAGACTGTTTTTTTGCTTCAGGGATGCTGTTGGCATCTGGTTCACTCCACATCATCTACTTTGTAGGCTCCATTTCATATATTTAAATCATAAACCTAGTTGACCATCTGTCTACCTTATTTACCTATCTTGGTTCCAGATGACTTTGGGCTCATTTGCTAAAAATTACGTCCCTCTTCAAACAACTAAGATTTATCATAATTTAATACTTTGAGAAAGAGCATACAGATTTAGAAAGGACAATAATGGCAAGTAATGTATAACTTTGAAGACCATGGTTCTCAATTAGATGTGTAGATTTGGCATATGATATTTGTTTTGTTTTTTAAAGGTTGGCACCTGAGCTAACAACTGTTGCCAATCTTTTTTTTTCCTTCCTGCTTTTTCTCCCCAAATCCCTCAAGTACCTAGTTGTATATTTTAGTTGTAGGTCCCTCTAGTTGTGGTATGTGGGACACCGCCTCAGCGTGGCCTGATGAGCGGTGCCATGTCCACGCCGAGGCTCCAAACTGGCAAAACCCTGGGCCTCCAAAGCAGAGCACACGAACTTATCCACTCAGCCACGGGGCTGGCCTCCATATTTGTTTTTTTAAACGTCCCTAAACTTTCTCTAGTCACTATCTTCAGATCTTCCCTGACAGTATCTTTGTGCATTTTCTCCATGTTTAGTATTTGAGTGTAAAGTTGTAGCATTACATCTAGACGCTAACATATACCCCAAGAACAGTGATTTTTTTCACACTTAATCCTCATTTTTAGTCACCCTTAGAATTTTCAAGGGCATAAAATTTCATTCCATTTGAGGCATGCTAGTGAAAATATATGGACTCCAGTACAAAAGTGTTTTTTGGACTAAATACACTAATCCTCTATTTATGTTGTTGTAAATTGCCTCTCAACAGAGAAGACAGCTTCATCTAAAACAGTATTACATCAGCTTAGTTTTGTGGGCTTTAGTTAACTATGGGGTAGATTCCCTCTTAGTTGTACGACATGTGCCAGATTCTTTGGAAACTCTTAATTCAAATTTAGCTCTTCTCACTTGGGAGTTGGTTTTTCCCCGCCCCCTTTGGAGGTAAGTTCCATTCTACCACTGACTGAAGCTTGACAGCTCTTTATTTGTATTTGGGGAGAAAATTGTCAGCTAACAATTTGACTTTAAAAAAGTATTTCATTATTTGACTAAAAAGAGTATTTCATTACTGTACTGCTAGGATTTTCAAAGGCCAGTGAAAGCTCCCCACATAGTTATCTTATTAAACTGAAAAATACGGTCTTGTGGTATAAACTAACTTAAGCAGTAAAACCACAGCTTGCTGAAGATAAGGAAATAAACTGTTAAAGGACTATTACTGCGTCTATAAGAATTAATTTTTGGTAGTTTGAATATACATACATGTGCCATTATTGGTTGTAAGATCACAAAAGGGTGCTATTTTGATAATCACAAATCTTTAGTCCTTTATATATTTATTTAGCAAATGTCTAAAAAATGAGTGTTTGATTACTGGTTTGATAGACATTTATGGAATGGCTCCATTAGTAGGATGACATGTTAACAGGTATATTGTTTTTTTCCCAATTTTATCAGTCTTCATCTTGCCCCCGTTTTGCTTTTCATGCTGTTTATGCACTTGTGTGTTTAGTGTTCATAAAATGATTTGTGCTTCTATTTTAGAATGATCACGGACCTGGGGCCAAGGAACAAGATGCACTAGTGGACAGATTGCTGATCTGGGGCTTGAAAGCTGGGTTCTGTTTTCCCTCCTCAAACTGACTTTGCAGCCACGGAGAGGTAAATGCTATTTCCATTTCTTGGTCTTAAAAATAGAAGTAATAAAACCCTCCTGGAGTTGGAGGATTTCCTGGATCATTCTTGAGTATAGGAGATACAGGATGGTGGGTGATTGAAGGCATACATGCTTTCTAATCAGAGTCCTCAGTTTGAAACTCTGCACTGCCATCTACTAGCTGGGTGACACTGAGCAAGTTACTTAACCTTTCTATTCCTACAGTCCTCATTTGTGAGAGAACACCACCAATTATAGAGGCTATTTTGGGAGTTGATGAGAATGTGTATAAAACATTAGGTATCATTCTGAGCATGTATGTAGAAAGACCTCAGGAAATGGTGGCTGCTTTTCTGTAGAAACCTTTAGAATGTATATTTTGATTCTTGGCAAATGACCTCAAAAGTCCATGGCCTCTGGCAGTTTGTAATTTTGATGAGAAACAGATGGAATCCCGTTCTTGGGGAAGCTGGTATCCTGGATAAAAATTGTCTTAATTAATTTGAGTTTGCCTAGCTGATGATCCGCGTTTGCATCAGGGTGTTATAGTCATTATCAAATTTTTTTTTTTTAAGCATTTGAGAGTCACTTAAAATTTACTTTAGTCTACAATTTCTGCTATAAAATATAATGGAAATCATAGGGAACTTGAAACAGGACTCTCATAAATGTCGGGGTCTGCTAAGCTTTGGCATCTCATAAACAACAAAGTAGAGTTGTGGGTCTGAAAGTTATCTCTTTTCAGACGACCAGAAAGCACATTTTTCTTATCCCCTAGAAAATGTGAGAATAGTTTAATTGCGTTTGTGTAACAGCAAAGAGGATTGTAGAGGTTGGAGTTACAAATGCTGAGATTAGATAAATTTATATAAATGAATCATCTAAGTGACTACTAAGATTTTTCTTGCATGCTTTGCCTGGAGCAGATAGAGAAGAAGGGAACAGGAGTAAAAGTTCTGCTATTCTTCAGATCTCTGTTTTCCAAATCAGCAGCTTGATAGTTGATAGATGGGAAGGTCTAGGGGTTAGTGTTCTGTCCCGATCCAGAAATAACTTGTGCCTTGCAGGTTCTTTTAGGAGTGTTGACACAGATTGCATACTAATAAGCCGCTAAAAAGAGAAACAATACTGTTTTGAAAAGCTATTGAGAAAACTAGCCTTAAGAGTTTGGGGAATGGGGTTGTAGGAAAACTTAAGTGTTATGGCTAGTTTAATTGCTTAGATCCCTGTTTCTCAAACTGGGATATCAATACCCTTAGGGTACAAAATGGTATGATTCCAGGGTACTTGAAGCCACAAGATAAACATGACCCATCTTTTTGGAGCTTCACTTGTGCTCATTGAGGGGGCAGTGAGTTAAGTTACTTAACTGTAAATAATTTTAAGTTTTTTCCACTAAAACGTATATTTTAGGGGCAGAATGTGTATTCTCATGACTGTCTAAGATAGTACAAATCTTCAACAAAATGGGGCGTGAGCGCCTGGGAGTGGGAAACGTTCTTCGTGTAGGCACTACAGTGGAAACATTTGAGAAGCAATACTTTTGAACTATAGAACAGCTCCTTCCTTTGTCCCCTGTAGTATCCTACTGTGGAATATAGAAGTTAAATTGTATTAAATGTGCTTGTTTGGTTGCATGCATGTTCCTACACATGCTCAACATGCACAAGAGCTCTGCACAGATAGGTAGGTAGTTCTAGGTGGTTGGACCAAGTCAGAAGTATTGTCATCAAGACCATTCCAATGATATAAAAACTATAATTTAAAAGAGGAAGCAGTAAGCAAAATCAGATCCCAAACTGTAAATTTGTAAAACAGAATTTTGAAAACAAATGTCACATTAACTCAAGCATAATTAACAATTTATACTGATTTTTGTTAACCCCTCTGCCCCAATTCAAGTTAAGTAGTCAGCGCTAATAAAATGGCTAAATCCTAAGCTATGGACCTTGTGACTCCTAAGATAATTATTCAGAAGTATCTATTCTTAACTATTTTGTGTGTTTTACAGTTACTAAATATTGTTACTAGTGTATTGCTTTAATGTAAGTGGTGCTTAAGAATTACGTTTTCTATTGATAATGCCTGCTCTTTGAATACAGGTTTTATATTTGAAGCTAATTGGTTCTAGGTATACTGAAGTGTGACTTTCTCTGAAATGATGTGAATTGGATCAATTGGATATTTAGATGTGCTCTAAATATCTGCAGTACTTACTGAACACTTGTAATGTGTTTGTTCTATGCTCTGAACAGTTGCCTTTCTACTTTGTGCCAGGCACTGCATTAGGTACTTGGGGATTCAAAGACCAATAAGAAAAGGATCCTTTTCCTAAGGGTCTAAAGTAGAGTATGGGGCAAGAGGTCTGTAAATAAGTCTTGGTGATGCTTTGATAAAAGTGTGTTCAGGGTACAGGTTACAGGAGTTGGTCAAAGATGTTGGGAAGGGCTTTCTGGAGGAGAGCCCCTGATACAGGTATATCAGGAAATAGAAAAGAAGCATAAAATTTGATTTCAGTCCTGTTAGGGCACCAAGGCTTAGCCATGCAGCTTGATGCTATATGGCCTTGGGAAAGTCCATTAGGGGTGACTTCCTTGTGCCTTCCTTTTCTCATTTGTAAAATGATGCATCTACCTTGTTCTAGGCTTATGGCACTTAAATGAAGTATTGTTAGGGGAAAATGTATGTATTTGTAACTGTAACTATAATGTGCTGTCTAGAGGTGAAGTGATGCTCTTTAGACTTTAGCGGCAGTTGGTAATTGTATGTATTTTGCATTAAACTGAACAGTTATGACCACCAGAAAATACGAAAGTTAGTGAACTAAACTGAGATTTATGAATGAAGAAATTAATCAGAAAATCTGTTGACCATTAGAGAAATGGATAAGTAAACAGGGTCACATCCCATGTTGGGAGTGATCTTCAGCAACCACTAAGAAAAGCTGATTGGGAAGATTATTAACCAGCAAAATGCTTATGAGAAGGTATTCTTAAAAATATAGTACAAAAAAATTAATTGTTATGGCATCAAAGTAAAGAAAAACCCAAACCAAGACCCGGCACATAGCAAGAGCTCAGTAAGTAATTGTTTGAACGCCTAGGGAAAAAAGGCTAAACAGACAGACATCAAAACACCAGTCAAAACAAAATAAAAAACTAGTAGCGTGAGGGTGGTTACGTTTGGGGTGACTTCTTGATTTTCTGTAGTTTGTATGACATGGTTTTTTATAATGCAAATAGATTTTTTTCTTTCTTTTTTTTTTTTTAATTAGGTAAAGCAAAATTACCAAAACTAAGAATAACGGTATTCAACAATAGGGGTCTGATTAAATTAGGATACGTCTATATAATAGACTGTCATGAAACCATTACCATATGTATAGAAATATACTGAAATGGAGAGATATTTGAGACATACTCATAAAGCAGATTATCAAATAGTATATACATTATGATCTCTTGTATGAAAGTAAATATGTGGGTATATGGGGAGGGGAGTATGGATATAAACCAAATATAGATATTCTTGCTTATCTGAGTTTTCTCCTATATAATTTGGTTTTCTTGTTTTGGGGAGGGCAAGTTATAGCTGAGAACCAAGAAATACATTATTACCTGAATTAATCTATAAACTTTTAGCTGAAGCAATATTATTATTGTTATTGTTATTTTTTTAAAGATTTTATTTTTCCTTTTTCTCCCAAAGCCCGCTGGTACATAGTTGTGTATTTTTAGTTGTGGGTCCTTCTAGTTGTGGCATATGGGACGCTGCCTCAGTATGGCCTGGTGAGCGGTGCCATGTCTTCACCCAGGATTCGAACCTGCGAAACCCTGAGCCGCCAAAGCAGAGTGCATGAACTTAACCACTTGGCCATGGGGCCGGCCCCTGAAGCAATATTATTGAAAGCCTGGATTTCCATCACAGGAGCCACACTTTTTGGGAGAGATTAGGTTTCGTTTTTTCTTTCTTTCTTTCTATTTTTTGGAGGAGTACAAATTAATTTAGTTGATTAAATAGGGAATACTACATGCAGGGAGGGAAGATCAAATACAAAAGTATACAGAATGTGACCATATAGAAAGAGCTAGACCTTGTTTTCTCTTTTTTCTTTGGCACAGCACAAAGGAAGGGCTTGAGGTATACTTACTTTTCTTTTTGTAAATTTTTATCTCTTTTTTTCACCACTATTCATCATCTTTTTGCCTATTTGCTCAATCCCGTATACATGTATAGTGGTATCAGAATTGTTAACCTGTACTCCCAACTTTATTAAGTACAATACAGTGCTTATGTGTAGTTCCTTTAGTCCTTAGTCTTACAGTCTCTACTTATTTCCTAAGTTACTTAGGTAAATTTCACACATACCCCCCCTCCTTCAGTGAAGTTATGTCATACATCTGTAACAGTTAGATTCTGTGGTGTTTTTTTGTTGTTTTTTTGGTAATAAATTTGTACCTGTTTCTCTCACCCTCTATCCCCTGCCTCTAGCAACCCCCAATCTGTTCTCTTATACAATCTATACTGTGTAATTTTTAAAGGGAAAAAGGAAATCTATACAGTAGGAAGTACTGAAGCTGTCTGAAATATAATGAAATAATAGGAGTTTTTTCCTAGTTTACTCTGGCAGTAAAGTCTATCTAGACTTCTTGAGTGAATTCGAGAGCCTTGCCAGAACTCTGTTGCAGAAGTGCAGGCAGGAGGAGAGGGTACTGGAAGTTATGTATCTGCCCAAGTGTTAGAAGGAGTTGAGGTTGCAGAGGCAATTCTTATAACTTTCCTCATTTGGTCTTAAACTTTTTTGTATGATCTGAATAATGTTTAGTTTCATTCTTTGGAAGCCTACTAATTGTAGAATTATACTAGAACCTAGGAACCCTTTTGCTTTCTTTCCCCAGAGGTAAACACTATTAATAGTTTGATGTGTTCCTTTTTTGTTTTTTTTTTTCCTGTGCTTTTATAAATAGGCATGTACATCTAACACAGTTTTAAAAACAAAATGTGACCTCCTTTTCTGAGGAAGATTCACCCTGAGCTAACATCTGTGCCAATCTTCCTGTATTTTTTTTTTTTTTCAATGTGGGCTCCCATCACAGCATGGCTGCTAACAGAGCAGTGTAGGTCTGCACCCAGGAACTGGACCTGGGCCGCCAAAGTGGAGCGTGCTGAACTTAACCACTAGGCCACCAGGGCTGGCCCAAAATATGATCTTTTTTAAAAACACAAATGGTAGTGTACTGTACACATTTTTCTGGACAGCTGAGTTGTTTTCAATCTTTTGCTGTTAGAAAGATGTTCTAGTAGTTATCCTCCTTGCATACAGCTCTTTGGCCACATGTACTAGTGCATCTGTAGGGTAAATTCATAGAAGTTGAATTGTTTGTATATTCTAGAAGAGGGAATGGCATGTACAAAGGACCAGAGGCAGGAGAAGAGAAACCTAGAATGTTCTGGCTATTGAAAGCAGTTCATTATGGTTAGAGCAGAGTGTATGAGGCTGAATACAGATCTGCCGATAGGGCCCTGAAGGACCCTGTAGGCCAGGTGAAAGAGTTTAGACTTCAGCCTGAGAATTTTCCTGTGGGAGGTTTCAGAAGGGAAGTTTCCTTGCTGATAATGAATTTGCATTTTAAAACTTTGTGGCCACTGTGGAAAAGGGTGGTAAAGGAGGAAGAGGGGGAGGCAGGGAAGCTGGTTAGGAGGCCATTGCACTGGTCCAGGCAAGATGTAATGCCTGCCTGACTTAAGGTAGGGGAATCTCACCAGAATTGCTGTTTGTCTAGTTTTGTTAAACTAAGGTGAAGTCCTATCCTACATCCTCTTTTGTAACTTTTCTTCATGTTCTATGTTATGAACATTTTCCCTGTTAGATCCCCTATAGTTTATTCAGACTACTAGGAATGTACTTCCTTACTGCTGGATGTTAAGTTTCCTAACCTGTTCCTTTGGGAAGAGCAGTCCCCTTTTGGCCCTAGCTTTTTGCCTCTAATACTTCATCTCTTCTATTCCCCATTGTTTGAATTATCTCTAAAATAGGAGTAAACTGACTTGGAGGGAGAGCCAAGTTAAGTGTAAGTTTGAGTGCATAGATTTTGAGCTGTTTTATCTATTCAGAACTCTTTTTTTCCCCCTGCTTTTTCTCTCTAAACCCCCTGAGTACATCGTTGCATATTTTAATTGTGGGTCCTTCTAGTTTTGGCATGTGGAATGCCACCTCACTGTGGCCTGATGAGCGGTGCCATGTCTGCATCCAGAATCCGAACCAGCAAAACCCTGGGCTGCCGAAGTGGAGTGCGCAAACTTAACCACTTGGCCACAGGGCTGGCCCCCAGAATTCTTTTTGATCTTGTTCTTGACTGTTTTCAGTCATGCGCCCCATAATGATTCAGTCGACAGCGGACCGCATATACGACAGGGGTCCCGTAAGGTTAGTACCATATCAGGCTGGCACTGCTCATCGAGCCATGCTGAGGTTGCGTCCCACATAGCACAGCCAGAAGCACAACTAGGATATACAGCTATGTTCTGGGGGGGCTTTTGGGGAGAAGAAGAAAAAAAGATTGGCAACAGATGTTAGCTCAGGTGCCAATCTTAAAAAAAAAATAGAAAAGAAAAGATTAGTACAATATAGCCTACGGGTGTAGTAGGCTATACCATCTAGGTTTGTGTAAGTATACTCCATGATGTTCGAACAACAATGAAATCACCTAATGACACATTTCTCGAAATGTGTCCTGGTTAAGCGATGCATGACTGTATATAGCTATAGCTCTAATCATTTTTCACATTGAAATTAAATCTTCTATTTCTTATTTTGAAAAAGATAGATGATATACTAGCTTTCCCAGCAAGGAAGGAGGAAATAAAGTCCTAATGTCCTAGATGGGTGAGAGTTTTTTGAAGAAAAGAGCAGATATCTTGATCCCCTCTGTGTGTGGTCGGGAGGGAGGGGGGTTATACAAACAGTGATTATACCCTGACTTTGAGCAGCTCTCTAGTTTAAAACATATCCTAATGGAGGGAGGAAAGAGCCAGTCTGGCAGATTGTTTCTTATGTTTGTGGCATTTTTGCCTACCACAGGGATTCCTCTTTAAGTTTCTTAGACCTCAGATGTAAATTCCACTCGGTAAAGTGGTGTGCATTAGCCATCTGCAACTGAATAGGTTTCAGAGACTTCTGCCTGATTTCTGGGTTACAGACAAGGGGCCTGTGAAGCTAGAGAACCACCTTTTGTTCTGTCCTTTTGTACAACTTCACTAGATGCAGTTGTTAAAATTTCCTTTCTGATTTTTTTAGCTGGAGAGTGGTGGTACTTGTTCCCCTCTTACTTACTTATAAGGATGAATCTGATTGATAACCCAAAAGAACTGTAGGATGTTAAAGGCAAACGGAATTTTAAGTCATCTGGCAATCCCCTCATTTTGCTGATAAGAAAGCTAAGAGGCAAAACGATTTACCCAAGGCTATAAAGCGCTTCTTTGTTGTTTTATTCTTCCCCAGACTGGCTCTGAATAGTCTCTGGGTTTCATAGAATATCCTTCTGCATTTGGTTCTTCAGCTAATTATTTGATATATATTTGGTTTTTTAGATCTCTTTTGACAGAGAAACATACATCAGTGTATATCTTTAGAAAAACAATGTGGAGACTGTACATTACTACTCTAGAGTATAGTATATCTTTGCACTGGTGCACGTTAGATTTTCAGTAGTAATTTGTGAGAATGCTTGTTAGTGTTGTCACCAG
This sequence comes from Equus quagga, assembly GCF_021613505.1. NCBI lineage: Eukaryota > Metazoa > Chordata > Mammalia > Perissodactyla > Equidae > Equus > Equus quagga. The sequence goes on from NC_060279.1 coordinate 61,971,424, forward strand.
CTTAAAATTTGTCCATGTGTACAATGCATTACTAGGCTCTGGCAGTCTCTAATACTAAAGCTTGGTCTCTAATATCAGGGCTGTTAGGATTTTGGGCTTATTCATCTCTTTGTATATAACAGGACTTTTTCAGAATCCTTCGATAATTTCTCTGTGATAAGAACACACCATCCTTGGAAGCCAGTGTTGGTTAGCACCTCTATTTTTAGTATAGTCCTGTTGGATTACTGAAAGTTCTAAATTATTTCAGCCCACTACTTTGTATTTATTTAGATAAACTCTGGTATAATGAAATTCTGGTATAGCCTAGTCACTGCCACGTATCATAAAGCAGGTACAAGGTATTTTACATTCACAGAAGTATGATACAGAACTATTACATAATAATAAAGGATACCCTAATTGTTTTTAGTATTTCTTGTGTTTCTGTTTTATTTGTATCTTACAGCTTTCTATTCCTATTTAAAATTTTTTGTTGTCAGTGTATGTTGAACCTATAAAATAATAGTGACTTGGTTTTCTCTTGGGAATCAGTTTATTTCAATGTTTTCTTTCTGGTCCCTTGTCAGATAAGGTCTTTGTTTGCTGCTTCTCCTCTCCTTGTGCCTTTTGGGTATTTATAAATATATAATTCTCCCTCCAATTTCTTGGTTAATCTATTGCTTGTATTTCCTTCTTTCCTATATTTGTTTCCATGTTTCTAAAGAGTAACCAAATTGACAGATTACTTGTTTTCATAATCTAATTTTAGTTCAAAGTAACATTTTGTTTCTTTCATTGTTTAAACTTTTGTATGTCTATGTCCTTATATGTGTAATATCCTTTTCCTGTTTTTCTTTTTTTTTGAGGAAGATCAGCTCTGAGCTAACATCTGCTGCCAATCCTCCTCTTTTTGCTGAGGAAGACTGGCCCTGAGCTAACGTCCATGCCCATCTTTCTCTACTTTATATGTGGGACACCACAGCATGGCCTGCCACGCGGTGCCATGTCCACACCTGGGATCTGAACAGGCGAACCCCAGGCCACCAAAGCGGAACGTGCGCACTTAACCACTGCGCCACCGGGTGGCCCCCCCTTTTCTGTTTTTCAAGTTTCTTTTGTTCTTTCTATTGAATAACACTTTAACTATTATCCATATTTTGTGCTATTATGCTATTTACTAAAGATGTCTTACTCTTTTTTTGAATAGAACTATTTCTTGTCTTTGTTCAAAGACATTCTCTTGCCATTTATTACCATTTTTATGCCTTTGGTACAAGTGTGCATTGTTTAATTTAAGCTGTTAGCTTCTGATTTAACATTGAACTTTTAGGAGATCTTATTACCAAATAAAATTGGTCTTGGTTCTACCAAGTAGCCTTTATGAGTGAGTACTGGGTTACAGAGACCCTAGAGCACTGGCTGTGTGGTCACTGAGACACATTGCAAAACCATGAGCTCACTCTGTTATTTATGTCCATTTCTCTTTTTTTCTCTTTTTTCTTTTTGTTGTGTGTTGAGCTTGTCCACACCATCTAGAGAAATCTTTTGACATTGATGGTACCCATGATAGAGGTGAAACTTTAAGACTTCCTTCTTGAGTCATACATTCCATTATTGGCTTATATGGGAATCATATTAGTTTTTAGGTAGGCTTTGTAGATATTTAAATAAATAACCAACCAACCAATTCTTTGTGCTAAAGAATGAATAAATTCCTAAAGTAGAAAACAGTGGGTGTTTGAGTAGCTTGAATTTATGTAGACTTGTATTTAGGGTGAATTTACTGTTGTATTTTAGGTCAGTCATTTCCAAGCCATAGTCAGCAGAGGTTCTATATCAAAATCACTTGAGGACCTTTCGAAAGAAGGTCTTTCCCGCCCCAGACCTACTGAAGCAGAATCTCTGGGACCTATGTATTTTAAAGCTCACCAGGTGATTCTGATACCTGCCTGGAGCAGGGCAAGGAGAGATCTGGTGATCCCTGACAGTCATTCTTGAGAGAACAAGGAGAAGTGAAGCTTTAGGTTGCTGTATGCTAGCAAGAGTGACATTTAGGCTGTAGAAAGCAGAGGGACAGTATGTGCTTGGGAGGCAGTCTACAGTCGCTACTGTGGCACTAGCGTGTTGACTCCCAGATAAGCTTTGTCTTCTGTTTCATGTATAAATGTTTGGTAAGTGAAATAAACAGGCTACCTAATGAGGGGCTAGAACATGGCCTCTGAAACCAGGTCTCAGTAATAAATTTGAGATGGTTTAGTACAGTTTCACTTGGTTATGTTGAATATTTTTGTACAAAATTTGTCTAATTAGATACATATTTAAGTTTTCCCATATGTTTCCTCTGCTAGAATGCTGCTCTGTACTTTAGTTTGCCTAGCAAGGTCCATCTCATCTTTTAAGATCCAGCTTAGCAGTTCCTCTTCTTGAAGCCCTCCTTTACCCACTTAAGCCATCCTTTGTGCAGGGGTTGTGGGAAGCATGTTAACCCTTGTTACAGCGCTCATCACTCTATATAGCTACTGTTTGTTGTTCTGTCTCCCTCCCTGCCAGATGAGGAGCTCCCTGAGAACTCAGCCCTGTGCAGTTAGGACTTTGTCTTCAGGTAATTAAAAGGGAAATTCGTCTGTGTGTACCCAGCATCGGGCATCTTTTGATGAAAGAATTATTAGTTTAGCCTTTCTTATTCTTTGTAGCAAAAGAACTCTTTCACCTCCTTCTGTAGTAGTTTCACTGTTGCCATTACAAATATTTTATTAGTTTGTATTTCCTAGTTCAAAGGTCCTTAAATAGATTTTTTTTTCAAGTAGCTGTTAGAATAATTGTTTTGTTTTAACTGGACCTTTTTTTTTTTAAGATTTTATTTATTTTTCCTTTTTCTCCCCAAAGTCCCCAAGTACGTAGTTGTACATTCTTAGTTGTGGGTCCTTCCAGTTGTGACATGTGGGATGCAGCCTCAGCATGGCTTGATGAGCGGTGCCATGTCTGTGCCCAGGATTCGAACTGGAGAAACCCTGGGCGGCTGCAGCGGAGCGACCAAACTTAGCCACTCAGCCATGGGGCCGGCCCCCTTGACTGTACCTTTTAATATTAACAAATGAGAGGGATTGTTAACAAAAACTGCAGTGCTTTTTGGAATACTACTCAGCCGTAAAAAAGAACAAAATCGTCCCATTTGCAACAACATGGATGGACCTTAAGGGAATTATGTTAAGTGAAATAAGCCAGATACAAAAGGACAATCTCTGTATGAATCCACTCATATGAGGAATTTAAACCTGTAGACAAAGAGAACAGATTAGTGGCTACCAGGGGAAAGGGGAGTTTGGGGGTGGGCACAAAGGGTGAAGGGTTGCACCTACAACACGACTGACAGACAATAATATACAACTGAAATTTCACAAGATTGTAACCTATCATTAACTCAATAAAAAATTAAAAAAAAAAAAAACTGCAATGCTTTTAACTTTTTTTTTTTTCCTTTTTCTCCCCAAAGCCCCCTGGTACATAGTTGCATATTCTTAGTTGTGGGTCCTTCTAGTTGTGGCATGTGGGTCGCCGCCTCAGCATGGCCTGGTGAGCAGTGCCATGTCCGCCCCCAGGATTCGAACCTGCGAAACCCTGGGCCACCGCAGCAGAGTACACAAACTTAACCACTCAGCCACGGGGCTTGCCCCTGCTTTTAACTTTTTTTTAACTTAAAGAGATACAATTCTATTTCCCTTTTAATAGTAATACAATAAAATAAAAGCCTCAACTGCTCTTTTTAAAGTTAGTACCACGGAACAGGGAAGAGAGGTGTGTACATGTGACTGAGTAGGTGAGTGCTATTTCAGATAAAGGCTGCTTCTGTTTCCTATCACCCTGAAATAAATGGTCACTAATATTTTTCTGCTTCTTAGACTGAGTAATCCTCTCCACCCAGCTCCTCCCCATTATTATAGTCTGCAACTTGCCTGGTACTGGTTCACAGCTGTTAATGGTCATGATACTTTGCTTTGATGTATCTTAAGCTCTCAGATAAGATGATGGTGTATATATTCTCAGGAATAACAGAGTAAAATGGTTATTTTATTTGACTTTTTAAACCTAACTTTTGTTCCAGAAGGGTGAATAATTTTTATTCTTTTGGGCTAATGTCCTGCATCTAATAAAAGTCACTCAGCTTTTCCTTTCATTCTAAGGAGAAACTGACTACTTATTTTTAATTTCTTTCTTTCCCTTGTCACAAGGGCATGTAGTGTTCCCTACAGTCAGAATACTGGACTAGGTTTTTTAGTCTCCTGGGTAAAAACATTCTTCTCATTTAAATATCTGGAAAAGAGAAAGATACGAGGTATCTTCTCTCTTCTCTACCTTCTAATGGTATCTGACTGTTTGTTTTGAGGAGTCTGAAGGTAAGTTGTTAGGTGACCTTCATGTTAGACTCTTTCGGAATTGCCATGGCTTATGGAAGTTCATGGGGACTTGGGACTGCTCTTTCTTGCTAACAGTGCAGACGGTCTTCTGATCTGCTCCAGGAAGTGAACTGGGGCTTTTAGTAGTCAGTTGTCCCTTGTAAAGGACGGTAGTATATTAAACAAAAGGTTGTGGTGGTTTTATTTATAAAATAGTCTCCTGGAAATTGTCCTTCTCTACTGTCTTATTCTCGGTACACATGTATTATTCTTAGTATGTGTATGTTTTATAATAACCAATCTTCCCAAATGACTAAACTCTGCAATGGTGAGTATAAAAGGTTATTTTGGTTATTTTCCTTTGGGAAATACCTGGCACATTTGCTATACAGCCATATAATCAGGTGATAAACTATTAAGTCTTAATGTCTTCAGAAATTAGTGTATTCACAGCTAGCTTTTATATTTACGTGGCAGGGTTTTTTTAATCTAACCTGTAATGGTGTTAGGACTTTTTATTTTTCTCTGTTTAAGAAATGACACAAACATAGCAATAAAGGAAATAAATTCATATAGTTGAAGCTTCCACTTAGCATACAAATAGTGTTTTGTTTTTCCATGTTTGCTTTCTGCTGTTGTCATGTGTGGGAAGCATTTATACATGTTTCATATAACAATGATGCCAATATTGAGTGTCTACTGTTTTATGTTCATTGGATACATGAATTCATTAGAGAATACTAAAGTGAAAGGCATGATTCTTGCCCTTAACAAGCTAATAGTCTGTTTGGGGAAAAGACAGATATAGAATAGTATACTACAGTGAAAACAAAACAGACAAACTTGAAGTCAGTCTGCACTGGTCAAGGTTGAGAAGACTTTGATGTAGGGGATGATTTAAGCTGAGAGGGGACAAGACAGTAGGCACTTGTGTGGAAGATGCCCCAAAGGTGAGGTTGGGGGTAGAAAGGATGGGAAGAAATTGTACAGAGCTCTCAGAGTGAAGCTGAGGAGTTTGGAATTGATTCCATAAGCCTCAACCATCATGAGTTTTTGTGCTTCATTTCAGCAAGATTCAGTCTGGCAGCAATATGCTGGTCAGACTAGTAAGAGAATCTAGCTTGGGAGGCTGTTCTGTTCCTTTTTGGCTCTTTTTCTCTTTCATCGTGGATTTGGTCAGGCACCAGGTTCTGTCAACTGATTGCTACCTTCATCCTACAGAAATTCAGTAGTTTATCAGAGTAGTCATTTTTGGGAGGGAAATTTAAGGCTTGTGAACAGAATTCTAGGAAATTGAAAGGTCATATATTTGTTCAGCTATCATGTTTTCGTTGCCTGCTGGGGTGGCCTATAAGGATACAGAGGAGCACAGTAGCTAGGCTCTTTGCATGCATTGCTTTTATTTAATCTTTATGGTAGCCTGTGAAGTGGATACTGTTATTATCCCTGGTTTGTAGAAAAGGAAACTGAGTCACAGAAGGGTAGCCTGTCTCACTCCAGGTCACATAGCTAGTAAGTGGAAGAACCAGAGTTGGCATGCTCATCTCAAGCTGGAGAGCCTTAGCTCTTAATGACTATTCCATTCTGCTTCTCCTGCTTTTTTTCTTTTTAATATGGAATGAGCATTTTCCTCAAATTATCACTTTTTTTTTTTTTGGCTGAGGAAGATTAGCCCTGGGTTAACATCTGTTGCCAGTCTTCCTCTGCTTTATAGTTGGTCGCCACCACAACATGGCTGACGAATGGTGTAGGTCCACGCCCAGGATCTAAACCCGTGAGCCCAGGTCACTTAAGCGGAATGCGCCAAACTTAACCACTACACTACAGGGCTGGCCCCAAAATATGAGTTTTAATGTCTGCTTAATAATTCTGTTTTGTGTGTATATCGTTATTTGCAAGGTTTAACTATTCCTCTATGGTTGTACTTTAGGTTGCTTTAATTACTCACTTTGATTAATAATGTCCTTATAATCTTGGTATTCATCTCTGATTATTTCTGGGCATAAAGTCTGAAATAATTGGATCACAATTTGAATATTTAAAAAATTCTCAATTCATATCACCAGTTACCTTGCTGATTTTATTGCACCATGACAAACATTGGGGATTTTCCTTTTAAATAGCCTTAGCAGTTTGATAGAGGTAAAATGCTGTCACGTAATTTTAATTTGCATTTCTTTTGGTGTTAAGGAGATTCGATTTCTTTTCTTTTCTTTTCTTTTAAAAGATTTTATTTTTCCTTGTTCTCCCAAAGCTCCCCCCCCCCCCGCCCCCGTACATAGTTGTGTATTTTTAGTTGTGGGTCCTTCTAGTTGTGGCATGTGGGATGCCCCCTCAGCATGGCTTGACGAGCAGTGCCATGTCTGTGCCCAGAATTCAAACCAGCAAAACCCTGGGTCACCAAAGCAGAGCGCGCAACTTAACCACTCAACCACTTGGCCACGGGGCCGGCCTCCGCGATATTTTTTCTTATCTGCCATTTGTATTTCTTTGAGTTATCTATTTGTACCCTTTGCCCAGCTTTGTCTTTAGTGTTTATCTTTTTCTTATAAATTTTACAATTAATTATATAATAAGGATGTTAATCCTTTGTGATATATGCTGCAAATACTTTTTTCTTGTTGACCATTTTCTTTTTAATTTTGTTCAAGTTTTTGTTATATGTAAGAATTATTTATTTTTTACTTTAAGGTGGTCAAAATTTTAATAATTTCCTCTGATTTCCCCTGTTATTTATGCATCTAAACACAAAGCCTTCCTCATTCTGAGATCAGATGGCTATTCACATATCTTTTTTCAAGGTTTTTTTTGTTTCGTTTGGTTTGGTGGTTAATGTCTCTTTATCTCACATGACAACAGAGTATATTCCAGGTAGATTAAAGATATAACTCAGTGTTTTCCAAATAGTTACAGTTTTTGGCACCTTTTATGAAATAATCCTCTTTTCCCCACTAATCTAAAATGACAGGTTTTTTATATGCTAAAGGTTGTTTCTGAATTTTCTCTTGTGTTTTAAATTGACTGTGATAGTGACAGTACTACACTACATTTTATAATATGTTAATATTTGGAAACAGGCGGTTACCTTCATTTTTCAGAAATTTTATTGCTGTCCTCAATATCTTGCTTATTTTTCAGACAGATTTTGAAAATTACTTTATATAAAGTAGAAAGATTTAACATCTTTACAATGTGTGGCCTTTGATCATGGGTGTAGATGGTGGTGTCCCTATTTAGTGAGGTCTTTTATGCCTACTGGAAGAGTTTTGTAATCTTCAGATCTGTACATTTTGAGCTGAGGTTATTTTTATTTTGATATGCTTGTTAAGAAAGATGTAACTTGGGGGCCAGCCTGGTGGCACAGCGGTTAAGTTTGCACGTTCCTCTTCTTGGCGGCCCGGGTTTCGCCAGTTCGGATCCCGGGTGTGGACGTGGGACCATTTGGCAAAAGCCATGCTGTGGTAGGCATCCCACATATAAAGTAGAGAAAGATGGGCACAGGTGTTAGCTTAGGGCCAGTCTTCCTCAGCAAAAAGAGGAGAATTGGAAGTAGTTAGCTCAGGGCTAATCTTCCTCAAAAAAAAAAGTGTAACTTTCTATATTTCTATATATTTTTTTGTATTTTCTGTTTATTGAATGTATATGTATCTACAATTTCAAGTTTATTTATGGCTCATTTTGTTCTACAAAGAATTTGAAGAAATCTAATAATAAATAATAGAAAGTTAAAACCTCAGAAGATACAAATTAGAATAGGAAGTTATTACTTAGTTTAAGAGGAAAATAATTGCTCAAGGTGTGGCCAGCTAAAAAAGTGGTAACATGACCCTGTTACGTAAGTCTCACAATGAGAAAGATTCTTAGTTGAAGAAAAGCTTTTCTAGTCATGTAACTCCAAATGAAATTTCTCCCACGTAGCCTTTAGTGTAAGCCAAGGGCATAATGCCAAAACAAAACTTGGTGAAAGCAGTTCTGTAGGGGATAAAGCCATGTGACCCAAGTATACCCAGCTTTCTGATGGTCTGGCATAATTCTGGAATAAAGCCTGGAATAGAATGCTGAATTCCACAGAGAGGTCAAGTCAGATAAGGACAGAAAAGTCTGCTTTGGATTTACCAATTAAGGGCCATTGCTGGTCTCAGAGCAGTTCAATAGAATATTGGGGAACAGAAACCAGACTGTTGAACCGAGACATGAAAGAAAGAAAGGAGTAGAGACAGCTAGTTTGGGGTTGAGCATGGAGGAAATACAGAGATGGCAGATGCTAAATTGTTAAGGGGAGTTTTAAGATGGAAAAGATTTGAGCAACATAGAGCTGGCAGAGAAGGGGCTGAGGCAAGAGCAGGAGGGCTGAGGCAAGAGCAGGAGGGCTGATCCAGCAGGCTCCCCAAGGAAGCAGACCAGGCTGTTGGTGTAGGACCATGGGCCGGCCTCAGGGACCTTTGTGTTAGAGGCTAGGCCTCTGCATCCTCCCAGTCAACTAGTCAGCAGGGGCAGGGAGATGCTAAGGTACCAGTTTTCCTCTCTTCCAGCTTCCTCACCATGTGCCAGGATCACCTTGTCTCAGTCTGAGGGAAGCTTCTCCAAAGGCCTCCCTCTACCCAGAAGTTGGTTGGATGATTTTTTTTTTTATTAAGATTATCATAGTTAACAACCTTGTGAAATTACAATTGTACATCATTATTAGTCATGTTGTAGGTACACCACTTCACCCCTAGTGCCCTCCCCTCACCCCCGCTTGCCCCTGATAACCACCGATCTGTTCTCTTTATCTGTATGTTAACTACCACCTATGAGCAGAGTCATACAGAGTTCGTCTTTCTCTGTCTGGCTTATTTCACTCAACATAATACCCTCAAGGTCGATCCATGTTGTTGTGAATGGGACGACTTTGTCCTTTTTTATGGCTGAGTAGTATTCCATTGTATATATATACGATGTCTTATTTATCCAATCATCAGTTGCTGGGCACTTAGGTTGGTTCCATGACTTGGCTGTTGTGAAGAATGCTGCGATGAACATAGGGGTGCATGGGACTTTGGAATTGCTGATTTCAGGTTCTTAGGATAGTTACCCAGTAGGGGGATGGCTGGGTCATAAGGTATTTCTATTTTTAACTTTTTGAGAAATCTCCATACTGCTTTCTGTAGTGGCTGCACCAGTTTGCATTCCCACCAACAGTGTATGAGGGTTCCTTTTTCTGGTTGGATGGTTTTTTAAAAAAAATTCCTAAGCTTCGTTTTCTCACCAAGATTATAGAGAATACAGGAAGGATGCACTTCAGAATTCCGTTTTATGTGTGATACTGCCCCTCAGAGGACTAATGCGCTTTGCCAAGCTCATTTGGTTGGTTAGTGATAAATTAGGGGCTCGAGTTCAGGTTTCTTTATTCTATCCAGTGCCATTGAGTTGAAGGTGATAGCCAAACATCTACGTAGATATCCTTTAGGCAGTGAAACTGGGAGGTTACGGATGTGGATTTGAGAGACCTCTGTGTAGAGCTGGCTAAAGTGAAAAGGCTAGTGAAAGGAGTGGCTACAGAGAAAAGAACAGGGCCTTGATGTGCTCAGAGGGGCTGGGGAAGGGGCTCTCAGAGACAAGGGAAGAGAGCTGGGAAAGGCAGGAGCCAAAGGAGAAAGAAGCTAATGAAGGAGAAATATGGGTTTCATACTGTCAGAAACTGAAGTTGAGGATGAGGGGAATGCCTTTGGGTTGCCTGGTGTAGTTTGTGGTGAGTGGTGCTTCTGGAAGGAGGGAGTGGAATCTTTTTTAGCAAGGACAGGTCCTTAAGATAGAGCATAGCCATCTACAAGTGTATGCCAATTATATGTGTGATGTGATATCATCCTTATAAAAAATGCATGTCCATCATGTCCATAAGGGGGAAAAACAGAAAACAACAAAGTGCTAGGTGCTTATCTTAGGTATAGGAATTGCAGACAACTTTTACTTTGTGTGCTTCATTTTTCAGATTTCTATAAATAAGCTAATATACTTTGATAATCTGAAAAACAATGTGTCCTGGAAGTAAATGTAAACCCCTTTTTAGTGGTGTTGGGCCACAAAAAGATTTGACAAAACTAGAAAGCGTGGCTGACTCAAGCAAGGAGATAGGCAGAGAAAATGAGAGAGAGTGGGAGGGAGGGAGAGAGTGAGTGTGTGTGTGTGTGGGTGTGTCAAACTAAGAAAAAACTGAGTGGAAGCAGGAGGCCAAGCTGAGTCCATAGAGGAACAGAGGAGACAGTGTGACATACCTAGGAGAGCACAGTCCCCAGGGAGTGGGGAGAGAGACCTGGTCCGGCCTTTTATCTTAATTACTGATTCAGAGAAGAGACTCCCTTCTCCTGGAGGAAGTTAGGTAGAAGGATCCACTGCTTGAGGGGATGTACTGAGCTTTCTAAGCAGTATATGGGAGAGGCTGGTGACTTGCTACTTTGTGTCTGATGTTCTTCTGTAAAAATAGAAGCTACTGCTTTAAGACTGAGTCTGTGCTGATGTTCATGGACCTTATGCCATGTGTTTTTTCACAGTGAGAGAATACTCAGTCCTCTCAACTCCCTGGCAACGCAATTGGTTTCAGTTTGTACTCCTTTGTACTGATTCTTTTTCTACCTGTTTTATAATTCCATGACCTCTTTTAGGTTGGACTTGGTTACTTACAAGCAATTTCTAGCATTTTAATTTCTCAAATTCATGGCAGAGACAAGATGGATTTTTCTGTGTTCTTCAAATTGTGTGCTGCCAACCCCCACAGAACTCAGAGATTAAATGTTTTTCTTCCACCAGTTTTGTTATTGAGGATACCTAAATAGCCTGGGATTATGTAGTGACTCTCTGGCAGGGCCAGCATTAGAGTTTACAGCTTGTGAATTTTTGTTCTTTGTTCTTGGATACTTTTCCCAAGAATGTCATCAAGGTGCATGGGCTTTTTCTCTGTTCCCTAACTCCACCATTTGGAACTGTCATCATCTTTGCTGGGGTACTAATTTGGGGGGGAGGTGGATCTTCATGTCCTGGAAAACTTTCTTTTAAAAAAAATGTATGAAGAGTAGTGGTATAAAGTAGTACTTCTCAAATTTTAATATATGAAACCACATGGGCGTCTATTAAGTTGCAAATTCTGATTCTCTGGGTCAAGGGTGGAGCTTGAAGTTCTGTGTTTGTAACAAGTTCCAAGGTTATGCCAATTCTGCTGGTCCTGGGACCATACTTTGAATAAACAAGGTATAAAGCAGTGCTGACAAATACAGTAGCTTCTAGCCACATGTGGCTGTTGAAAATTTACAGTGTGACTAGTTCAAATTTAGGTATACTGCAAGTGTAAAATATATACCAGACTTCAAAGCCTTATGAAAAAAGAATATAAAATACCTCAGTTTTTTATATTGGGTTACATCTTGAAATGTTAATCTTTTGGACATATTGGGTTAAATAAAACAGATTACTAAAATTAATTTCACCTGTTTCTTTGTACTTCTAAAATATGGCTACTAGAAAATTTAAAATTATATGTATGTGGCTCACATTTGTTGCTTCCATTATATTTCTATTGGATAGTGCTAGTATAGAACATTCCTATCCCAAGAATAATCCATCTGAACAATATTGATTATATAAAAGTAATTATAGTTAGGATCATGCTTAAAGTAGTCTTTCACTATCAGAAATATAAATGAGATCTTGTAATAAAAATGCTCGCACAGGGGCCGGCCAGGTGGTGCAGTGGTTAAGTTTGCACGTTCCACTTCACCGGCCCGAGGTTCACCAGTTCGGATCCCAGGTGTGGACATGGCACCGCTCCGCAAGCCATGCTGTGGCAGGCATCCCACATAAAAAAATGGAGGAAGATGGGCACAGATGTTAGCTCAGGGCCAGTCTTCCTCAGCAAAAAGAGGAGGATTGGCAGCAGTTAGCTCAGGGCTAATCTTTCTCAAAAAAAAAAATCGCACATTGATGCTGAGACATTTTTTATTTATAGGCAAATTATAAAGCACTCTACAGATGTCCCTTGACCCTCTCCTTCTGCAATAACATTTTGTTATGTTTGTCCCCACTGTTAACGGAAGAGCTAGTAAGAGGCCTTTGCACTGAGCAGTGTAGTACATTTCTCTTGGTTGTTGAGAACAAGGGACTAATGAAAGTAGATAATAGCAGAACAAATCAGACTGATAGCCCAGCAACCCACAAGATTTTTCATCAGCTTTGGTTTTGTTCCATGCAGATAATAGGGTTTGCTGAATCGGTCCAAAAACATAGGTTGCTTCAGGCCTAGCTTTTGCTCTTAAAGAGCTTTCGTAAGCCAGCTCGGGAAATAGATCATTTTGTGAAAAGCTTAAGTGCAAAATAGTGTGGTTATTTTATCAGCAGAAACATTCAGAGAAAAGCGATGTCTAAAGAGCAACAAGTCATAAATCTGAATAGGTTATCTGGGGTCAGATACTGAGGGGCCTTGAAAGCCAGAGGGAGGGGTGTTATATGTATCGTGCATCTCTCCCTTTTGCAAAAATAGACACACACTTTGTTGAGGAAATTAAGCACTATTTTTTGTGAAATGATTAAATCTTAACTTCCCCCACCCAGAAATCATGTCGTTTTCCATTGCCAACCATATGAGTATGGTCTTCATATATTGTCATTCAAGACCATCCAAACTATGGCCACAACCAACACATCTTTCTCCTATCTCTTTCTACCCTTTCCTCTGTCCTTTGCTTTAAGCCAACTTTTTTATTCTTTCTCATAACCAGTTCCCTCATGTATTTGTTCTACAAAAGGATCCAACCCCCTTCCCCTTCAGAATATACACACATATCACTCTGCCTTTGAATGTCCTGCCTATGTTTCAGGGTTCCATTCAGATTCCACATTTATGAAGAATCTTGATTTCACATGTAGTTAGGTAGGGTTCTCCAAACCTACCTACTTTTGCCTTTAACTCTTGTACCTATTCTGTCCCTTATGTTAGACGGTAACTCCTAGAATGCAAGACCAGGCCTGGCCCATCTCCGTATAGTCTTTGTACTGCCTTGCAGGTGGTCCTGGCTTAAGGAGGTTTATCTAAAGCTGCTAAAATGGATACAGTGTTAAGGTGCCTAGACAGAGAATTGGAGAAACGTGCCTCTAATAGAAATAGTAAAAACTTTGTTTGAGACTAGGGCAAGAATACAAAACACCTTAAAATTTAATTTTGAATTAACCTTGTATATGTTTATGGGTTTTGTTAGGTCAGATTATTGCTATGAACTAGATAATTTTTCAGACCCATTTTACTCTTAGATATCCAGATACTCTCAGTACTCACAAGACTTAAGAGCCAGAAATATGAATTGGCTGATTTTTTTTTCCTTTTTTTTTTTTTTTTTTTGAGGAAGATTACCCCTGAGCTAACATCTGCCACCAATCCTCTTTTTGCTGAGGAAAGCTGGCCCTGAGCTAACATTCGTGCCTTTCTTTCTCTGCTTTGTATGTGGGATGCCTACCATAGCATGGCTTGTCAAGCAGTGCTATGTCTGCACCCGGGATCCAAACCAGCGAACCCTGGGCTGCCGAAGCAGAACGTGTGCACTTAACCGCTGCACCACCGGGCCAGCCCCCTTCCTCTACTTTTTGAATGTGGGATGCCTGCCACAGCATGGCTTGACACGTGGTGCGTAGGTCTGCACCCAGGATCTGAACTGGTGAACCCCAGGCCGCCGAAGAGGAATGTGCGAGCTTAACCACTGTACTACCAGGCTGGCCCCTCTGTTTTCTATTATATATTCAGTTAGCATTTATTGAGTCCTTACCAACCTGGGCAACGTGCTAAAGTGTAAAAACTGCTTGTTAGACATGGTCCCAGTCCTCAAGGAACTCAGGGTCTCATAGAGGAGAGAGAGATACATGAATGTCAAGTAGAATGACACAGGAGGTGGTGGTGTGTGGTAGTTACAAGCAGGGCCTTTGGAGTCTGGATTCAAGTTCTTATTCTGAATCCAAAAAACAGAGTGAAAAAACATGACAGCGCATGTTTTCTAAAGTAGAATTTAGCTAAAAACAGCAAGGCCTTCTGCCAGTGTTTTTATAAAGAGGTATAGGAAATGTATAAGCTTTAAACTAGTTTTGTTAATAATTCTTTAATGTTAAATATCAGTCAAACTTGAGTCTAATTGTTTCGTATCCTATTTTTTTTAACCATTTATTGGTTTGAATCAGGATCCAAAGATCCATATAGTGTGATCAATTGCTGCATCTCTTAAGTCTTTTATCTATATCAGAGATTCTCAACCTCAGTACTGTTGACATTTGGGGCCCAATAACTTTTTGTGGTGGAGGACTGATCTGTGCATAGCAAGATGTTTAGTAACATCTCTGGCCTCTATCCACTAGATGCTGGTAGCACACCCACCCCGGTAGTGACAACCAAAAAATGTCTCCAGGCCTTGCCAGATGTCCCCTGGAGGCAAAGTCACACCAGGTTGAGAACTGCTGATCTGTAGGTTCTCCCTCTGTCTTTCCCATATTTTCTCCTGGTGATTTTTTTGCAGAAGAAACTGGGTAGTTAATCCTGCAGAGATTCCTTCAGTCTGGATTTCACTGATTTCATCCCTATAGTGTAATTTAACATCCTCTGTCACCATTTCCTATTAATTGGTAGTTGGATCTAAAGGCTTGATTAGTTTCCAATATTTTGTTTTGTTTGACAAGACTGCTTCATAGGTGGCGTTTTGTTCTTCTGTCAGGAGGCACATAGTATCTGTTTTGTCTTTTTATAATATTAACAACTGTTGATACCTTATTTATTCATCAGGAATCTTTTTTATTTTAAAATGTATTTTATATATTTTCATTTAGACAAACTTTATTTAAAATAACAATCTGTGTTCTCCCTTAATAAAGGAAGGGGAAATGGAAGGTGAGGCGGTTGAAGCCATTGTGGAGGAGTCTGAAACTTTCATTAAAGGAAAGGAGAGAAAGACTTACCAGAGACGCCGGGAAGGGGGCCAGGAAGAGGACGCATGCCACCTACCCCAGAACCAGAGTGATGGGGGTGAGGTGGTCCAGGATGTCAATAGCAGTGTACAGATGGTAATGATGGAACAGCTGGATCCTACCCTTCTTCAGATGAAGACTGAAGTAATGGAGGGTACAGTCGCTCCAGAAGCAGAGGCTGCTGTGGACGATACCCAGATCATAACCTTGCAGGTTGTAAATATGGAGGAACAGCCCATAAACATAGGAGAGCTTCAGCTTGTTCAAGTACCCGTTCCTGTGACTGTACCTGTTGCTACCACATCGGTAGAAGAACTTCAGGGGGCTTATGAGAATGAAGTATCTAAAGAGGGCCTTTCAGAAAGCGAACCCATGATATGTCACACCTTACCTTTGCCTGAAGGGTTTCAGGTGGTGAAAGTGGGGGCCAATGGAGAGGTGGAGACACTAGAACAAGGGGAACTTCCGCCTCAGGAAGATCCTAGTTGGCAAAAAGACCCAGACTATCAGCCACCAGCCAAAAAAACAAAGAAAACCAAAAAAAGCAAACTGCGTTACACAGAGGAGGGCAAAGATGTGGATGTGTCTGTCTATGATTTTGAGGAAGAGCAGCAGGAGGGTCTGCTGTCAGAGGTTAATGCAGAGAAAGTGGTTGGTAACATGAAGCCTCCAAAACCAACAAAAATTAAAAAGAAAGGTAAAATGAGTTTATTCATTATAATCTCATAAAACCTCTCTGGGATAAAGTATATAACAGTGCATATGCAGGTTATTTTATATTAAATGGATTTTTTAAAAAGATCAGGATGTGGGTTCCAGTCTTTTTAGCCAGTCTGAAAGAGGTTTTTCCAGATTGAGTACTTTTTAAGCCCTGAAGAGAAAGAAGTAAATCTATAAGTGGCATGAGATAATTATGACTTAATATGACTTAGGTTAAGTTTAGTTATAAAAGGCTAATGAAATATATTTGTACAAATTTAAGATTAAGATTAATCTTAACACTTTAAAACCCTGCAACAAGTAAGTGTTTTATTTTGCATATAGGTGTAAAGAAGACATTCCAGTGTGAGCTTTGCAGTTACACGTGTCCACGGCGTTCAAATTTGGATCGTCACATGAAAAGTCACACTGATGAGAGACCACACAAGTGCCATCTTTGTGGCAGGGCATTCAGAACAGTCACCCTCCTGAGGAATCACCTTAACACACACACAGGTGCTGGATAAGAATGTTGGGGGCTACAGCATAGCAAAGATTGTAGCTTGGGTTTTAAGTATCATCCAAGCTGGTTCCAGTGGGAAGTTAAAGAAGGAAGATTTTTATTCTTTTTTATCGTGCCCTTTTTGTAATCTTGATTTATTGTAAACACATGGACTTAGTTATAGGCAAATGTAAAGAAAATTTTATGGAAAATGATTATATAAGGATGATGATTCAGAAAAAGATTATCTATGGCAGTTAATCTATAATACTTCCTGAAGACATCACCATTGTGGTGCTGAGATTTTAGCAACGACGAAAAATGACCCACAAAATTCCCAGGCAACAATTGCTAGGCACTATGAGAAAGAACATTAGAAGTAGAAGTGAAGGGTCAGCCCTGGTGGCCTAATGGTTAAGTTCGGCGCACTCTGCTTTAGTGGTCCAGGTTCAGTTCCTGGATTCGGACCTACACTGCTCTGTTAGTGGCCATGCTGTGCTCACGGCCCACATACTAAAAAATAGAGGAAGATTGGCACAAATGTTAGTTCAGGGCGAATCTTCCTCAGCAAAAAGAAATAAAGAAATAGAAGTGAAATGCTACCTTTGTAAAAACCATGGTTTCTGGTTGTTTCGCCTCAAGGAAAATAAGTAATTTGTAATCTCAGAATGGAAAGTTTAAGGTACCATTTTAGCAATTTTCAAACATTTATTCACACTCCATACCTACTTTAATATTCTAATATTAGCTTCATCTTGACTGTGGTCAGGTCCAAGGGGTCACTGAAGTAGAGAGACTGTGCACTGGAGCTTTCTTTAGGCTCTCTCCTGGGCTCTTTGCACTTTCAGTGTTGGCACTTGACTGCAAGTGCTAATAGAAGCTTCTCTCTCCCAGTTCCTCATGCAGAATAGCTTTCCTCTATCCAGATTCTCCAACTCATTTTATATGATGACTTTCGTTTTTGATTTGATATGCTGGTTGTCCGATGAGCATGATCAAGCGGGGGTTGACCTTTAAGCAGTATGCTGTGCTTTAGTATATTCTTACTAATGCGCCTTAGTCACTTTTCACCATCTCCCTAGTCTCTACTCAGACACTTGATGATATATTTTATTTAGTGGTTTGAAGGTACTATGAAAGGGGCATATGACTAGATAAAAGTAGTTAGCCCTATCCAAGGACTTCCCAAGATGGGAGTGCCTTGACGTGGGCAGTGTATGTCATGGTCTAGTTCTCAGCTTTGAAAATAAGTTCAGTCTGTTCAGTTACTTAGAGCTGATTTGGCAGGTATAAGTCATGCTGACCACACCCTCAAGGGTCAGGTGCGTATCAGAAAATCAGTTTATGGTGAGGAAAACACCTTTTTATTTTCTAGATCCAGTTGTATTGCATTCTAGGGGGCACCCTTGCCTATGTTGAAATGCTGTAGCAATTGAAAGGTGACTTGTTCAGCATGAACCTTGAGCAGAGGGACATAGGCGGTCATGTGGTGCAATCCTGTCCCACAGCAGTGTCTACTTCTTTCTTAATTGCCATGAGTATGTCTACCAGAGGCAGGCCTCTTTCTCTCCCCTAGATAGTACTAGGTAAACATTGGAAATTCTTGGTTTTCAGCTTACCTTGTCCTAACAGAAATGGATGCTGCTTTCCTTCTCTTGTTCATTGTTTTACTTACCTATCTCTACCACCAGACTATGCCTTTTTCACAGATGAGAACTCTCCTTCACTCCTCCATCCTCGGTGGTACTAAAGAAGCAAACTGAGCAAATGAACATTCCTTGGAATTTCTTAGTTGCTGTCATACTCCAATCATATTTCCCTCTCCAAGGTTCTCTCAGTCTCTGGGGGAATCATCTCTGCAGGTGGCTGGTCCCATTGATTATATTGTGACTCTTCCTAATTCCCTTCTCAGAGGTAGCATTCCTTTGGTTTTGGTGTTTGGGATTACCTTGCTGTCACCCTTTCCCTGAGGCCACAATTACAGACGGTCCCTAGTTTCTGAGTAATAGTGTATGAAAACAGCACTGTGTTCTGCTGTCAGCTTTATTTCCTTATTGTCGTTATTACCTGGGGATGATATTTTCAATGTAGTATTCAGACTATAAAGTGACTGGAGAAGCTCCACTAAAGTAGTCAGTTGTGTGATGGGGCTACTATGTGAAGACATATTAAAAACAGTAAGATTCTTTCAGTGAAAGAAAAACAACAAGAAATGTGGAGAATATATTATTAGTTCATAAAAATGTTTATGCCATGAATTGACATTCAGATCAGAGCATAGTAGACATGGATGTTTGAAAGTGTTGTTTAAGTCAGTAAAAAGCTTTACTTTGTAACCTTGTACTTGTTTCTGTACTTTGAAAACAAGCTATCATATTTGTATTTTTAAAAAAAGACAAAGTGTCAGAATCTGGATGGGCCAATGGCCCCATATATATAGTTGTAATACAGTAAGATTTGATGTGCAAAAGGATCTCAAGTCAAATGACTATTAATTCTGTGACCTGTACTTGATAAAACATTAAGGTTTAAAAGATGTTCTTCATTTTTTAGCAAGAGTTGAAACAGAATGATGTTTCTACTAACTGTTAATCCATAGCAACCAGAATATTCACAAAATAGGGATAAAAAGAATTTTGTATTCAAAGGCAGCAGACTCAAATAAGTAATTAAGAGAAACTAAGTGTTTGGCCCATTTTTCTGATATTCTGATGTTAGTGTTGTAAAGTCAGCTGGGCCCTCTCATAGCTTTTGGAGTTACTCAGACTAATGCAGGGTTGATGAGATGACTAGGGTCCAGCCTCATGCAGCAGTTCTCTGTCACACATTGAACTCATTGACTGTGCCCTTGATCTTGTCTTCCTGTTGTACCCTCTTTTCTCTAGGTACTCGTCCTCACAAGTGCCCAGACTGCGACATGGCCTTTGTGACTAGTGGAGAGTTGGTGCGGCATCGTCGTTACAAACACACCCATGAGAAGCCATTTAAGTGTTCCATGTGCGATTATGCCAGCGTAGAAGTAAGTGTTCAGCTCCTTGTTGGTTTCTCTCTTAAGAAGACCATGATTCCAGTATGAGGATATAAACTACCAAGGCTAATAACTTAAGATGAGATAGAAAATCTTACTAGAGTAACACTCCTAGTCCTCCCCACCACCAAAAATATTGAGTGTGAAAGATTTACTCATTAAAAAAAGGGAACCATTTCTACATGTTGTTATAGGGAGGTTCTACCAAACTTGAAAGAAAGAAATAGCTGTACCCAGAGCATTTTAAAATGGGAGATTTATCACCTTTGTTATTTGAGGCTACCCTGTTACCAAAACGGGATAAAGATACTATCAAAAAGAAAACTATCTTATTCTCATAGAGAAGCAAAAATTCTAAATAAAGTTACTAAACTATATTTAGTAAAATATTTTAAAAGATAAGCGATTACTAAATAGAGTATCTAAAATGCAAGGATAGTTCAACATCAGGAAATTATTGGTGTGTACTACATTGAGAGATTAAAGAAAAACTTTATGATCATTCTTAGATTACTGAAAAACTATAAAACTCAGTATCATTACTGCTTAAAGTCCTAGCAAGAGTGAAAGAGGGGCTGGCCCGCTGGCACAGTGGTTAAGTGCGCACGTTCTGCTTCTCGGCGGCCCAGGGTTCACCGGTTCGGATCCCAGGTGTGGACATGGCACCACTTGGCAAAAGCCGTGCTGTGGTAGGCATCCCATGTATAAAGTAGAGGAAGATGGGCATGAATGTTAGCTCAGGGCCAGTCTTCCTCAGCAAAAAGAGGAGGATTGGCAGTAGTTAGCTCAGGGCTAATCTTCCTCAAAAAAAAGAGTAAAAGAAAATGTCTTTACTAGAACGAGTATATACTAGAAACCTCTAGTAAACCTATCCTAATTAACTCTGAAACATTGCAAGTATTCCCATTAAAATTTGGTACAAGGGGGCCAGCCCCATGGCCGAGTGGTTAAGTTCGAGCACTCCGCTTTGGTGGCCCAGGGTTTTGCCAGTTCGGGTCCTGGGCACAGACCTAGCACTGCTCGTCAGGCCATGCTGAGGCAGCGTTCCACATAGCTCAACTAGAAGGACCTACACCTAGAATACACAACTATGTATGGGGCGCTTTGGGGAGAAGAACAAAAAGAAAAGGAAAAAAAATTAGGGGGAGCAAAACAAGATTCCATTCTTACTGTTTTCAACATTGTCTTGGAAATCCTAGCTAATAAAATAAAATAAGAAATGAATTTTAATTGGAAAAAGGAAACTTGTTTCTTGCTGACTTATTTGTTTACATGGAAAATCCAAGAGAATCAGCTAAAGAACTTTGAGCTGTAAGCTAAGTTTAGTTGGGTGATTAGATAAAATAGGTACACAGAAATCAGTAACTTACTTAATACTATCAATGGTAGGAAACAGATTCAAATTCTAATAGCAATAAAATGACTTAGGGATAAACTGAACAACAACAAACATTTGATGGTGTGAAGAAAACTTGACAGACTTTTCCAAAGGACATGAATAAATGAAGAGACATTACACGTTGATTGTAAATTTCAACTGGAAGAGTAAACATGAATGACTAAGAAAAATTTGAGACAAGAATGAGAGGTTTGTGCAGTTGATGTGGTGAAACTCCTTAGTAAATGAAGACAGCGTGATATCGGAGCAAGAATAAGTAGCTCATTGGAACAGAATTTCATATATAAGTGCATATAGGAATTTAATGTATGATAAGTAGGCGAATCTTGCAAAGAGAATTAGTAATGCTGCTGACAGCATTGTTTAACCATTACAGTGTGTGAAAACTTGCTGTGTAGCACTCACAAGTACAGGAGGGTTTTCTTATTGTTAAAACTGGAACTTTAAAAAAAATTTTCAGGGGGGCTGGCCCCGTGGCCAAGTGGTTAAGTTCGCGCGCTCTGCTGCAGGCGGCCCAGTGTTTCGTTGGTTCGAATCCTGGGCGTGGACATGGCACTGCTCATCAAACCACGCTGAGGCAGCGTCCCACATGCCACAACTAGAAGGACCCACAACGAAGAATATTACAACTACGTACCAGGGGGCTTTGGGGAGAAAAAGGAAAAAATAAAATCTTTAAAAAAAAAAAAAAATTTTCAGGGCCGGCCCTGTGGCACAGTGGTTAAGTGCGCACATTCCACTTCTGGAACCCGGGGTTCGCAGGTTTGGATCCCAGGTGCAGACATGGCACCGCTTGGCAAAAGCCATGCTGTGGCAGGCGTCCCACGTATACAGTAGAGGAAGATAGGCATGGATGTTAGCTCAGGGCCAGTCTTCCTCAGCAAAAAGAGGAGGATTGGCAGTAGTTAGCTCAGGGCTAATCTTCCTCAAAAAATAAATAAATAATTTTTCAAATCAAACAGTAGTGCGCATTCAAAGCATTTCTTAACATCGAGTTAGAAAGTCACCATTTTGTTGGAAAGGTACACAGCAGGATACAAAAAACATAGTCATTAGTGAGGAAGGTAAATGAGAGGCCCTTGTGAAGCCTGGCCAGTCTGGGAAGTGCTAATGATAGGAAGATGAATTAAAATAGGTGCTTATTAACTCAGATTCAAAATTTGGAATAAAATTGACCTATAAGTAAGCATAGATTATTTAAAAACTGTTATGGAAAACTTTAAACATTTATAGGAGTAGAGGGAATAGTATTAACCAACTTAGACAGTTATTAATAATGACCAATATTGACTTATCTATTCTCCTATTCATTTACCCTCTTCCTTTGGATTATGTTATGGATTTAAGAAACAAAGATTATAAATAACAAAGAGGAGAAATATTATCTTTCGGACTTTTTCTGTATTCTGAACTTCAGTGCCCAAAAACAAGCTTTTGTGCTTAACCCACAGCACTCACGTTACATTCTGTGTCAACAAAGTATGCTATCGGGTTGCTTTCGTGTTTCAGGTCAGCAAATTAAAACGTCACATTCGCTCTCATACTGGAGAGCGTCCGTTCCAGTGCAGCTTGTGCAGTTATGCCAGCAGGGACACATACAAGCTGAAAAGGCACATGAGAACCCATTCAGGTAGGACTTCTCGCCTCCTTCTTGTATTAATGAGCTACTTTTCAGTGGATCCCATGGGACCCTGTGAACCACCACGAGCCCTATTGCTTACCTGAATGGAAACTAGAATGAAAGTAGTATATAATTGACAAATGCTTCTCTGGCATATCTTCTGAATTCATTGTTGTGAATATACATTGGAGAATAGACAGTTTGTACTGTTAGAAGAAGTCTGAGTAGATTAACCCAACTTGTTCAGTTTTCCTAAGTACTGTCTTGTCCTAAAAAGAAAAACTGGTAGGTCCTCCTGTCATCCCATCTACTCTCCCCCGGAAGTAAGCATTGCTGTAGGAACTGCTTTTTCCAATGTGAAAGGACTCCATGGCGAAGCTGGGCAGGGCAGAGCAGAGGTGGTGGCATCAGATCAGGGCTTGTTTGCCATCTCTGAAGATTGGCATGAGCCAAGCCGTGGGCTTGAGCCTCAGCCTTCCTAAGTAATACCTGTAAATTCTCTGCAGCATAGCATACCTGCCACCTGAATACCCCTCCAATTAAATGATAGTATTTAGTCATTTCATCTAATTTCTTCATTCTGTATTTCCTTTTAAGGAGAAAAACCTTATGAATGTTATATTTGTCACGCTCGGTTCACCCAAAGTGGTACCATGAAGATGCACATTTTACAGAAGCACACAGAAAATGTGGCCAAATTTCACTGTCCCCACTGTGACACTGTCATAGCCCGAAAAAGTGATTTGGGTAAGTAAATAAGTGGAAAATGAAAAAAATGTCTTCAAGGATTTTTGAAAAAATGAAGATGATGAATAACTTCCTTTTCTAACCCATTTTGTGTATGTGAATGGCCTGCCACTCAATAAAAGCCATTGATTAGCTGCTATTTTTTTCTGTCTCTTCTTTCGCCTACTACAGTCAGGCCACAAGATTCTTTCCTGAATATAGCTCATCTATAAATTAACAGGAGCTGTAATGAGAGGAAACAGAGTATACCTTTAATTAGTAGCCTTCATGGGTAATGTTAAATAGGGAAGTGACATAGTATGATCCAAACTAAGGTCAGTCTACTTCAGTTTTTTCAGAACATTTGTCCTTTCTCTAAGTAATTGGACTGTTTCATTGGTTTGGTGATAATTATATTTCTGCGTGTAATTAAGCTAGAGTTTATATAGAGGCAAAGTTTAGCATTAGAAATTTTAATATAATCCATACTTAAAGATAGGTCACCTGAATTTCTCCCCTTGTTTTTCTTATTTAAAAGAGATAAAAATATTGCCCTAGTCTGTTCTCTGTCCAAAATGCATTTCTCCTTGAGTATTATTTTTTTGAACATTTTTACATTTGGATGAATTTTTGTACTTTACAAATTGTCTTTCACTTTTCTTTTACTCTTTTACTCATTTGATCTTCTCAACAACCATATGAAGTCATCAAGGCATATGCAGTATGTATTCTAGCTTTATAGGTGATGAACCTAAGGCTCACACAGGTGTCTTGTCCAAAGCTGCACAGCACAGCTTTTGAGTGGCAAAGCTGGGCTTGAGTCCTCTTGAGTCCCCACAGGTGTTTCTTACACTGAGGAATATGTGAGTACTCAGGTCATATCAGCAATCTCGCAAGCCACAGCATAAACGTGGCCTGTGTTTCTGCAGCATTGGTTTTACCCAAAAGTTTTTTGGGTTTTTTTGTGTTTTTTTTTTTGTTTTCTTTTTTTTTGAGGAAGATTAGCCCTGAGCTAACTGCTGCCAATCCTCCTCTTTTCACTGAGGAAGACTGGCCCTGAGCTAACATCCGTGCCCATCCTCCTCTACTTTTTTTTTATATGTGGGACACCTACCACAGCATGGCATGCCAAGCAGTACCATGTCCACACCTGGGATCTGAACCAGTGAACCCTGGGCCACCAAAGCAGAACAGGCGCACTTAACCGCTGCACCACCGGGCCGGTCCCTACCCAAAAGGTTTTGAGTAAAATTATACAATTTAACTGGTGTCTTAAAACATTTTTATATTAATATGACTATATTGAGCAAAGTGCAGACTGACATATATTTTTAAGATGAAACCGTGAGTTTGAAGCAGAGGACTTTGGGCTCCACATAAGACCCATGGGTCATGTGTTCATCCTACTCTGCTGTTAAGAGGACTTCGTTAGAAAGATTTAAGAGGCACTGTCCTCAGGTAAATGAAAGAGTTTTACTCTTCTCATCATATAGAAACTAAAATCTAAACCAATGACATCTCATTGAAATATGTGTGAGCTATTAGGTTATTGTCTGGATTGTTCAAATTTTTGTCTTTGCTGAGGAAGGTTAGCCCTGAGTTAACATCTGTTACCAATCTGTCTCTTTTTTTTTTTTTTTTCTTTTTTGGCTTGAGGAAGATTAGCCCTGAGCTAACATCTGTGCCAGTCTTCCTCCACTTTATATGTGGGTCTCCACCACAGTGTGGCTGAGGTACACCCCTGAGATCTGAACCCACAAACCTGGACCACCAAAGCAGAGCGTACCAAACTTAACCACTACACCACAGGGCCAGCCCCTCAATTTTTTTAGTTATTCACTTTTATGATATGTTTATGATATAAACAACACCCTGGGTATTTTATACTTGCGTGATCACTCTTAGACCTTGTATAATAAGGTCTTTATGAGACACTTAATTGCCTAGGAGCTGTCAAGTAATAATCTCCCAAAAGCAGTCCTAAAGAAGTTTGTGTTCCTCTTTAAAGCAGGCCTGATTCACTCTGATACGCAGTAATTAAAATTCATCGCTTCGTTACACTTCAGTTAAAAAAAAATTACTACTTTGTGACACAGGAAAGCATGGGCTTTGGAGACAGACCTGCTGGAGTGAAGGCTGACCTCTGAATACTTACTGCTCTAAGCTTCTTTTTCTTTTTGTCCTCAACTGATATATTGGAATAATACCTTCCTTACAGGATTGTTTTTACAAGTATTTAATAAGAACATATGAAAGAAAAAGTCTTTTATATTACTGTTAGTTTGGTCTCTATCAGAGGACCAGAATGGGAAAGTTGAGGTTTAAAAATTATTTGAAATAATATATGCACATATAAAGGTCTTCATTTAATGAAGGTGTGTAGAGAGTGAGAAGTCAGAGCCATCCCTTTCGCTGTCCTCGTCTCCAGTCTTCAGAACCGGCCCTCTTGAAGTGGTGTGATAGTGCTAGTACCGTGACTGAAGCAGATTGGCAGCACCGTAAATTCATGATCCCAATGCAGCTGGGCTCTTGTTGCTCCTGCACAGTCCAGCTGTTTGGCCTTGTCAGGTGTGCTCCCATTTTCCACAGTGACTTTGTTTGTTCATTCGTTCCATAAATGTTTGGGTGCCTGCTATGTGAGAGGTGCCATGACAGATTTGGGTAAATCACTCTTAACTTTTTTTAAACCTCTACTGTTCGTCCCCTTTACTCTCTGCCTCCCTGGTCTCAGTAAGTGACTTCTTTTTCTACTTCAGAAAAAAAAAAGGCAACAGATCAAAACTGCATATTTCCTGTTACCAAACCTACAAACCTACTTGCCTCTGTATTCATCCTCTCTTTCCCCACCTGGTACTAGAGAGTTGATATCACTCATTTTGTCCATGGCCTGTCCCTTTGCCTTTCCCTTGATCCCACTCTCCTGTTGTCTTGGCAGCCTTTACATGGTCAGGTATTGTCTCTTTACCTTCATCTTCACCTTCTCACTCTTTGGTCTTTCCCCTCAACTCTAAACATGCTTACTTCTTTCCTGTCTTTAAAAATAATCTTCCCTGGGGCCGCTCTGGTGGCACAGCGGTTAAGTGTGCACATTCCACTTTTCCAGCCGGGGGTTCGCAGGTTCGGATCCCTGGTGCGGACATGGCACCGCTTGGGAAACCATGCTGTGGTAGGTGTCCACATAGAAAGTAGAGGAAATAAATAATCTTCCCCTCTAGGTTTAGCTCTTCTTCCCAGCCAGCCCTCATGAAGTTATATCCCTCACAGGCCTCCCTTCCTCAGCTCCTGATTCTCTCCCATCTGGCTTATACCCCATCACTCTATAAAGTGACTCTTAGTAAGATCACTAATGACCCCACATTGCTGAATGTAGGGAACATTCCACTTCCCATCACTCTTAATGTCTTAGCAGCATTCTTCATAGTGGCCTTTGCCCTCCTCCTGAAAACACTTTCTTCCCTTGACCTCCGTGGCACTACATCGTGTTGGCTTGCTTATTTCTCCCTCTGTTCCTTCTCAGACTTCTCTTGTTTTAATCCTTCCTTTCACTGGCCTTAACTGTTAGATTTCTTAAAGTGTGACCCATACTCTTCTTTTTCTTTTTCTTTTTTTTTTTTTTAAAGATTTTATTTTTTCCTTTTTCTCCCCAAAGCCCCCCAGTACATAGTTGTATATTCTTCGTTGTGGGTCCTTCTAGTTGTGGCATGTGGGACGCTGCCTCAGCATGGTCTGATGAGCAGTGCCATGTCTGCACCCAGGATTCGAACCAAGGAAACACTGGGCCACCTGTAGTGGAGCACGCGAACTTAACCGCTCGGCCACGGGGCCAGCCCCTACTCTTCCTTTTCATACTTTACTTTTGCCTTAAGTGATTTCATCAGCTCCCATGGTCTCACTCAAATCCTAACAACTCCTAAATGTATGTTCCTACTCCTGATCTTTCTTTTGAGTTAGGCTTATATAACTATCTATCCTTTGCCGTCTGTCTCCTTGCTTTGATATCATTGGCATTTCAAATTCAGCATGTCCAAAACTGAAAGTCTGAAACCTCTTTGCCCCGCGTCCTAACAACAAACACGCACAACTTGGGCTTCAGCCTTCTTCCACTGTTCCTTGTCTCGGTAACTGGCCCCACTGTCTTCTCAGTTTTCCAAGCCAGAAATCTGGAGGACATCTCTGACACCCACACCTTCCTCCTTCTTACTCTGTATTCAGTCATTAAATCCTGGTGATTCAACTTCCTAGATCTCTCATCGGTTCTCTCCCTTCCTTCCATATCCATTGCTATCACCGTTGTCCAGGCCACCATGTTCTCTCACCTATCCTGTTTCAAAACCTTCACTGGTCTCCCCACATCTGTTGCTATTCCTCCTTGTAATTCATTTCCGTATAGCAGCCAGAGTAATTATTTTAAGAAACAGAAAGAAAAGTATTATTAACTTGTTGAAATGCTTGTTTGTGTTTTCACAACTTAGACTGGGCTTTGTATTTTGCTTTCAGGTGTCCACTTGAGAAAGCAGCATTCCTATATTGAGCAAGGCAAGAAATGCCGATACTGCGATGCTGTTTTTCATGAGCGTTATGCCCTCATCCAGCATCAGAAGTCACACAAGAACGAGAAGCGCTTTAAGTGTGACCAGTGTGATTATGCTTGCAGACAGGTAGAGATCTTCATAGTTAGAAACTAGTTGATGTCAGGTTTTATCAGAGGTTTTTTATATACCTTGTATGGTGGCTGTTTTTAAGGTTAGGATTTTCAAACTGATTTATGAGGAATGTCACAAAGGTCCTACTCCTAGATTGTATTATCTCAGTCTCCAGCTGATGTTTTATTTAGTCACAGCTTACCCCCTACCCACCCAGGCAGACTACTGGCTTCTTTCTCAAAACTGGGAATTAAGTCCAGGACTTGAGAAAAGGGAAGAATCTGGTCCTGGGGCCTGATGCTTGGGAGTGATCTAGAGAAGCAGCCCAACAGGAGTGAGCAGATATGCACTAGGATTTATGGAAGCACTTTTGCACCCCAGTAAAGATAACATCATCTCGATGAGCAGTTCTGAGCCTAGATCCTTGGGAGAGAAAGGCTTGTCATCCACATGTACACAGCTGGTGTCTGAGGTAGCAGCCCTGTAACAGGCTCTGAGGCCTCTTCCCACCCTGCTCTTTTTCAGGAGAGGCACATGATCATGCACAAGCGCACTCACACTGGGGAGAAGCCTTATGCCTGCAGCCACTGCGACAAGACCTTCCGCCAGAAACAGCTCCTCGACATGCACTTCAAACGCTATCATGACCCCAACTTTGTTCCTGCGGCCTTCGTCTGTTCTAAGTGCGGGAAAACATTTACACGCCGGGTAAGAGTCAGGACTTTACTTCTCCTGTTATAGTTCTTAATATCGTATTCTTGATCTTCTACTGCAAAGCAGGGCACTTTTTTCCCACTGAACTTATAACCATAGAGATGCCCTCTGCTTGGAAAGGGCCAGTCATCCCCACCTTGAGGTTTTCTATCCATGTGTGAACCCTTCTGCTGATGAGGAACTCCCTATCTTTGAATGGGTCTGTCCTGGACCTTCCCTTGGGGCCACGTTAGTCACGAGATAAGGAACTGATCTGATCTTCCCCTGCTCCTCCTGCCTGCAGGCTGCTAGGCTGCTGAGCCCTTGCTCAGAGGACCCAGCCTTATCTTCTAAGGGATTCTCTCCTCTCCTTCCCTCCCTCCTCTCTCTTCCTCTCTTCTCTCCCTCTCCCCTCCTCCAGATGGAGACCACTTCCCATGACTAAGGAGAGCATGTTCAGGACTTCCTTAGCAAATACTAAGATGCGAGGATATTCAGACTTAATATGGATACCCCATATAAATAAAGAGAACTTCCACTTCTGAGCTTAACTTTTTAAATAATGTGAAAGGGTTTTGTTTCTTTTGTTAGAATACCATGGCAAGACATGCTGATAATTGTGCTGGTCCAGATGGTGTAGAAGGGGAAAATGGAGGAGAAACAAAGAAAAGTAAACGTGGAAGAAAAAGAAAGATGCGATCTAAAAAAGAAGATTCCTCTGACAGTGGTAGGTGACTTGTTTCTTAGTTTAGTTACACATGGCAGATTTTGCTACCCAGTTTCCAGTATATTTATGTATGTATATGCTGGGATATAGAGAGAGGCCAATCACTCTTGCTTCCCTTAAACCTCTAATCCTCCTAACGTGTGTATATATTTACAATGGCAATTAGTTTGTTCCTGGGGCAAATTTTTTTTTTTCCTCATGGCATTTCATTGCTTAATAATATCTTATTTGTTTTGTTCAGTTAAAGCCAAAGCAAAATTATCTTTACTCAGTTTACTCAGATTAGTGATATTCTGAGGCCAGCGGAGTTTCTTTTCTATGTTCATAACTTTTACATTTAGGAAGATGCTCTAGATTTGAGCAATGAATCTAATGGACATGAAGAAGGTTGCTTAAGCATCCTGACCAACTTCTGGTTTGACTGCCTGTGTCAGCCTAGCCTTGAGATGTGTTGATCAAATCCATGAAGGTCAGCCTTTCTCTTCCTATCTTAATTGCTCCATTTATAATATAAAACTTTGCCTGTTTTCCTCTCCTTGATGCTCTTTGGGGTGTTTTTGCCTTTCTAGTCATGAAATCCAGGCAGAAGGTATGCTTTGAGGTGCTAGACTCATAAAGAGGGAGGGACAACAACGACTGTTGGTTGTGTAGGAGTCACATTTGATTATACAAACTTGTTCCAAAGTGTTAGGTTCTATAATGTGGACACTTGGGCTGCTGGCACCCAGTTGAGAAGGCACATTTGTGACTAAAGATTTAAGCTTTTTGTGGATATAGAGGGGTTTTGTGTTGGGGAATAAACTTCCCCAGAAGCAGCATCAGACTAGAGAGACGTAGATGGTGCCTACTGTATTTCTAGGGATTCCTTGTTTTGTTTTCTGCACTGCTTGTTAGTAGAAATAGCGGGGAGGGAATGGCATTTTTGAAAATTGGATGTATTAGATCATTTGAGTCACTTTACTGGTTTTATTGTAAGACTTGCTCATGAAAATACTACATGTTTTATATTTAGATCTGTGAAAAGGTCCCTTTTATTTTTTGCACATTTTAACAAGTCCTTCACTTTTTTATTCATTTCTTGGGAGAATATTCATCCAGTAAGCATAAGAATAGTTTATTTTTTGCTGCCTTTTTTAGTGGAAGATCTGTTTTAAGCAGTGTCTTCATTCTCTGGCTTTTAAGTGAATGCCTCCTTTAAAATGTCAGTTTCCTTGATTTTTATAAAAGCACACCACTCTACTGAGAGACTTTCTGGAATCCCTTAGTTTCACTAAGAAATTAACGACTGGTCTGTTGGGAGTTGCCAAGGAATGTCAGAAGGCCCCACATGTTACCAGAGATCAACAGATAACCTTGAGCTGGAGGATCCCTGTAGTTGCTCTTAGTTGCAGAGCCTCATGCCAGAGACGGTGTCCCGTATCGTTTTTTCCCATGGTACTGCCTTGTTCACTTCTGTGGTTCATCCCCCAACAAGACCAGCTTCACTCCCTAATTGTACTTCACCAGAAGCATTTCAGCTGAAGTGTTCATTGACAATTTCCTAATACATTTCTACAATCCCTCCTTTTGTCTTCACGACTGGTTTGTAGAGCACAGTTTGGTTTTGGTTCTGGGCCTCATACCCACCGTCTCTTTATCACCCTGAAAAGTCTGGGCTTTCCATCACACTGCTTACGAAGGCCATGCAGTCATATTTGTCCCCTCCCAAATTTGCTGCCTGTTGGCCATCTGCCAAGGTTGACCAGCAGAGTCTACTGCTATTTTCAAGGCTTTTTGCCAAAATGTCTCCAAGTCAATAATCCTTTGACCCTATTAACCTTCTTTGTGTGCTTTTTCCCCCCAACTCTGACTAAATTTGTTTAGTTTTCTAGGCATTGGGCCAACTTAGGCAATAGGGAGGGGGCTTGAATAAGTTCAACAGGGAACCATGTCGTTCTTGACACACTGCCACGTACCAGTATGTTCCCCACATTTTCACTTAGAATTTCAGTTGCTTGACAAATAAGGCATTTTGTCCTCAAGATCAGGCATTTACCCAAAGATTTCTAAATTTAAACATTTGGTTCCAGAGAAAGAGAATGTGCTTGTAACCTGTGCTCTTGGAGACAGGCGAGCGGGGTACATTTCGTGCCATGGCACTGGGGGAGGGATAACAAGCTCTTTGGCTGCCTGCAGGTGTGGGCAGCAGAACAGCCCCAAACGGAGGTCAGAGATTTGAATTCCACTAGCTGTGGCTTAGCTTGTGCTTTACAAATTACTTAGCTTCTCACTTTTTCTATAAAATGAGTCTAACACCTCTTATTAAATGAAGTAATGAAGCCTAAATGGAATAATGGAGAATTTTTAAATTGTGATATACAGTGTAAATAACAGCTATGTTTGTGTAATAGAGTGTAGGTTACAGAGCATGATTACGCGTGTTATCTCAGTGCTTTTGATCCTCGATCACTAGTAAGTAGGTTGAGAGTGCTTTAGTGATTTCACAAGGAAACTGAGGTTCAGTGTGGCCATTGTCCTAGGTCACACACCTGCCTACTGAGAGATCTGAGACTCCAAGCCACATTATCATCAGGCTCCTCATCAGTATTCTTCTTACAATAATTCTGTCTCCTTTTATGTGATTTTGATATTAGGGAGAAGGTAAGGGAGTTAAGAATGACCCATTGGGTCTGGTACAGCTGGGAAAAAATTAAGACCAAAAATTTGACCTTAGAAAAAACTCATCAATAATAGTCTTAAAAGAACTCTTGCTTCTTATCCTAGTAAATAGGAGCTCCCAATGCATGAGAACTTCTGTCTTGCTCCCTGACAAATAGACACACACACCCCTTCCACTCACTTAGAAATAAGCAGGACCACATCTTCAGGGGTCCATTTCAGGGGTTCCTCTCAGGCTTAATGTCCTGTTTTATCCTTGTATAAAAGGTGGAGGGAATGACTTATTTTATTTTCAGCTTAAACCCTTGGTGGTTTTATAAAGAAAAAAATAGTATCTAATCCACATAAAATATGAATAATAGTATTCAAGTTGATTTGCTTATTCTGCCACAATATGAGTTTACTCTGTTAATTTTGATAGCAGAAATTTCAGGAAAAGCATTTTTAAGATGGGCTTTTAATAATGAAAATAAATATATCACTAGACTTTACAGAATATGTGATTATTTGTGTTGTTTTTTGTTCCACCGCTCTTCTCCTTGCCCCACCACCTGTTCTTCCTGTTTTTATGAGAAGAAAATGCTGAGCCAGACCTGGATGACAATGAGGATGAGGAGGAGCCTGCCGTGGAAATTGAACCTGAGCCAGAGCCTCAGCCTGTTACCCCAGCCCCACCACCCGCCAAGAAGCGGAGAGGACGCCCCCCTGGCAGAACCAACCAGCCCAAACAGACCCAGCGTAAGTTACTTGTCTCAGCTCAGTAGGCTGGCATCCTCTCCCAGCACATAGGGGAGCCAAACCTGTCTTTGCTCTTTGCGGAGATGGGAACTAAGCCCTGAGAACAAGTAAAGGTCTCGCCAGGAACAAACTCTCAGGAAGTAATTTTTTTAGTTTTTACTGGGGAACATCTGAGGAAGTCTCCAGGGGCCTCTTAACATTTTGGTGAGAAAAACTCCAGAGTAGAAGGGTACTTATGTTCTGCAAGATGGGTACTGTGACTGTGGGAGGGTTTTGCAAACAAACCAAAGTCACTGTCAGCACTGATATGGTAATGAGTGGAAAAGAGCCATATTTTAAAGGGTGGAGGGGTAAAGCAATCTCTGTGCTGAGATTATCCCTCCTCAGAAGTCCAGGCCTGTGGATTCAATTGCTGGCCTTCTGATTTTGGAGAGGACATAAAGGAAGGTGTTGGTCCTCCACCTCACACTCCTGTAGTGGCCGTGGCCTTTGTGACAGCAGGCTCTGGGGGACTACTCATGCCTCACTCCAGATCTTCTAAAAGCTAGCAGTTTGTTTTGTTTTTGTTTTTCTTTAACAAATGCAGGATTTAATCTTTTTTTTTTTTAATTCATTCCCTGAACCCCACGTATAGATGTCTCTCACAGAGGACTGGTTAACTATCGATCCTGGGAACCATTTCACCTACACACACTTGAGTGAACAAACTGCTGGGAGGGCCCTGGGTGTGGGAGAGCTTCAGAATCAAAAATGTCAGGTTCTTACAATGGGTGGGGTCACCTCTAAAATGGACCTACATCACACACTCGGTGACGTACTTCTAGTCACACAGTGTCCGCATCTTTTGGCTGTCTCACACTAGTGTAAAGCCCACACTTATGACATAGGGAAAATTAAGGCTCTTAATATGTAATTTGGGAGGCATATGAAGATGGAATGTCAGCATTTTGTTCTTTGATAGTTTCTAGAATATTGGAGCTTTATGTATAGCCACATTTTAGGTCATTAAGTCTTTTTTTATTAACTTTTTCTGTATCACTACTAACGCTTTCCTGTATTGCTGACATCCATTTAGCATCAAGTCTGAGAGGACCCGTGCAATGCTTGGGGGCTTTAATAGAATGTTTGTTTTCTTCCTGCTCCTCTTTGCCAGCAACAGCCATCATTCAGGTTGAAGACCAGAATACAGGTGCAATTGAGAACATTATAGTTGAAGTCAAAAAAGAGCCAGATGCAGAGCCCGTGGAGGGGGAAGAAGAGGAGGCCCAGCCAGCTGCCACAGACGCCCCCAATGGAGACCTCACACCCGAGATGATCCTCAGCATGATGGACCGGTGATGGCGGGGCCTCGCTCATCGCCAGGACTTCTCTGGGCTGTGTTTAAACGGCCCACATCTTAAATTTTCTCCCTCCTTTCTTCTTTTGGCTTTGGGAAAAGCATCATTTTACACCATTTTACCAAACATACTGAGAACTAAAACTTCAAGGATGATGTTAGAAAAATGTGATTTAACTAGAACTTGCTGTTTGATGTTAGCAAATCATGGAATGTTCTGAGTCCCTGAGGGTTTACTGTGAAGTGCTGAGGACAGTGTTGACGCCTAACTGGTTTTCTTAGGAGACAGAGACATTGAACCCTCTCTCTTGCTATGGTAAACCACTCCAGAATGGCCGCCAGGTTTCCCAGAGTTCTATGGTCTTCTTCCCAGGAGAGTTTTTAATTGTAAATGCAGACTTGGGAAGGACTTAGACTTTTAAACTGGTTTTTGCTTTTGCTTTTCCCTGGCTCCCTTTGCTTTGGAGTCAGCTGCACACCAGTAGTATGGCATGCTACGATTGGTTTCTGTCTGAAGGCTTTGCCTCTTTCTTGGCAAAGTTTCTGGTATGGTCAAGCTTGTAAATAACCTTTTTTTACATTTTAATCTTTTCCATTAATTAAGAGGTTGAAAAGAAGTGCAGTGTAAGAAAACCCAGCATTTTAATTACTTGCAAATTAAGTTACCACAGACTCTGTAGTGTGTCAGTGTTGACAAGAAATTGGATCACAATCATGTAGCAGAACGGCACCCAGACTGCTGCCGCTGGGGATGGACCCCACACGGGAGATCGTGAATTCCAGCCCGCGGAGCCAGCATTTGAACCTTGTACAATTAACTTTCAGTTATGATTTCCCATCGACATTTTCTTTGCTCTGTTTGTAGCTGAATTGTTTGTGTTCTGTAAATCCTCTGTTAAAGCAGAAGGGTGATTATGAGCGGGTCACAGCAGCCCTTAAAAGCTGGGCCAGGAAATTCACTAGGTCAGTAATTTAAACTTTGGATCTTCAAAAAATAATAATAATGTGAAGCAAAACCAACTAAAAAGTGATTCTTGCACATGAACTGTCACACGTTTAAAATGTGTTTTTTAGAGAGCCTCAGTCTTGCTGATTTCAAACACTTTTTTCTTCTGTGTATTGCTTTTAAGAGAGCCATCAGTTAGCTATCAGACTCTAGGTTGATGCATTTTGTACTTAGCTGTACTGTGTGATATTTTTCATTATTTTAGGATGCCAACAAGAGACCTGTAATAAAATATGTGATGGGGTCGAGAGCTGGGGAGGAGGATCTACTGCTGTACAGCTAATAAATCATAACGGATTAACAAGTGCTCCACACGCTGTCATGTGTGATTCCTGCCTAATGAGGAGCCCAGGGCACTCCGCATCCACAGCCTCGGGGGTGCAGGCCTCCTCCTTTCCCTCAGATGGCCACTTATTCTCTAGCTATGGGAGATGATCTTGGCAGATGATGGGATATTGAGTGCATCCTGCTATAAGTTTTAACTCCCTGAAAGTATGAGTTGAGAGGTGAGTGGATGACAGCTGCCAGCCTCCATGGTCCATCTTTGGAGTGGGTTCCCCATGGCAGAGGGGGTTGGGCCACAGAGCTTCAAGTAGAAAGGGCTGATGGAAAGCTGTGTCCTCACGATCGCAGCTGAAAGAGGGCTGGGATCAGTACCTCAAGCTTTGCCAAGTACAGGGGAAAAGAGGGAAGTGGGGCCCAGTCTGCCTTAGAGAAGTTCATTTGAGAGGCGAGACATGTACAACCACGAGGTGTGGAGAGAGACACCTGTATAGCGGAGCTGCTTGCTAGCACCACAGGAAGCAGGATGGAAAGAGTCAGTGGGAAGTTTATGCATTAATGAAACATCATCCTGCTGCTGCTGGCCATTTCTGGGGCAGATTGCTTTGGCAAACTCATTTTAGGTGAAAGTTTCAGCCACTAATTACAGGGTTTTTTAACCAGAATTCCAACTTACCAGTTTTCAGTGAGAAGTAACAAAGGACAAGACGTATGTAGCCTTTGGCTAGCTTGTACTGTCCATGCAGTCAGGTCTCCCAGGAAGACATCATCTGAGCCTCGGGACTCAGGCAGTCAGCTTCTTGGACTGAATATTAGTGGCCTGAGGCTGTTGGAGCGTTGAGTTTCCGTCCCATCCATGGGCTGGCCCCCCACAGGGGCCAGAGTACTCTCTTAGCAGAAACTGGGCATGTAACTTTTATAAACTATAATAGAAAATCTCTTTGCAGCACAGTGAGCATTTATATCTTAAGCATAGCTTTTCATTTCTCATTATATACATTCAAATTGAAAGTTTAAAAGTGGGTTTGTTTTGGATGGGGAGAGGGGTAAGAAAAGTGACAGTCTGATGGGAGTTAAGGCTGAAAAAGGATCTCCCATTGCCTAGCCGGAGATAGATCCTGTGTGACTCTATTAAATATAAAGCCTTTGGCAGGAGCGGGTTCTCACTCTTCCTCCGCACCAGAGAACTGATGGGGAAGTTAACTGACCCGTCTGCAGCACTCTTCCCCACTGCTAAGCCGTAGTAGGAACGGGAGTAAAATGATCTATTCCCTTTCCACACCTGGGCTGGCATCGCCCCATCTGCTGCTGCCCAGCTCAGCAAGCACAGAGCCCTCTCTTGCTTTTGGTCAGGATCTTGTCTTTTAAAAACTGAGAGGAGCCTTGTGGCAGCACTGGGAGGTGCAGCCTGGCAGGTCCTCATCCTGTGCTACTGGAGCAGGCGGGGCTTATTCCTCATTATGAGCTTTTAGCATTTCCTGAGCGCCCATGGAGTGTCATGCTGTCTGGAGCACAGAGACAGGCTTGAACAAACGGAAGGCCTCTCCCCCTCTCATTGAGTCACTGTCACTTGTAGGAGCTGAGTCCCTTGTGTTCACTTGGTCTCTGACAGCAATTATGTTTGTTTTGTCACTGCTGCCCTGACCAAAAGCAGTTAATAAGGTATGTGGCTATCCCGGCACTCCTATCCTGCTCGCCATGCTCCTCCTAGTGTCCTCCTCCACAGCCCCTTGCTTGTCCCCCCAGCACTCACCAGACATGGACTGATGCCGCGAGCGTGGCTGCTGGCTTCAAGAGTCCCTCCACCTGAGGAGCAGCTCGAGCCCTTTGGCAGTCATTTCCTCTTGTGTTTCTCATCCTTGTTGTTCTAAACAGAAAAGTCCCAGTGAGATAGGTTTTCTATTGTTCTGTTTTGGAGTCCTGGGGTTGCCATGGTAGACTTGGCAAATGTGAGCGTTCACTGAGCGCCAGGCACTGTTGTGAGCACTTTTAATAAACACTTAATCCTGGGCCAGTCCGGTGGCGCAGCGGTTAAGTGCGCACATTCTGCCTTGGCGGCCCAGGGTTTGTCAGTTCGGATCCCGGGTGCGGTCATACACACTGCTTGGCACGCCATGCTGTGGTAGGCGTCCCACATATAAAGTAGAGGAAGATGGGCACGGATGTTAGCTCAGGGCCAGTCTTTCTCAGCAAAAAGAGGAGGACTGGCAGCAGATGTTAGCTCAGGGCTAATCTTGATCAAAAAAAACAAAGAAACGCTTTATCCTTATAGTAACACTTAGAGATAAGTTAATGGCTCCAGCTTATAAAAACAGGAACTGGAAGCCCAAAAAGGTTAAGTAACTTAATCAGTGTCAAACAGCTGGTAAGAAGTGGAGTCAAGACTTGAATTCAGGAGTCTGCCTTCAGAACCTGAATTCTTGACCACTTGGCCATGCCGTAAGTACGTGAGTATGTAAGTACGTGAGACCTATTGAGTTCTCACTCTAAAAGCAGTTCATGGGTTCCATGTGGTCTTACAACAAGTCTTAGATCTTAACCCAAACTCCCTCCTGTCAAACTGGGAGGCAGGAGAGCAGGCCCTCCTCTTTCCGCTGTTGGCAGGAACTCAGCTCGCTCTCCAGCTGAGCCTGCCCCTGTCAGCCCTCATGGGCCTGTTGGTTGAGGAGAGGGAGTGGCTTCCCCCAAGTTCTAACTATTCAGCTTCTGCTTTCCACTTTGTCCTAGTCTTTGGTGGACCTCAGCAAAGGGAGATGAGATTTGGAGGGGGTGGAGGTCAGATGACTGGAGGATGGTCCCCCTGTCTGCAAGCCCCATGATGGGGAGGAGTAGCTAGGGGTTGGGAAAGAAACCAGTATCTCTCACCTGCTCTCCCGGTTATTTAACCTCTGCCTGGCTGAGCCGTGGGCAGGGCAGAGGGCTGTTCCTTATCCCACAAGTGGAGTTTAATTAGATTGTAATGGAAGAAAGAGATTTAATCCCCTCCTGTGAACCCTCCAGAATCTAGGTCCCCAGTCTTCTATAAGGCAGCATGCTCGGCTGACACTCCCGGCCTCCATGACCTTCTGATCCCTCCCAGCCCTGAAGACAGTAGCTTCCCTCTCTCCTTAGTAGTTGCCCCTCCCCAGACTCTGTTCTGCTACACACAGGAGGGCCCTCCTGTACCTGGCCTTTGCTCATGAGTCACTCCACCCTTCCCTGAAGCCCTTGGGGCTCAGGCTTTAGCCGGAAGCTGCCCCCTGAGGGCATACCCCCACCTTCTGGCCCTGTCCCAGCCTGAATCTGATAAAAGCTGAGGAACCTCTGCCTCAGAGAAGGGCGTCTGGGCCTGTCGGGTGTTTTTTCCCACCCTTTCAAGAGTTCGTGGATCCCCGATGGGGTCACAGACTCCAGGTTAGGAGTCTCTTGCCCTGCCCAGGGTGTCAGACCTTCGCTCAGCCCAGGTTAGGACCCTGGTGTTGGGAAAGATCCGACGCTCCTTGATGGAGAGATGCCCCTTCCGTCCCACCCCCTGTCCACCTCCCTCGCTGGGCTTTGGAGGGGACGAACCCGAGTAGGCCACAGGGATCCCCGAGCGGGCAGCGCCCCCTGGTGCTCGCAGCAGGGACTGCGGTGCGGCGTGGAAGTAGGGGGCTAGGAACCGCGGAGGGTGCGCGACACGCGCGACCCTTCGGCCATACCATTCCCACCCCCTGTCTGCCCTTACAGAGTAGCTCTTGTGCGACAGGACGAGCGGGCAGCTGGGATTCTGCCCCCTCCCACACCCCCGAACCCGGGCGACTGCTCCCGGCCCGCAGAGGCCGGGCGGGGAGGAGCCGGGCCGGGGGCGGCCTGGCAGGAAGCAGCGCGTACTTTCCGCTGCAGAAGGAGCAGGTGGCTGCAGTGCGGGCCGGGGCCCCAGGCTTCCTGTGCGCGCCCGCCCGCTGCTGTTTCTCGTCGGAGCTCCTTGGGCCGCCCTGGCCGCCCGGCCCGGCCGCATGGCCCAGACCTCCGACTGCATATCCTCTGAGCTGCGAGGTAAGCGCTGCCCCTTCTCCCTTTCTTGGCTGGGAGGAAGCAGCGCGGCCCCCAAACCAGAGGCCCACTCAGAGGCCCGGGACGCTGGGCAAGCGGTTCTCTTTGCTCCTCCGGATGGCTGGCTTGATGGCCCCGAGATCCACTCCACTCCTTCCTTGCTGGCCCATAGATGAGCTCAGGCCCCTAGCCTGGTACAGACTGTGGGCATGAATTGACCTCCATGAGAGAACCAAAGTTACCCAGCAGGCTTCCCTTCCACAGGGGAGATAACCAGGTTCCTGTGGCCCAAGGAGGCGGAGTTGCTGCTGAAAACCTGGCTACCAGAGCGGGAGGGTGCTGATCGATGTCACGTCCTGGTATGGCAGGGGGCAGAGACTAGGAGGGCCTCTGGGGCCCGGACAGAAAGGGCCTCTTGTCTTGCCCGGGGTTTCAGACCCTCTCTCCCCCCAGGCACTGCTACGATGGAGAGCCTACCTGCTCCACACCTGCCTCCCCCTGAGAGTAAGTCCCAGGGCCTGGCTGCCACTCTTCTTGCCCTCCAGCAGCTTCCTGGATGAGAGCTGCATCTGCAGCATTTTCTGTCTTGTCCTTGTGGGCTCTGCCCTTCCAACAGCACTGGGGTCCCAGCAGCAAGCAAGACTGGAGTCTAGGCAGGTCTGGCTCTCAGCTCCAGGCTGCACAAAGGACTGGGCTCCTAGGAGGGTGGGACTCGGACCTTGGTCCCAGCTGATCCAGGTGCTCCATAGGTGGACTGCACATTCAGCTACCTGGAGGTACAGGCCATGGCGCTGCAGGAGACACCGCCTCAGGTGAGACCCCTAGTACCCCACTAGGGCCTGCAGCCTGGTCTTCACTTCCCCTTCCACCTGCCCCTACACATGGAGGCCAGCTCAGCTGCCCTCCCTCTCCAGGTCACTTTTGAGCTGGAGTCCCTACCTGAGCTGGTCCTGGAGTTTCCTGGCGTGGCTGCCCTGGAACAGCTGGCCCAGCATGTTGCTGTGGCTATCAAGAAGGTCTTCCCTCGCTCGACGCTTGGGTGAGGACTGGCAACTGCAAGGGGCTGGCAGGGAAGGAGGGCAGTGCAGGGATGCTCTGGATGACACAGCTGGGCTGCCTCCCATCCTAGGGGCTAGAAGTCCTTTGCCCCCTTCACCTTTATCTCCCTCCCCAGGAAGCTATTCCGGAGGCCCACACCCTCCTCCATGCTGGCTCGGCTGGAGAGAAGCAGCCCCTCAGAGGCCACCTCACCCAGCAGCCCCTGTGGTAAGGGCTAAGGCAGGGCCACACAGGGCTTTCAGGCTACCCCCTCCTGTAGCCCCAGAGCCCTGGATTTGGAGATCTCCCAAACTGAACAGAGCCACTCAAGGCACAGCTACCACCCAGCTTGGGTCTGATCTTCCTCTATCTCTGACCTTTTGTCTCTCTCCTCCCCACA
The DNA here is from genome assembly GCF_021613505.1 of Equus quagga. NCBI lineage: Eukaryota > Metazoa > Chordata > Mammalia > Perissodactyla > Equidae > Equus > Equus quagga. The sequence continues at coordinate 62,012,278 of NC_060279.1, forward strand.
CCCTCACCCTGTCATACCCCTGGCACCTCCCCAGGTGGCTTCTTGGAGACATACGAGGCTCTGTGTGACTACAATGGCTTCCCTTTCCGAGAGGAGATTCAGTGGGTGAGGGTAGGGCCCTCTCTGGAGGGCTCCGTAGACATCTGATCCCCCATGTGCATTGAGTCCCTCCCTACCTCTTGTGGCCCCCAAGCCAGTTGGAGACTCTTTCTTCCCGTCCAGGATGTGGACACCATCTACCATCGTCAAGGCTGCCGCCATTTCAGCCTAGGAGACTTTGGTCATCTAGGCAGTCGGTAGGTGGCCTGCTAGGCCAAAGAAGGGAGGAAGATGCTGTGACCCACATTCCTAGGCCTCAGCCTCTCCATGAGGGGCATGCTGGGCCTAGGACCTGGCTGGAGAGCCCTGAGCTCTGCCCCTGCCCCTTCTCCCGCCCAGGGACCTAGCCTTGAGTGTGGCTGCCCTGTCCTACAACCTGTGGTTCCGGTGCCTCTCCTGTGTGGATATGAAGCTGGTGAGAGTGTAGGGGCAGGGAGGGGCCAAGGTTTCGGGGTCCAGGTGCAGCCCACTGAGCCTCCACTCTGGTTCCCAGAGCCTTGAGGTCTCGGAACAGATTCTGCACATGATGAGTCAGTCGTCCCACCTGGAGGAGCTGGTGCTGGAGACCTGTGGCCTGAGGGGGTAAGGGGACCAGGGTAGGGCTTGGGGGGAAGAGGCTAGGGGCTTGAGATTGGGAGCCTTGTGGCCTGGGGAGGAGTTAGGAATCCATAGTCAGAGTCTCATGCCTGGGGTCTGGTCCCCAGAGACTTTGTCCGGCGACTGGCCCAGGCACTGGCAGGGCACTCCAGCTCTGGGCTGCGGGAGCTCAGCCTAGCCGGGAATCTGCTGGATGACAGAGGTATGGCTGAGCTTGGGGAACTCCCGGGGGCTGGCACTGGAGATAGTGAGACCCACATGGCTGCCCCCATCCTCCAGGCGTGGCTGCCCTCAGCAGACACCTAGAACAACGTCCTGGAGCCCTGAGGAGACTCAACCTAGCGCAGACGGGGTTGACACCCCGAGGTAGGCGGGGCCAAGGTGGGGTGGGGTGGGTGGAGCGGGAGGATGGGTCTGCCTAATTGCTGAGCCTCTCCCTCCTCCACCACCAGGAATGAGGGCTCTGGGCCGGGCACTGGCTTCCAATGCGGCCTTTGACTCTGTACTGACCCACCTGGACCTTTCCGGAAACCCCGGGGCGCTGGGGGCCTCAGAGGACAATGGGGTGAGTAGCTGTCTTTAGGGGCAGTGATTGGGGGCGCCGCAGGCAGTGGAAGCTCTTGATGAGGCGATCCCTGACTCCGGCCCTCCCACCTCCATCCTCCCGCCAGGGCCTCTATAGTTTCCTGAGCCGTCCTAATGTTCTGACGTTCTTGAATGTCGCAGGCACCGACACCGCCCTGGACACTGTGAGGGGGTGGTCAGTGGGGGGATGATTTGTAGGGCTGGTGTCCCGGCCTGAGGTCTAAGGGTAGACTCGAGGGTGGGGCGGGGCAAGGAGGGGCTCAGTCCTCTGGCCGGTGGAGCCCATACCCTCCTCCTGCAGCTCTTTGCAGCGCTGTCCCTTGGCTGCTGCGCCAGTCTCACCCACCTCGACGCTTCGAGGAACGTCTTCTCCCGCACGTAAGGAGGCGGGTCGGGGCAGGGGGAGACGCGGGAGCCGTCTCCCTGCTCCTGGAAGCCCACTTCTCCCGCTCCCCCACCCCAGGAAGTCCCGGGCTGCGCCCGCCGCGCTGCAACTCTTCCTCAGCCGTGCAGGGACGCTTCGGCACCTGGGCCTGGCGGGCTGCAAGCTGCCGGCCGACGCGCTCAGGTCAGTGTAACTGTCCACAGCCACGCCCCTGCCTGTGCGGCTACATCCCAGGCCCTTCACCTCACCTTCAGCATCTCGCTCCGCTCCTATTTTACCCACAATCTCCCCGGCATATTGCCCCTTCTTCTTGGCGTTCGTTGGCGCCCTGGGGCCCCCTTTCCAAGCTCCTGCCACTCCCTGTGACATCCCCTCCCAGGGCCCTTTTGGAAGGCCTCGCGCTCAACACGCACATGGGTGACCTGCACCTGGACCTCAGCGCTTGTGAAGTGAGTACCCCAGCCCAGAAACATAGCAGCCAGTGGGCCCACACGTTGGGAGTGGGGCTCGAGGCGGGAGCACAGGCTGCTTGCTGGGGGCCTGATCCTCCCCACCTGTGGCCTGTTGGCCTGAGCGTGCCCCACCTTCCACCTTCAGCTGCGCTCAGCGGGCGCTCAGGTGATACAAGACTTAGTGTGCGATGCTGGCGCAGTGAGCTCCCTGGACCTGGCGGATAACGGTGAGGCCACCGGGAAACCCATCCTCCCTCCATCCACCCAATTCCCATCCCACCCCATCCTCGCAGCCTCGCCTTTTATGTGACCCGAACTACCCCCAGGCTTCGGCTCAGACATGGTGACTCTGGTGCTAGCCATTGGGAGGAGTCGGTCCCTGAGACATGTGGCGCTTGGAAGGAACTTCAACGTCCGGTGCAAGTGAGCCCTCATCCCACTCCCAGGAGTCCCAGACAGCACCCCACCACCTGGGTCCCCCCTCCAACTGCGACCCCTGCCCACAGGGAGACCCTGGACGACGTCCTGCACCGGATTGTCCAGCTTATGCAGGATGACGACTGTGTGAGTTCACGGGACTATGCGGGATCCCCAGGCAATGGACCCCTGTGACCCCTCTGACTCCTGCTCTCTCAGACCCTGTGACCTGACGTCCTTGCTGACCCCTGACTCGAACCACAAATGGCTTTCTCTTAACCTCAGCCCCTGCAGTCTCTGTCCGTGGCTGAGTCGCGGCTGAAGCTGGGTGCTAGCGTCTTGCTCCGGGCCCTGGGCACCAATCCAAACCTGATGGCGCTGGATATCAGCGGCAACGCCATGGGGGACACGGGAGCCAAGATGCTGGCCAAGGCACTTCGGGTCAACACAAGACTCCGGTGGGCGGGGTCAGAGGGGTGGGACCAATGGGGGAGGAGGGCGTGGCATAGAGGGGCTTACTGGGCTAAGAGGCGGGGCTGATTGAGAAGGAGCAAATGGAATGGATCGGTGCACGGGGTAAATAGACAAGGCTAGTGGGTTGGGTGGGGCCTCTCGGAGCTCCGCCCCCGACTGAAGCCCGGCCCGGCCCAGGTCTGTAGTCTGGGACCGGAACCATACCTCTGCTCTGGGCCTGCTCGACGTGGCTCAGGCCCTAGAGCAGAACCGCAGCCTGAAGACCATGCCTCTGCCACTGAACGACGTGGCCCAGGCACAGCGCAGCCGCCCGGAACTGACAGCACGTGCAGTGCATCAGGTGGGGATCCCCTCTCCCCTCCCTTGCCCTGCCACATGCTGTGGCCCCCGCGCCCCCCCCCCCTCAATATCTCTTGTCCCCAGATCCAAGCCTGTCTCTTGAGGAACAACCGCGCAGACCACGCCTCTTCTGACCGCACCTCCCGCCCACAGCCTCTAGGTCTTGTCTCGGACCCCTCTGAGCAGGTCAGTGGTACCTCCCTCAAGACAGAGCAGGGGGAGAGCTGTGGCATCTAGGAGCCTCCATGAATCTGAGAGTCTGACTTTCCTAGGGCCAGGGTGCCTGAATCCTGCTGTCCCAGACAAGTCCCTCTCCTTGGTCTGGAGAAGAGCCAACCCCTCCTGAAATAGCTCTCCCAAATAATACCCCTGGCTGCCTTTTTAAAGTATTTAAATAGTCTCTCCTGTTAAAGATGGAAGGTGTTTTAAAGTCCTCCCTCAATTTCCCCCCGTGATTGTAGCTCCATCTGTGTCTTCCCATTCACAAGGCTCCCCTCCCCTCTCCACTGACCCCTGTTGTGGCCCAACCCAGCAACTCTTTTTCTGGCTTCATCTCCCTCCACCACCTTGCCTTTGTGAGATGTTCCATCTCTCCATTCCCAAATCTCACTTCTCTCCCAGGCTCCAGAGCCCAGGCATCTCGACCCAGACATCCTGCAGGGGCTTCACATTCTATACATCTTCAAGTGATTTCGTCATCTCCCACAAACTCTTCTCTCTACCCTGGAGCTCAGTCTCACTGGTGCCCACACCCACCAAGTGCTGTGGAGAGTTTCAGGCCAGGTCTCTTGTGACCACACTGGAGCCCCCACAGTCCTCCTTGGTCCTGCCTTTGGACCACTTCTCAAACACACCATTCCTCACCTCCACCCCCACTATCCCTTGCTCCCCTGGTTCTTACTCCATGGCTCCTCACTCCCATTTCTCCCCACCCCTCAGTCTATCCTCTAGGGGGATGGTGAAAGGACTGAGCTAAAATACAGACATGACTAACAGCTCCTTTCCCTCCTATTCTGAACACTTAGAAAGTATATATAAAGTCCCTACAATAAAGCAAAGGAGACACTGCTTTCCCTCCTTGAACAGATAGGGTTCCTAAGTGGCTGGCCTGATCATATCAGCTTCAGGCCCTCACCCACCCAGTTGGAGACCCTGGGAAGGAGGCAGTAGGGTCTGGGGGTATTGGAAAGGGACCAGGCTGGGACTGATTCCTGATGCCCCCCCAGGAAGTGAACGAACTGTGTCAGTCGGTGCAGGAGCATGTGGAGCTGCTGGGCTGTGGGGCTGGACCCCAGGGTGAAGCTGCTGTGCACCAGGCCGAGGATGCCATCCAAAACGCCAACTTCTCTCTCAGTGTGAGCACCCCCTCCTGCTACAAAGACCCTTCCTCTCTTCCTCAGGTGTCAACTTACAACTCCTTTTCTTCCTTGGCCTCTAGATTCTCCCCATTCTCTATGAGGCTGGGAGCTCCCCAAGCCATCAATGGCAGCTGCGGCAGAAGCTGGAGGGCCTCCTGGGACAGGTGGGCGAGGTCTGCCGCCAGGACATTCAGGTGAGATGGTATCCTTGACCCAGCCCCACCTCCATATGCAGGTTTGACCCCTATCCCGTAGGCTTGACTGTCATATCCCATGAGTCAATGTTCTGTGGGGGTAAGAGCCTCAAGCCAATCTATCTAGGCCCTAGCCACACTCTTACTATGCTCTGACCTCTGCCCAGGACTTTACTCAGGCCACATTGGACACAACAAGGAGCCTCTGCCCACAGATGCTGCAGGGACCTAGATGGAGGGAGCAGCTGGAGGGGGTCCTAGTGGGCTCAAGGGGCCTCCCAGAGCTTCTCCCAGAACACCTGCTGCAAGATGCCTTCACTAGGCTCAGGTAGGCTGGATGGGGCTGGGCTGGGCTAGACAGGACTGGGCAGAGACAGCACACTAACGTTTGCCCTCTCTTGCCCTCAGGGACATGCGGCTGTCAGTCACAGGGACCTTGGCAGAAAGCATTGTGGCTCAGGCTCTGGCGGGTCTGAGTGCAGCCCGGGATCGGCTGGTGAGGGGGAACTGTGCACTTGCACACTTGCATGCATGCACATGCACACACACACACGCACACACAGAGTGACCTGGCTACTGCCTTGCAGGGGTTCTGTAATGTCTTCTGGGGTCATGTAGCCAGCTATTTCAGGGTTCCCTTAGGACCAATGGGACTATGGCTGAGGCCCTACCTGCCCATCTTTGGGGTGCCTGGTATTGCAGGTGGAGAGTCTCGCTCAGCAGGCAACAGTGGCAATGCCCCCTGCCATACCAGCACTGGATGGAGGTGAGCCCAGCCCCCTTGGGCCTGGGGAATTGGAAGGTCTTTTTTTCCCTGAGGAAGAGAAGGAAAAGGAGGAGGATAAAGAGGAGCAGAAGGTAGGTGGCCCCAGAAGTCTGGACCTAGAACCCTAGATCTTCCCATCTTGTTCTGGAGTATGGAAGGTGGAGAGGCAGCTCCCCTATCCCAGGCTGAGTTTGTGCCCTCCCCACCAGGACGCCAGCCCTCTACAGAAATGGCCTGAGTCCAGCCACTGCCTTCACCTGGTCTCATCCACTCACAGTGAGTCAGGGTCTCGGGGAAAGGGAGTTACTCAGGTTGGGCTGAGGCTCCATTAGACCTGGGAACCTGGACACATTCATTCAGCCCTGTACTGGGAACTCCCTTGACCCTTGACCTGGCCAGACCAGGACCCCCTTGCAACCTGCAAGGTTGGAGTCTGCTGTAGTCAAGCAGCACGGAGCAGGACCTGAGCAGGGCTGGAACACTGTCTCCACTCGCTTCCCCCCGCCCCCTTCTCTACCCCCAGGACGCGCATGCTTGGCGGAGGTGCGGAGCCGCGCGTTGCTCGGGGCCGCGCTCAGCACCACGGACAGCGGCGGCGGGGGAGGGGCGGGCGGAGGGGCGGGCGGTGTAGCCGGGCCCCTCCCCGCGCCCTGGGCGGGTCCCCCGCCGCCCTAACGCCACCGCTGCCACCACCTCCTCGGGCTCGGCGCTTGGTGCTCTTCTGGTGCTCTTCCCTCAGGTGCTGCTGAGGAACCGGAGCCGGAGCCCGAGCTGGCGGCTCCGGGGGAAGATGCGGAGCCGCAGGCGGGGCCGTCCGCGCGCGGCTCTCCAAGCCCCGCCGCCCCAGGGCCCCCAGCCGGCCCGCTGCCTCGTATGGACCTTCCACCCGCTGGGCAGCCCCTGCGCCATCCGACCCGGGCCCGACCGCGACCGCGGCGCCAGCATCACCACCGCCCACCGCCGGGGGGCCCCCAGGTGAGCACCCTCCCCCTATTCTAGAGCTCGTGGAACTGGAGGTCGCAGGTGGCTCATTCGCTCCTCTTGGGAGATGGCAGCCAAGGAGGTGGGTTGTGGTGTCCCAAGACCTGGTGGTGCGGCCACGTCCTGGCCACCCCTACCCCAAGCCATGCCCACGCAGGGTCAAGGGTGTGTGGGTTCCATTGGGGGTGCGTCTGGGTAGGACTCTGTCTTGGGTTGGCCCGCCCGCTGCATGAGTGGATGTGTGAGAGAGGGTGTCCGTCTTATCCTCTGTCTCCCAGGGTTACTGAAAGATGCTGGGCCCCCTGGACTGCAGGGACAATCCTGCGTCTATTGCATGTGCCGCGGGTGTATATGTGGGGAGATGTATGTGTGGGCTGGGTAGTGGAGGGGGCAGCGGACACAGGGCGGAAGGGGGGGGTGGAGCTGGCTCGAGGCCCCCCAGAGGGTCTGACGCAGCAGCCGACGCTGCTGAGCCGGCAGCAGGCCGGGTGGGGTGGGGGTGGGGGGCACTGCAGGGAACTGTTTGGAGCAGAGGGGGTGACAAATGGGAACGTGTGACCCACGGGGCGCGTGGGTTCTACCCTGTTACATGACCAAGTGGTTCAGGGTGTGTAGGATACTCTGTGGGACAAGAATGAGTGTGGGCTGGGTGTGTGTGTCCAGGACCAACTTCAGGTGAGGGGGTATGTGAAATCAGCATCTCTGCCCACCAGCTGGACAGGGGAGAGCTTGTGTCAGCAGCCCCCTAGGGTCACCTCAGCTCCCAGGTCCTGAAGTTGCCCAGGCCAGGCTGCTGGACAAGGGAGGTGGAAAGAAGTCACGGTTACACTCAGCCCTGACCCTGTGGTGTCCCCCAGGTGCCCCCAGCCCTGCCGCAGGAAGGGAATGGGCTCAGTGCCCGCGTGGACGAGGGCGTGGAGGAATTCTTCTCCAAAAGGCTGATCCAGCAGGATCGCCTGTGAGTGAGGGGCAGTTGCAGGGGTGGGAGAGGGTGGGATGCTTCATGGGTCTTCCCACTCACTGCTGGCTATTCTCACAGCTGGGCCCCCGAGGAGGACCCAGCCACTGAGGGGGGTACCATCCCTGTCCCCCGTACACTGCGAAAGAAGCTGGGTACCCTCTTCGCCTTCAAGAAGCCTCGTTCAACTCGGGGGCCACGGCCTGATCTAGAGACCAGCCCTGGGGCAGCTCCCCGCACTCGAAAAACCACACTTGGGGACCTGCTGCGGCCACCAGCCCGTCCTGGCCGTGGTGAGGAGTCTGGTGGAGCCGAGGGGGGCACCAGCAGCCCTGACCCTGCCCGCAGGAGCCGGCCTCGCTACACTCGGGAAAGCAAGGCTTACTCGATGATACTGCTACCTGCTGAGGAGGAGGAGGCTACATTGGGTGCCAGATCTGACAAGGTGAGAACTGGTGACTGGGTGAGGGCTCTGCTGGAACTGAGGGCAGTGGGCTCTCTCCCCACTCAGGCATCTCTGTCCCCAGCGGCGGCCCCTGGAGCGAGGAGACACAGAGCTGGCCCCATCCTTTGAACAGCGGGTACAAGTGATGCTGCAGAGGATCGGCATGAGCAGAGGCAGCGGGAGTGCTGAAGGCAAGAGGAAGCAAGTGAGTTGGGAGGGACACAAGTGCAAAGTGAGGGGGCAGGTGACATGTGGTTTGTGGCAGTCTGTGGGTGATATATGTGACCAGGAGGAGACTCGTGACATACAGACAAGTCTGTCAGTTCCACCCCTTCCCCCCACAGAGTCATCAGATTCAATCTTTCTTCCCTCTTGGCTTCTGTCCTGGCCCAGGCCACTGATATCTTGTCTTCAGAGCCGGAATGGTTCTTTCTCTGCAGATCTAACAGAAATCTGACCTTGTCACCTGCATTTGAAACAGCAAGTCCTCCAGGGGCTTCCTCTCCCGACATTGCCCTGACTCCTAACCCTGTCTCAAGGCCCTGTGGGGTCTCAGCCTGTCACTGCTTTCATCTTACTGCTCTCCACCCCTGGTGGCATCTCAGAGCCTCCACACATGTTCTTCTGTCTGGAGCTCCTCCCTGCCCCACATGCAGCCTCGCAATCACCACCTGTGGATTACACTGGGTTCTTCCTCATCCATCCCTACATTTCCCTGTGGGCCTTCCCTGACTCTCTTCCGTGGCCACCCTGCTAATGCCACTCTCTGATCACAGTACCTAATGAGAACCACAGCCCTATGTACTATCCATTTAATAACTTTTCAGGAAAATAAGAAACACATATGAAGTGAACCTGAGCTTGAATTTAGAAACATTGAAGTGTAGAAAATGAATCAAAGAATTAAGAAATCACATTATCTGTGTGACATGCATGCATATAGATGTTTCTGTGTGTTAACTATTCACCATCCCAGACTGTGAGCTGTAAGAGGGCCAGGACTAGGTTTGCCATGTTCTTGTCTAGCCCACAGGGGGCACTTAGTGACAGTTATAAGAAAAAGAACGAACAAAAAGACAAGGCTAGGGTGAGGGCAGGGCAGGACTGAGCTTGATATCCCTGTTTTCCTACAGAGCAAAGATGGAGAGATCAAGAAGGCCGGCTCAGATGGTAAGTGGGACCCCGGGATAGGGCAGTACATTTTTGGGGAGGGGGATGTCCTTAGAAATAATCCCCAAGGCACTTGCTTTCCTAGGGGTGGAGGGGGAGAGGCCAGGTTTTTCTTCCCCGCACCCCCAAGGTCTAGTGCCTGAGCCGCCAGCCCCACCTTGCAGGTGACATTATGGACAGTTCCACGGAGACCCCACCCATCTCAATCAAGTCCCGCACCCACTCTGTGTCTGCTGGTAAGCGAGGGCCACTGTGTGTGTTGGGGAACAAGCAGGAGAGGGGTCAGATCATTGGACAGGCTCACCTCCTACGTCTGGCCCAGGTCTTGGTTGACACCCTTCTCCCTGCAGACCCATCATGCAGACCTGGTCCAGGAGGCCAGGGGCCTGAGTCTGCCACTTGGAAGACACTAGGGCAGCAGCTGAATGCAGAGCTCAGAGGCCGTGATTGGGGCCAACAGGATGGTCCAGGCCCCCCTTCCCCTTGTCCCAGTCCAAGACCCCGAAGAGCCAGCCCTTCCCCAGACAGCCTGGGCCTTCCAGAAGATCCTTGCTTGGGCCCCAGGAATGAAGGTAAGCAGGCACCATAGGCCCCCACTCTAATACTGGGCTGGGGACTAGAGGAGTCCCTGCTGGGAACTCAGCTCCTCTGGGGACCCTGAAGGTGGGAGGCAAGGGCTGGAGAGGGGGCAGCTGCTGGGATCATACCCTGATACCCTGGCCTCCCCCAGATGGCCAGCTGAGGCCGAGGCCTCACTCAGCAGGGCGGCGAGCAGTGTCTGTGCATGAGGACCAGCTCCAGGCCCCTGTTGGTGAGGGGAGACTCCTCCATTGTGTGCTTGAGTGGAGGAGAAGATGGGGGAGGGTGGGCTCCAGGGCTTCCTTCGTGGTTCTGGTCCTTGTAGCGGGTCACCAGTGATGTGAGGAGTCAAAAAACCAGGGAGCCAGAAGGCCAGGAGCAAGGGTCTGACAAGCCCTTTCTACTAGCCCTGGCTCCATCTCCAAAAAAGCAACCCCTGTCGGGTGGGAGGATGCAGGGGAAGAGGGATGCTCTAAAGCCAATAGTGTGAGGTGGGGGGAGGGCATTGGGGACAGGCAGCAAGCCCTTAGCAACCCACCCCATCTTTCTGTGTCTCTCAGAACGGCCCCTGCGGCTGCAGCGCTCCCCTGTCCTCAAGCGCAGGCCAAAGCTTGAGGCACCCCCATCTCCAAGCCTAGGTAAGAGGAGGCTGGGGCCAAGTGAGAGGGTGGCAGGACTGCTCAGTCCAGTCCTGACCCTTCCCGACTCCCCTTCTCCCTTTGCAGGATCTGGGCTTGGAGCTGAGCTTCTGCCCCAACAGCCTACAGAGCCCTCCAGCCCTGAGCAGAGCCCACCCTCCCCAGCCACAGACCAAAGAGGCGGCGGCCCCAAACCCTGACCCTCTCCTTTCCTGCCGCATGAGATTATTTTATTAAAAAACTCAAAGGAAACAGAGTGTGGAGCACTGTTTGTCCAACCCTAGGCATGAACCTGTGTGCACATATCCTCCCACGTACTCGCAGGACCCCTCACATCTGGGTTAGCTCAGACTCTGGCTGTGGCTCCATCAGAAAGTTCAAGGCCCAGGCAACGAGCTGTGGAAGGAGCCTGGGAAGAGAACCATGGCTGTAGGTCAATGGAGACTGGGACTGGTGACCAAGAGAGTGGGGGCAGCCCCAGGCACTCACCTGGCAGCTTGGACCTGGCCACAGAGGGAGGCGCAGGGTGGTTCGTACTCATATTGGAAGGCAGAACCATCACGATGCCTCTTTGGGGGATCCTAAAGGGGGGGGTGTGGTGTCTGGACAGGGGCCAACAAAGACCCCTAACCCCAGCCAAGGCTACCTCAGTCCCACTCGCAGCTCCACCAAGGCCCACCCCATTCTACTCTCCAATTGTAGGGGGGCTATGCTCACCCAGGCAGCGCTGGACTCCAGGGCTCGCTTCGTGGTTCTTGTCCTTGGAGAGTGCTGCCAGTTCTTAGAGGGCAACCCTACCTCCTTGAACTCCAGGCTAGGTTTCTGGGCCCTGGTCACATGGGCCTGGTGTGGACTGGGGACATGGCCAAGGGGTGACAGACTTGGGGTACAGCTCAGGAGGGGGGAGTTGTGTACACGGCTGGGGTGTGGGGAATTGGGGGGCAGGGGGCCAGGGACTGAGCAGATGGCTGGTAGGGG